>NW_022437009.1:7234309-7266491 GCF_009761245.1 Sapajus apella | reverse complement strand
TTTTTTTTTTTTTTTTTTTAATAGAGATGGGGTTTCACCATGTTGGCCTGGATGGTCTCGATCTCTTGACCTCATGATCCACCCACCTCAGCCTCCTAAAGTGTTGGGATTACAGGTGTGAGCCACCGCTCCTGGCCAGTCTTAGATTCCTTAGGCTCAATCAAGCCTTCGATGACTGTGGCCCCGAAAGACAGCTTGATTGAAACCTCGTAAGAGGCTCTGAGCCAGAAAACCCAGCAACTTAGAACCGGGATATCTGACCGTCAGCCACTGAGTGAGATAATAAATGTTTGTTGTTTTAAGCTGCTAGTAACACAAGTGTCTTGAGAAACAAAGCCAGTCGGGCTGCGCTGAGGGCTGGCTTTGTGCTCCCTCCTGCCTCTGTCTATCTTCCTCCATGACAACGTGTGCTGTTTCTCCCAGGAGACTGAGGATGCTGCTGAGACAGCCAGGCAAGAACCTCAGTCAGCGTCAGCAACAGCTGATCCTCAATCTGCTTTCTGAATTATTTAGCCCTTCTTTGCTTCCATCCCAAACACGGACCTTTTAAAACATTAATCTTTTAAATAGGCCTGGGCCTTGGCTTGGAAGACTATTTCTCTCCTTTCCCTGCCCAAGGCTAGAAGTCTTAGAGAAGAGCTACCTCTGCCCTGAATGATTTTCTCTTTGGCTCTGGCTCCTGGTAATTAAATCTGGCTGGGTCCTAACCAGGGAAAGGGAAACCATTTTCACAATGGAATCAAAAGAGTTTCTTTCCTACAAATGCAGGCTTTGACTTGCCCACGCTCACAGGGCTTGTGTCACAGCTGGTAATCTGAGACCCAGACCCTCTCACCACCACCCAGCCACCCCCATGCCAGAAGGAGACAAATCTCACGCTGCTGTGAGATGTGCTCTGCCTCCCGAGCCTGCTGTATCCTTTACTTATGTCTCAGTTCTCCTGCCGCCCTGTGAAGTCCCTGAAAAGTCTGGGGATCCAGGATCCCAATGCAACGGACAGACCAGGAGCGGGGTCCTGAGCTCCGCTGTTGTGCGGTGCCTCCCTGCTGGCCTCCATGTGCTCACCTGCAAGTTGAGAGGGTGGCACCATCTTTCAGGGCCACAGAAGTTTTGAGACAGAGTCTCTCTCTGTCGCCAGGCTAGAGTGCAGTGGCGCCATCTCGGCTCACTGAAACCTCCACCAAGTCGGAGTTGTTTTTTTTTTTTTTTTTTTTGAGACGGAGTTTCACTCTTGTTACCCAGGCTGGAGTGCAATGGTGCGATCTCAGCTCACCGCAACCTCCGCCTCCTGGGTTCAGGCAATTCTCCTGCCTCAGCCTCCTGAGTAGCTGGGATTACAGGCACGCGCCACCATGCCCAGCTAATTTTTTGTATTTTTAGTAGAGACGGGGTTTCACCATGTTGACCAGGATGGTCTCGATCTCTTG
The DNA here is from genome assembly GCF_009761245.1 of Sapajus apella. Lineage (NCBI taxonomy): Eukaryota > Metazoa > Chordata > Mammalia > Primates > Cebidae > Sapajus > Sapajus apella. The sequence goes on along the minus strand of NW_022437009.1, from coordinate 7,265,064 downwards.
ACCTCGTGATCCACCTGCCTCGGCCTCCCAAAGTGCTGGGATTACAGGCTTGAGCCACCGCGCCCGGCCAGGTCGGAGTTTTTGAGTGTGAAAACCCATTTGGCCATTAGAAAGCCGAGTCGCACAGGTTATAGTACCCCTGGGACTGGCCCACACGACTTGATTTCTCACCCAGGGTTCGATCCCACAGCTGGACTGTACCTCACTCACCTCCCCAGACTTTATGCCAGGCATAGAGGGAAGTGCGACCGTTAGCCTAGGAGCTAAGGGACGCTCCTTCCTGCTTCTCAGCCTTCTCAGGTGCCCTTCCCCAGACACCTCCGCCTGGTGAACTCGGACTTTCCTTCCTTCAGTGCAGAGCCGCCCCCTACCTCCTGCCCTCCTGGCCTCTCAGAGCAGGGCAGGATGGCCTATCCAACATCCCCTCTCCCTCACTCTTGCATCCTCTCCTAGTCCTTTGGGGCATTCCCCAGATGTGTGAACTTGCTATTATCTCTGTCTCCACTATTAGTCTGTTACTTCCAGACAGCGCAGGAAACTATAACCTCCAGGCAGGGCTGTGTCTGTGTTTCAACAATCCCTGATTTTCACAGCCTGAAGTTTCAGAACCCCGGACTAATTCCCAAGCAAATCAGCAGCCTCTCCTTCCACCCAGGAGGCATCACAGCTCCAACTTAGCACAACCCCAGCTTGGGGGCTTGGAGTGCTGGAAGGGAGGCCACAGGGTCAAGATCAGGCTGGAGATGCCTAAGAAAGTACTAGAGATGTCTGGTCTGACATCTCCCCAATGGCTCCATCGTCCATAGAGCGGTGCTGAACTTCGAATGTGGGACAAATGCACGTCTCTAGGACTGTTGAGGTTGCTCACCTCTTCACTCTAGAGTTGGTCTGTTCAGAAGGCAGGGACAGGGTCTGCATTATCCTGACTTCCTCACAGCCTGGCACAGGCCTGGCACCCATAGGCCCTTGCTCTGTGGTTCTGCCTGGCAGAAGCTGACCAGTGTGAGAAGAGCCTTCTAGCAGTTGGAGCTGCCTGGGCACCAAAAGGGCTGCTTGAGAGGATGCGTCCCTGTCACTGTCAGTGCTCAGGCTAAGGCGGCATTAGCTGGGTCAGGTGCTAAGCTGGGAGTGCTGTACGGTATTGATCAATTTACGACCTATGCCACTTACAACCATTCGACTTTACGACCACAATCACTAGCCACGACTGCTCCGCGTCTGGCAGCATAAACGTTGCCCAGCTGGGCGTACGACAGTGCGGACCAGCTTCCGGCAGCACTACCATCTCCGCGTGCACCATTTCAACTGTACATATAGCCTACTCAACTTACGACCAAATCGTGTTACGACCAGTCCACGGTCCCGACTGTGGTCGTAAGTCGAGCACTAGCTGTATTGGGAGGGAATTGCCTTTTGTTAGTTGCTGATTGCTTAGCTTGAATCATTTTCCACAGCATTTCAATAGCTGGGTAAATCAAATCTCCCTAGTGGAATCTTAGATGATAGGTGGGGAGGGTGGTTTCGGGGCATTGGATCCAGGCAAATGTTTCTGAAGTCACTGCTCATGAGTAGCTCCCTATTCTTCTAGCTGCCGTCATCTCAGTTGACCAGGCACTGAAGGGTCGTGGCAGAGTCCTGGCGGAAGTGTCTGCTCCTCCACACCTCTTCTCTGCCCTTTTCTGATCAAGAGCCCAGGCTGGGGGTGGCACATAGTGCGGGTGGGTAGGGAAGTGAAATCCTAGGTCAGAGGCTCTCGCTTTTGATATGACAAGAAGTTCCAAGAGATATAAACTCATTTCCATTCCCACCATGCAGGGGCTGTAACTAAATTTTTCTTTTTTTGAATTTCCATGTGTCAAAAGACAAAATTACAACAAATTTAATTATAGATTGAATTGGCTTTTTTGTTGTTGTCGAGATGGAATCTCACTGTTGCCCAGGCTAGAGTGCAGTGGTGCCATCTCGGCTCACTGCAACCTTTGCCTCTCGGGTTCAAGCAATTCTCCTGCCTCAGCTTCCCAAGTAGCTGGGACTACAGGCGCACGCCACCACGCCAAGCTAATTTTTGTATTTTTAGTAGCCACCATGTTGGCCAGGACAGTCTCGATCTCCTCACCTTGTGATCTGCCCACCTGGGCCTCCAAAAGTGCTGAGATTACAGGCGTGAGCCACTGCACCTGGCCCAAATTGGCTTTTATTAGCAATTCATGAATCAGGGAGCACCTCATTCTACAAAATAAAATGAATGTTCTGATGAGCTGAGCAGAGGAGGTTGGCTTTATAGTATGAAAAGAGCCGAGGAAAGCAGAAACAAAGAACAAAAAGCAGACTGGTCGTTACTGGTTGTTCCTGAGTTACTTTCCTTATGAAGGTTAAAGCAGCGGGAACTTCTTCATGACACCAGCTGAAACTGACCTGTCTAGGGGTTTGTCTCCTGATGTCTTGCAAGGTCAGATAGGTAATTTAGTGTTGGCTTGGTGGTGTGGAACTGCAACATGAGTAATTCCATTTTGGTTTGGTCTGTCGGGCTTACCTCAGGAGCTCAGGTCAAACCAATGGCCTCCTACGCATTTTATTTAATACGGGGAAGGTAGTTCACATTCCCTACCTGTGGGTAAACAACTAATTAATGCTCTGTTAATTATTGGAGCTGAGGGCGATCAGAATTGTAATCCGCTTGGGAGCTTGGCTTTTCTTTTTTTCCATTGTCTTCCCCTTTCTAAAAGAAGCAGCTTCAGAGTGGGGAGGGGACAAGAAGAAAGGAAACCCGTGTTTAGTGAACATCTGCTAAGTGCAGCAGGCTTCTTTGTCAGGGCTCTCAGGAAATCCTTACAACAATACAAACAAGGCCTGTTACTCTCATCTTTACTGAGGGAGGCCAGCTGGAAGTAACGAGAGTGGAGCCCTGACACGCGGTGGGCGGGCTGCCTGGAGGAGGGATGCCCGGGTGCCCCAGGGGAGCCAGGATCGGCCCACAGGCTGCAGGGCCGCTCTGGCCACGCGAGGGCGCCCCACATGGCCATATATGGGCTTGGGGTGGTAGAATGAAGACCACCAAGAGGCCTTCTGGGGAGGGAACGTCCTGCGTGCCCACACGCTGGCCCTTCTCTCCATTTTTTTTTTTTTTTTTTTTTTTTTTTCTCTGAGACAAAGTTTCGCCCTTGTTGCCCAGGCTGGAGTGCAATGGCGCGATCTCGGCTCAGCACATTCTGCCTCTCGGTTTCAAGTGATTCTCCTACCTCAGCCTCCCAAGTAGCGGGGATTATAGGAATGCGCCATCATGCCTGGCTAATTTTGTATTTTTAGTAGAGACGGGGTTTCTCCATGTTGGTCAGGCTGGTCTCAAACTCCCGACCTGAGGTGATCCGCCTGACTCGGCCTCCCGGGGTGCTGGGATTACAGGTGTGAGCCACTGCGCCCGGCCCCTCCAGGTTTCTTGAAGAAGGTCAGCATGAGATCCCTCTGACACTGGAAACACAGCCGGCTTTAGGCCCTCTGGAAGACATGCCTCTGTAACTCAGGGCTGTCTGTGTCAGAGGAGGGAGGATATTTGTTGTTGATAAGGGTGTGTATAGTTTGTGTGTGCTGGGTTGGGAGTGACTGCATATAAGCATGTGGGTGTAAGTGTGTGGGCTTCTCCGGGATTGTAGTGTAAGGTGGAAGGGGTGGTGGGCAAGGGCCTGTTCCTGGTTCCAGAGGGCGGGAGCTGCCGCTAAAAGGAGGGAACCTGAAGCAAGATCCAGCTCAGTGCTCTTTCAGGTCTGGGACCGAAACCTGTCTAGTTTCCCCATCAGAGGCAGTCCCAGGTCTGGAAGAGGAGGGATGGACCTTTGCCTTGCTGCTGCTGCTGGTGGCCACCTCCCCCTGCCCTGGACCAGCAGGACTTCATAATGGGGGCTTCTCCAAGGACCTAACAAGTTCCGAGCCTTCCAGTAATGCCTCTGCCCAGCAAAGGTTAGGACCCACAGCAGTGGCCAAGCCCTGGAGCTTGTCCAGTTTTGCCTCGAGGACCTGGTGTCACCGAGATTTGCCTGGGGGCACAGCCGAAGTCTTGTGACCCAAGAAATACCATTGGTCTCACTATAGAACAGAACATTTCTTTCCCCCTAAAAGCTTCATGGGGGCAGTGGCAGGGAGCCCAGGTTTAGGGGTGGGAGGGGCAGTTGCTATGAGCCTGGAGGCTTCTCCCCTCGGGCACCATGGTCATCAGACAGCTGCTTCACATGAATAAGCTCTGCAGGCCGTACCCTGGCCTCGTGTCTCAGCCGGGGATTTGGAGGCATTAGGGTTGGTGGAAATTAAACCTAGGGTGGGAGCCTCAGGCCAGTAGGCTGACACCCTGGACAGTGTCCTGGAGCAGGAGGAAAAGGAAATCCTGAGGCTTCTGAGAGCCAGAGTGGGGAGGGGGATAGCAAGCCCCAGGAATCCCTGGATTCTGAAACATGCTGGGGACAAGAGCAGGACTCTGCAGTGCCCAGGAGACCCCTAGCTGGGGAGGGGGAAGATGAGAAAAGATCCATGGGAGCTATGGACTCTCACAAGGTCTTGGTCGGTTTCTCTGTCTCTATTCAGACTTTCCCTGTGGCACCTTCCCTGCAGCAGCCTGGCCTTGGCTCTGCGCTCCCTATTCTTCCCAGGAGCTTCAATTCCTGAGCCCAGACAAACAACCATGAGTGAAAAAAAGCGTTCTGGGACTGATTATTCCAGGGAGCAGTGTGACCTGCAGGGAGCCGGAGATTCTCAGGGAACAAGGCTGAATGACCATGTAACCATTAAGAAAAAAGCATTGCTATCAGGCCTGGGTTAGTCAAAATTTTGGTACAGCTGCCTGGTAGCCACGTGACCTTAATGAACAAAAATTACTTAACTTCACTTTGATCATCTACAAAATGGGAACACAAATTACCTAGCAGAAGTGTGAACATTTAGAAATTAGGAAGGTAAATTGCCTAATCAACAGTGAACGTTGTTATCATATCCTTTTTAAATACATAGACCCCCTTCCCCCCAGATGGCCCTGGGCCTCTCACGTTTCTAAAAACTAGGCATCTTTTCTGGGCTCCAAGAAAAGCAGTCCTCCAGCGTGGCCAACATAGTGAAACCCCATCTCTACTGAAAATACAAAAATTAGCCTGGTGTGGTGGTGGGCGCCTGTATAATCCCAGCTACTCGGGAGGCTGAGGCAGGAGAATCACTTGAACCCGGGAGGCAGAGGTTGCAGTGAGCCAAAATCATGCCACTGCACTCCAGCCTGGGTGAGAGGGTGACACTCCATCTCAAAAAAAAAAAAAAAAAAAGAAGTCAGGAATCAAGTTCCTCCAGCACTGGTGGAGGAGAGAAGGCATGAACATAGGCTAAGGGTCTACAAGATATTCCCCTCTTTCCTGCTCACCCTCAACCTCCCATCTCTACTTCAGAGCCTCTAAGTAATCCAGATAACTCCCTTAGGTGAGGTTGGGAGAAGCCTCATTCATGGCACATAATAGGTGCTTCCTACTCCACATAGTAGGTGGAATGGAATTGAATGCAGGCCATAAAGGTGATGGGAGGGAAGGGGCTTTCTGTGAACTTAGTCCAGGAACAGGGAGACTGTGGGTGGGTACCGCCCCAGTAGCAAGAGCCAGGAGCTGATGAAGGCCCCGCCCTATTGGGTGAGCCTACTGTCGAAACCTGGCAGCCACTCGGGTTCCTCCCTGCCCCACCCCCACACCCAACCTGCTCAATCAGCCTCCCCATAAACTCCCTGGAATTGGCTCTGCCTATTTCCAGTCCTCCTCTAGGACATTATTCTTTCCAGCCCAGAAGGCTGAATTATAAATAAAATTCTTGCAGTCCTGCCCTCTTACAGACTGTTGCACAAATCCCACTGAAGTGCAATTTCTGAAACCAAAATGATGATGATCCTTCTCTCTGCTTAAATATCTTCTACAGGCCGGGTGCAGTGGCTCACTCCTGTAATCCCAGCACTTTGGGAGGCCAAGGCGGGCAGATCACTTGAGGTCAGGAGTTCTAGACCAGCCTGGCCAACATTGTGAAACTTCATCTCTACTAAAAATACAAAAATCAGCCAGGCGTGGTGGCACTCTGTGTGGCAGTAAAATCTTGCCAGGCATGGTGGCACATGCCTGTAATCCCAGTACTTTGGGAGGCTGAGGCGGGTGGATCATGAGGTCAGGAGTTCAAGACCAGCCTGGGCAACGCAGTGAAACCCTGTCTCTACTAAAATACAAAAAAATAGCTGGGCATGGTGGTGTGTGCCTATAATCCCAGCTACTTGGGAGGCTGAGGCAAGAGAATCACCTGGACCTGGGAGGCAGAGGCAGAGTGCAGTGAGCTGAGATTGTGCCACTGCACTCTAGCCTGGGCGACAGACTGAGACTCCATCTCCAAAAAAAAAAAAAACCACCACCAAATTCTTTAAAATGACACATAATGCCCGAGACCTCTGACCTCCCTGTCTCTACTTTCCTGTCCAGCTGCGTCTCTTACCCACCATCCTCACCATCACTGTATGCACTGGTCAGACTGAACTGTCCACTCCTGGCAAATGCCACGTTCTCTCTGTCATCCAGGGCTTTGTATATGTGTATGACCCCTCAAGGTGGAAATGAGCATTGGTACACACACTCCTTGTTTCCCTCTGCTTAATGTGGTCAATTTCCAGTTGTCCTTCAAGCCTCATACTATACTTCCCTTCTACTGGAAAGCCTCCATTGACCTCTCCATCTTTGCATCCAAGATTGGCCTGGGTACCCACACACCTCAGGCTCTCACAGCTGAAGTTCAGCGATTCTCTTGCTTCAGCCTCCCAATTACAGGCTTGAGCCACCATGCCCTATCGACTAGAAATCTTTTTTTTTTTTTTTTTTTTTTTACAGAGTCTTGATCCATCCCCCGGCGCCGGGCTGGGGTGCAGTGGCGTGAACTTGGCTCACTGCAACCTCTGCCTCCTGGGTTACAGCAATTCTGCCTCAGCCTCCTGAGTAGCTGGGACGACAGGCGCGCAACACCACACCCAGCTAAATTTTGTATTTTTAGTAGAGACGGGGTTTCACCATGTTGGCCAGGATGGTCTCGATCTCTTGACCTTGTGATCCACCCGCCTCGGCCTCCCAAAGTGCTGGGATTATAGGCGTGAGCCACTGTGCCCAGCTAGAAACCTTTTTAAGCCAGGCCAGTTCGTTATTTGTTTTGTTTTGAGACGGAGTTTTGCTCTTGTTGCCCAGACTGGAGTACAGTGGCTCGATCTTGGCTCACCACAACCTCCTCCTCCCAGGTTCAAACGGATTCTCCTACCTCAGCCTCCCACGTAGCTGTGATTACAGGCATGCGCCATTATGCCCAGCTAATTTTTTGTATTTTTAGCAGAGACAGGGTTTCTCTATGTTGGTCAGGCTGGTCTCAAATTCTCGACCTCAGGTGATCCACCCACCTCGACCTCCCAAAGTTTTGGGATTACAGGTGTGAGCCACCGTGGCAGCCTAGAAAACAAATATTAAAGGACCAAAAATGTTTTAAACAAAAAGGCATAAAAATTGTCCTTGTCAGTTTATTCAGTCTTATGTAATTAATTCTTGTCCTGCGTTGTGTTGGGTTAGCAGTTTCATGAACCCATCAGTTTCCTTGGAGTTTGGGAAATTCTTACCCGCTCCAATGGCTTAATCTAATAGTTATCAGAAATCTATACTTGTCAGAGTCCTTTTCATGAATCTCCTTCAAGATGAAACATTTTAGGATTATAGTTGTTTGCAAAAGCTTTCAGGAAAGTAAAAGAGTAAAATAGCTAACTTTCTGAGGATAACAAGACTTAAAATGGCCAGGTTAAAAAACTTGTCTGGGTGTGGTGGCTCACGCCTGTAATCCCAGCACATTGGTAGGCTGAGGTTGGGAGTTCGAGACTAGCCTGACCAACATGGAGAAACCCTGTCTCTTCTAAACATATAAAATTATCTAGGCATGGTGGCACATGCCTGTAATCCCAGCTACTCGGGAGGCTGAGGCAGGAGAATTACTTGAACCTGGGAGGCAGAGGCTGTGGAACCCCCGAGGGCGCACCATTGCATTCCAGCCTGGGCAACCCAGCAAGACTCCATCTCAAAAAAAAAAAAAAAAATCTTATGTGAATTTATTATAATGTAATTGACAGAAATTCCATTATTTATGTGACATGCAACATTTTAACATAATCAGAATCATGACTGACATTATTATACCAGGACATATTAGATTTTTAGCAATTTCATACAATTTCTGGAATACTCATATCAATAACAAGTATAAGGTTTTAGCATCACTTATTATTTGAGAATGCTTCTGATATAATTTAATATCTAAAATAAGCCTAATCAGTTTAATATCTCTTTTTTTTTTTTGACAGAGTCGCCCAGGCTGGAGTGCAGTGGTGCAATCTCAGCTCACTGCAACTTCTGCCCTCTAGGATCAAGCAATTCTCCTGCCTCAGACTCCCAAATAGCTGGGATTACAGGCGCCTGCCACCACGCACTGCTAATTTTTGTATTTTTAGTAGAGACAGGGTTTCGCCATATTGGCCAGGCTGGTCTTGAACTCCTAACCTCGTGATCCACCCGCCTTGGCATCCCAAAGTGCTAGGATTACAGATGTGAGCCATTGTAATGGCCCAATGGGTTTACCTTGCTGGCTGTTTAGATAGAGCTGATGTATCAAAACAAAGGAATTGCAATAAAGAGTAATTCATGCAGAGGCAGCCTTGCTAAAGGCTGGAGTTTTATTATTATTCAAATCAGTCTCCTCGATCATTTGGGGATCAGAGTTTGTTTTTTTTGTTTTTCTTTTTTGAGACAGAGTTTTACTCTTGTTGCCCAGGCTGGAGACTGCAATGGCTTGATTTCAGCTCACTGCAACCTGCACCTTCCAGGTTCAAGCAATTCTCCTGCCTCAGCCTTTCAAGTAGCTGGAATTACAGGCATGCACCACCACGCCCGGCTAATTTTTTGTATTTTTAGTAGAGACAGAGTTTCCCGTGTTGGCCAGGCTGGTTTCCAACCCCTGACCTCAGGTAATCCACCCGCCTTGGCCTCCCAAAGTGCTGGGATTATAGGCGTGAGCCTGGCCACTGGAGGGGATCAGAGTTTTTAAGGATAATTTGGTGGGTAGGGGAAGGCCAGTGAGTTGAGAGTGTTGATTGGTTGGGTTGCAGCTGAAATCAGTTCCTGAATGGGGGCTACAAGATCAGTTGAGCCAGTTTATCGATTGGGTGGGGGCAGCTGATCCGTCAAATGCTGGGTCTGCAAAATATCTCAAGCACTGATCTTAGGAGCAATTTAGGGAGGGTCAGAATCTTAAAGCCTCCAGCTGTGACTCCTAAAGCCATAATTTCTAATCTTGTGACTAATGTTTAGTAATACCATCTGGATGAGGAAAAAATATCAAGTATACAAATCATACAAACCTCAATATACATAAATGTAAAGATAGATAAAAACAAAGATATTATAGCTTTTATTCTAAAATTTTAGTCATGAATCTGTAATAAAACTGCTTTATCTCCACTTATATTTTTATCCAAATTGTGTTTCTGACAAAAATTGGACAAGTTAGGGCTACTTGCTCTCATGGCTAGAGCATATATTTTTTTTTTTTTTTTGAGACGGAGTTTCACTCATGTTACCCAGGCTGGAGTGCAATGGCCCGATCTCAGCTCACCACAACCTCCGCCTCCTGGGTTCAGGCAATTCTCCTGCCTCAGCCTCCTGAGTAGCTGAGATTACAGGCATGCACCACCATGCCCAGCTAATTTTTTGTATTTTTAGTAGAGACGGGGTTTCACCGTGCTGACCAGGATGGTCTCGATCTCTTGACCTCGTGATCCACCCGCCTCGGCCTCCCAAAGTGCTGGGATTACAGGCTTGAGCCACCACGCCCAGCCGGCTAGAGCATATTTTAATAATAAAATTTGTGGAAAAGACAGTATCTTTTGGTTGCCAGCTTCCAAATAGTTTCTCCTCCTTTTTTAGACAGAAAAACCAAACTTCTTAACAAAGATCCTGCAGTGTTGAGTTTACTCATTTAGTTAGGAACTTTCCAATTTAGTTTTTGCTTTTAACCAGGTTATTGATTTCAGGGTGGAGCCCAAGCTGACAAATAGGGCAGACAAAGCATTTTCTTTTTTAATTTTTTTTATAAGCAATATGACTTTATTTAGTTACTGGAAACAAAACCCCCCAAATAATGCCTGAACACAAAGGTACATAAAAATGGCCCAAAATAGTTTAAAATATATTTAAACATCATATGTAGTTTCTTCTTTATAACATGAGTGCTTTCATCTGGACACTAGATTACAAAGCATCTCTGATCGTGTTAAGGCAGATGATCAATCTGTGGCTGCATCTGTAACTCCTCCTGGGAAAATGATCCTGTTGGAGTTGGGGGCTCTTCCCAGTTGTTTGGTCAGTTGGCCCAGGAAGGGGCAGCCCCAGAGCTGGCGGGTGGGGAGCCAGGTGCCACCTGTCTTGTCACTGCTCATTCTGCTGGCCCTCTGTGACTGCCGACAGGGAGCCCTGGCCTTTGTTGACATCACTGATGCAAACTCATTGCCTGTCAACTGACTTCTTCCACAGGGTCACCTTATTGTCTCCACCAGAGATGGCCAGGATGTTGGCTGTGATGGACCAGCTCACATGCCACACCACATCATTGAACTTGTGCAGCAATTTGGGGGACCACGTATTGCCTGAGGCATCATCACACGTCCAAATGAACACATGGCTGTCCTGGGAGCAGCTGGTGATGGTGCTGGTGGGCAGGCCGATGTAGGGGGCCCAGGCCACGTCTCGAACCCGGTCACTGTGCGCTTCCAGCTTCTGCTCCTCCTTTCACTGGCCGTCCTCCTGCTCCTTCTGTTGTATCCAAGGGAGTTAGAAGGAAAGCGCCATGCTCTGAGTTCCAAATTAAGAGTCCTTTATGGCCGGGCGCGGTGGCTCAAGCCTGTAATCCCAGCACTTTGGGAGGCCGAGGCGGGTGGATCACGAGGTCAAGAGATCGAGACCATCCTGGTCAACATGGTGAAACCCCGTCTCTACTAAAAATACAAAAAATTAGCTGGGCATGGTGGCGCATGCCTGTAGTCCCAGCTACTCAGGAGGCTGAGGCAGGAGAATTGCCTGAACCCAGGAGGCGGAGGTTGCTGTGAGCCGAGATCGCGCCATTGCACTCCAGCCTGGGTAACGAGCGAGACACCCTGTCAAAAAAAAAAAAAAAAAAGTCCTTTATTAGCCGGCGACTGAGAGATAGCTCAAGCTCAAAATTCTCTCGGCCCTGAGGAAGGGGCTGGATTCCTTTTTATACCTTGCTTAAGGTAGGGGAGAGAGAGCCTCACTGAAGCAGAATTTTCAGAAGCAGAACAAGCAAGTTAGATAAGGAAGCTGGTAACTAGAAGGCAGGAGGTTCTCATGATTGTTGATTACCAAGGAGGGTATACACACGCAGTTCCCATGATTGGGGGTTACCAAGGAGAGTATTGGGTACTTGTCATACAATCAGTCAAGAGGTATTCACAATAGCAAGTGGGCTTGTCAAGCAGGATACGGTTACAAAGGTTATATGTTTCTATAGTTCTGAGTACCACATGACCCAGCACAGTAGCATGACTGAGATATGCACTTAAGGGAGAAATGGTGGGAGGGGTGAGGCAGAGGTTAAGACAGAGTCTGTCTGGCTTTCAGCAAGATGGAGTCTGTCAGGCTAACACAGGGTAGGTTAGCATACTTCCACAGCTTGATGGGGTTGTCACAGCCACCTAATGCAAACTTCTTGATGTAATTGGGTTTCTGCCCCGATGGCTGGTCTATGAGGCTTCCAGGTGCAACAGCAGGGGCCCAGCTGACGGCAATGCAGCCAATGGTGTGAGCATTGTTGATCTTTACTTCCCATTGGCCTTCCCTGGTGTAAGTCAGCAGGGAGATGGCCCCATCCGAGCTCCCACAGGCCAGGATCAGGCTGTAGTCAAGGGGGGCCCAGCACACCGAGTTCACTGAGGAGTTGTGTCCCACATACTCGTGGCTCTTCTCCCAGGTGCCATTCTCCTCTCTCCAGATAATGACTTTCCGGTCATAGGAGCACGATGCCAGGATGTTGCTGTACATGGGGTGAGCCCACACTACTTGCCACAAAGGACCCTCATTACCCCTGAGGCTGGTGATGAGGATCTGCCCTCCATTGTGTACATCAAAGATTTTGATGGACCTGTCTGATGAGCAGGCTGCCAGGCTGGTGACACACTAGTCCATCTGGGCATCATGAATCATGTCCTCATGGGAGGTGTCCACAGTGTTAATTACTGACACCATGACTGAGGCAGTGGTTGCTCCGGGTCTCGGACATGGCAGCTCCCAGCGGTGCCTCAGAACAGCTTCTTTTTTTTTTAAAACGAGGTTTCACCATGTTGACCAGGCTGGTCTTGAACTCCTGACCTCAGATGATCCACTGCCTCAGCCTCCCAAAGTGTTGGGATTACAGGCGTGAGCCACCGCGCCCAGCAAGACAAAACATTTTCTATGTCTAGGCTCAGCATAGATAGCTCTGAGCCAATTTGACTAGGGCATAAATGTGGTTAAAGAAGCAAATCTGATTGACTTGAGGGATTAATTTTTTTTTTTTTGGAGATGGAGTTTTGCTCTTGTTGCCAGGCTCGAGTGCAGTGGTGCAATCTCGGCTCAGGGCAACTTCTACCTCCCGTGTTCAAGCGATTTCTCCTGCTTCAGCCTCCCAAGTGGCTGGGACTACAGGCACGCACCACCACACCTGGCTAATTTTATATTTTTAGTAGAGATGGGGGTTCTCCATGTTGATCAGGCTGCTCTTGAATTTCTAACCTCAGGTGATCTGCCTACCTTGGCCTCCCAAAATGCTGAGATTACAGGCATGAGCCACTGCGCCAGGATGAGGGATTAACTTTTTTTTTTTTTTTAAATGAGGGCTTCACTTTTATAAACACTTTTTCTAAGTTTCCTTTCAACCATGAGGTAGGATGGTAACTAAGTAAACAAGTTAGCAGATTCAATTTTTATTTTTATTTTTTTTCTTTTGAGACAGAGTTTCGCTCTTGTTACCCAGGCTGGAGTGCAATGGCGCAATCTTGGCTCACTGCAACCTCCGCCTCCCGGGTTCAAGCAGTTCTCCTGTCTCAGCCTCTCGAGTAACTGGGACTACAGGCGTGTGCCATCACACCCAGCTAATGTTTTTTTGTATTTTAGCAGAGACGAGGTTTCACTATGTTGGCCAGGATGGTCTCGATCTCTTGACCTTGTGATCCACCCGCCTTGGCCTCCCAAAATGCTGGGATTACAGGTGTGAGCCACCACGCCCGGCCTCATTTGGCTTTTTAGAGGAGACTTTTAGAGAAGCAATTTTTTGAAACCTAAACTCTGGTTAGAGGCTTCAGCATATCGAAAATAGGCATCTCATCTGTTTGTCTAATTTGGGAGTCCTTACTTTCAAATGTGCTTCTTAGATGGATAATCTTGTCTATCTGGAATGTTCTCTATAATGTCCCCTGTAATTCTAAATTGTATTTGATAAAATACCACCACTTTTCAGCCAGGCACAGTCGTTCATGCCTGTAATCCCAGCACTTTGAGAGGGTGAGGCAGGATGATTGCTTGAGCCCAGGAGTTCGAGACCAGCCTGGGCAACACGGTGAGACTCCTCTATCTCTACAAAAAATGTTTTAAAATTAGCCAGGTGTGATGGTGTGCACTTGTGGTCCTAGCTACTCAGGAGTCTGAGGTGGAAGGATCATTTGAGCCTTGGAAGTCAAGGCTGCAGTAAGAGATTATCATGCCACTGCACTCCAGCTTGGGTGACAGAATGAGACTGTTAAAAAAAAAAATCACCATTTTTGTTATAATTTATAGCTTCCAGGGCTATAATTTTTGTACATAGAAAAGGCAGGCATACTGGAAAGTGGAGCACTCAGATGTTTAGCATATTGGGTTTCTCAGATGAGTTGCCTATTTTCTCAGTATGAGAGCTGAAATAAAAGTCTATGAGGTTGGGTCATGTGATGTTTTCCATGTTTCTGGTTGCAAGGAAATCTTCTTAAAGCTCGTGGGTAATCTAGTGGCAAACTAACCTGTTGCATGACCAGCTTATCCTTTTAGTAGTCATATACTTAGGTGGTAGGTGCTCTAACAGCTTTTAGGTGCGCTTCCCATACCCATCAATTAAGTTGTGGTTTGGCACCAAGATTACATGGCCAACATAGCCAATGATCTTTCCCCTCCTTAACGTGCGAGAAAATGAAAGAAAGAGGAGAGAACCCAAATCCCTGTAAATTTCTGAAAAATAATGTCTAACACCCTCTGCAGTAACTGTCACTTGCTGCAGTCACTGTCCGTTTTCTTTAAAACTGTGATTCTTTGGTAGTGATGCATCGGTCACCAGAAGTCCCAGAGGTCATTTGCTCTGCCACAAGGCAACCCTTGGTACCCTAAAGCCAAAATTATCAGGAGCTCAAATACAAAGGGCTGGCCCTGCTAGGAACTAACTCATGACATTGGGAGCACTGTGAGGAAGGCAGGGGACTCTAAAGGAGGAAGTAGCACCTCATCTGCGTCCTTCAAGAGCCTCAGGGTCATCAGCAGTCTTCTTCAAGTCCCTTCATGGTCATCTGAACTGTCAAAACACAAAATTTCAACAAATTTACTCTAAAGATCGAGCTGGTTTTTATTAGCAATTTGTAAATCAGACAGCATTTTATCTAAAGAATAGGTAAGCGCTCTGCTAGGATGGCAAAACAGTAGGTTTTGGTCAGATAGCTAGAGCAAGTGTGAGGAAAAGCATAACAAAGCAGGTTGTTAACATCAGGTTACTTTCCTTGTAAGGGTTAAAGCAGGAGACTTACTTAACATGCCGGTTCAGGTGGACTGGGCCTCTTCTGAATTGGTTGCTGTGAATCTTCTGATTTTAGGAAAAATTGGTCTAATGGGGAATTTTTCTGCTTCCTACAGTTTCAGCTTGATTGCATGACACTTAGCGTAGTGACTCCATTTTGATTTGTTCTGTTGGGGCCTAGTGCAGTAGCTCAGTCCAAAACAACAGCTTCCCATACATTTTATGTAACGCCTTTATAATAAATGGGTAAATGTAAGTAAAGCGTTTCCCTTAATTCTGTGAGCCACTCTAGCAAGTGACTGAACCCAAGAAAGGGGTCATGAAAACCTCTAATCTGTAACTAAATTGGACAGAAGTTGTGAGTAATCTCAGGATCTACTATTTGCAGTTGGCATGTGAACGTGTGGAACTGACTCTTTAATCTGTGCGATCTGATACTATACCTAGTTACTTAGCATCAGAGTTGAGTTTAGCTGTAAGACTCTCAGTTGGTGTCTTCAGAAAATTGGAGAATTGCTTGATGTGGAGAAAAATCCTTACACATTTGATCACTGGAATATTTTATGTTGAGTATGAGTATAGAGAAAAATAATTTGCTTTTCCTATACAGTAGCCCACAGGCCCACTAAGATCTGTTTTCTGCCCTTCATCAGACCTGGGCTTGGAAAACACTCTGCCATGGTTCACTTGATTTTCCAAAATTTGGCCTGTGGACTTTCAGGGTCCCCATCACGCTCTGTTGTAAGCACTTATTTCCTTTTCATGCCACCAACAGACTGAAAGCTTCTTAAAACTAGAAACCAGGCTTTATTCAGCTTTTTATCCTCTTAACCTAGCCCAGGGCCTGGCACACAGTCTGTGTTTAACAATGCTTGACTGTCAGTTCTACCATGGTGGCTACATAGCTCTCTCTGGATGCTTTTCTCCAGGAGAAACGCAGCATTACCTTTCTCTACCTGGTTGAAATGTCACCTCCTGCAGAAGCTTCCCCAGACCCTAAAATCAAACGGTATGTCTCACCTTGTGTGCAGTTCCCTCTCATCTCAAGAAGCTCAGTTTGGCACGGATTTCAAAGAGCAAACTAACATGTACAAGGCACTGCTGTGCTAGGAAAAATTGTAAGAGACTTTTAAATGGGCAAAGAATTACTGGGTGTCCTTTAAATGGAATGGTGTGTGTTATTTAGAGTTCCAGGTTATCTGATTCTATGCTGCAAAAGTGCTGGACTGTTTTACAACTCTGTAGAAATGGAAGTTAATGGGGAGGGCAGATGACGGACAGATGTTTTCTGTCTAGAGCCCAATGCAGGTTATAAATAATGTCTCTTCATGGCAATCCAAATAAATTAATTTTGTCCAGTACAGAACAAATCTTTGTTAAGTGTAACTGCCAAAGGGGTTCACCTTGCCTGCTGCCTAGACAGAACAAATTCATCAAGACAGGGGAATTGAAATAGAGAGTAATTCACGCAGAGCTGGCTGTGCTGGAGACTGAAGTTACATTATTACTCAAATCAGTCTCCCCAAGCATTCAGGAAGCAGAATTTTTATTTATTTATTTATTGAGATGGAGTCTCCCTCTGTCACCCAGGCTGGAGTGCAGTGGCGCGATGTCAGCTCCCTGCAACCTCTGCTTCCTGGGTTCAAGTGATTCTCCTGCCTCAGCCTCCCTAGTAGCTGGGACTACAGGTGTGTACCACCACACCCGGCTAATTTTTGTATTTTTAGTAGAGACAAGGTTTCACCATATTGGTCAGGCTCGAACTCCTGACCTTGTGATCCACCCGCCTCAGCCTCCCAAAGTGTTGGGATTACAGGTGTGAGCCACCTTGCCTGGCCGCAGAATAATTATTATTATTTGAGACAGAGTTTTGCTCTTGTCACCCAGACTGGAGTGCAATGGCATGATCTCGGCTCACCACAACCTCCACCTGCCAGGTTCAAGCCATTTTCCTGCCTTAGCCTCCCAAGTAGCTGCGATTACAGGCATGTGCCACCACACTTGGCTAATTTTGTAATTTTAGAAGAGACAGGGTTTCTTCATGTTGATCAGGCTGGTCTCGAACTCCTGACCTCAGTTGATCCGCTCACCTTGGCCTCCCTAAATGCTGGGATTACAGGCGTGAGCCACTCTGTAATCTGGCTAATGTTAGTCCTACAAAGGCAGTCTAGTCCCCAGGCAAGAAGGAGGTCTACTTTGGGAAAGGGCTGTCTTTGTTTAAACTATAAACTAAGTTTCTCCCACAGTTAGTTTGGCCTACACCCAGGAATGAACAAGGACAGCTTGGAGGTTAGAAGCAAAATGGAGTCTGTTAAGTGAGATCTCTTTCACTGTCTCAGTCATAATATTGCAAAGGCAGTTTTATAAGTACAACTCCATTTGAAACAGTTAAAATCCTGCTAGTTTCCTCCTTAATTCATGATTTAAATAAACGTATGTTCATTCTCTATCTGTATGAGCCATGCTTTTACCATTTTGAAAACTATCCTTTAGCAGTAGTATCTATGAAAGAGAGAGCAATAATTAATACATAGTAAGCATTTATTCCATGTCAGGCACTATGCTAAGGGTTTTATAGATTGCACTTTATTTAATCCTTATGGTGACTCTGTAAGTTAAGTTCTATTCTTAGTTCCATTTTACTGATGTGGAAACCAAGGCCTAGAGGCTAAGTAACTTGCCTAATGACCCAGAGCTAGTAAGTGGCCTATCTGAGATTTGAGACCTGAGATTTGAAAGATTTGCACTGTAATTGCACTTCCGCCATGAGGGCAATTGAAATAAAATTGTGGGGCTGGGCATGGTGGCTCAATCCCAGCACTTTGGGAGGTTGAGGCAGGCGGATCACCAGGTCAGGAGTTTGAGACCAGCCTGGCCAACATGGTGAAACCCCGTGTCTACTAAAAATACAAAAAAAAAAAAAAAAAAAAGAAAGAAATAGCCAAGGTGGTGGCTCACGCCTGTAATCCCAACTACTCGGGAGGCTGAGGCAGGAGAATTGCTTGAACTGGGGAGGTTGCAGTGAGCCAAGAGCCAAGATCTTGCTGCTGTACTTCAGCCTGAGCAAAAGAGCAAGACTATCTCGGGCCAAATAAAAAAGAAAGAGGAAGGAAGGAGGGAGGGAGGGAGGGAGAGAGGGAAGAAAGGGAAGAAGGAAGGAAGGAAGAAGGAAGGAAGGAAGGAAGGAAGGAAGGAAGGAAGAAGGAAGGAAGGAAGAAGGAAGGAAGGAAGGACGGACAGACATTGTGGAATCAGGTAAGGCTTCCTGGAGGAGGAACAGGAACCAAATTTCAAAGGATAAGGAGGTGGTGCAGAGGGGAAAAAAGGAAGGAGCTTCCAGGTCAGATCAGCACTAAGAAATTCAGTTGGCCTGGAGAGCAGGGTGTGGGCTGAGGCCTGGTAAGAGATAAGGCTGAGGCAAACTGATCAAGGAGAGCCCTGTGAGTCCAGAAGTCCAGGAGTTTGAACTTTATTCTCAAACTACAGGATTTTAAGCAGAAAAAAATGACATGATTAGATTGAGTTTTATTATTTTTATCTTTATTGCTTTTGTTTGTAGTTATAAAAGAGTATAGGCTTTTTTTTTTTTTTTTAAATTGAAAAAAAAGCGCTGAGAGATTTGGCCCTTAAAATTATTTTGGCAGCACTATTGATGCTGGATCCAAAGTGGTGAGTGGGAAGATTTAGGGAGGGCCGGGTGAGGTGGCTCACGCCTATAATCCCAGCACTTTGGGAGGCCAAGGCAGGCGGATCACGAGTTAGGAGTCCAAGACCAGCCTGACCAACATGGTGAAACCCCCGTCTCTACTCAGAGTACAAAAATTAGCCGCCAGGCATGGTGGCACACGCCTGTAATCCCAGCTACTAGGGAGGCTGAGGCAGATAACTGCTTGAACCCGGGAGGCAGAGGTTGCAGTGAGGTGAGATTGTGACATTGCACTCTACCCTGGATGACAGAGCAAGATTCCATCTCAAAAAAAAAAAAGTCAGGAAAGCTGTTGGAAACTAAGCCAAAAGCAAGGAAAAAGAAGAGGAGATAGAAAGGAGAAACAGTAAACTAGATGAATCTACAGGATTTGGCAACAGTGGCATGTCGCGGGGTAGGAGAGTGGGAAGGAGGGGCTGGTGCACAGGGAGAGCCCCCTCAAAGCGCCTAGCTCAGAAAACCTTCTACTGCAGGCCTGGTTACTCATTCTTAGCAGTGAAAAGCGTTGATATCTAAAATTTGTACAACTCCCATTCTAAAAAGCATATACAAATAGAGACTGAGCAAAAGCGCCCAGGCCCTTTTTTTTTGGCCTCAGGGTGGTTAAAAGAGAAAAAAAAAAAGAAAAAAAAAGCAGTGTGGAGAGAGGAAAAGAAAGATAAATCACAAAAACTACAAGCATTATAAACCTTCTGTTGATAATTACGCACATACAGATTGTCAGCACACCAGGTGACTTTTAATCCCGGTCCAATTCTCCTCCTGGCCCTCTTAATGGCTTCTGGCCACTTCCTCTTGGGATCTGGCCAGAGTAAGCTCAGGAAATGCAAAGTTTTAATTCTGGAATCAGTAAAGCATATTAGGAAAGGAAATCCACAAGTGAAAAAAAGACCATGCATTTCAAAGCTAAGGGACAGAATTACAGATTGTGAATTTGTGGGGACACGAACCATTGTACTCACTCTGGTGCAGAACTCAGGGATTGGTTTGGCTATTATTCACCTTCGGGTTCAGTCGGGATTTGGTCTCTTCCATTCTTGTATGATTCCAAAGCTTCCATCCAGCACAACCTTCAGCTCTAGGAGCTAAGCTGTCTGTAGTCCCGCTTTGTGCTTCCTGACAGCAAGGGGGATGAGCCAACAAGATGAAGGCCCAGATAAACAGTATTTTTAATTATACTCACTTCCCTAGGATTTTGCAGGATCAGATGATAGAATATATTTGAAAGGCCTTTGTACAATTGGATGAGCTATACAATCACCAGCTGTTCTTTATTCATTGTTCTGGTTGATGACCTAACTGATACTTGCTATACTGCCTTGCAGAATGTTCAAGCAGATTCAGATTTTTACAATGACTATGCACTAATATATTAATATGACTATGCACTCAGCAGTGTACTGTGTACTTTCACACTTAATCCTCACAATAATTTTATCATGTTTATCAAAGATCAGATGGATTAACTTGCTCAAAAATATACTTTTTGATCTTTTTGTGCTCTCTCAAGATTGGATTAGAGGTTTCTCCATGTATTACCCCACCACAGTTACTACATATCTTCCCCACTAGACTAGAAGCTGTGGATGCTAAGAACTATATTTTGTTCACTGCCATATGCCCTCTATCTAGCTAATGGAGCCAGGCACATAGAAGATGCTACAAAAAAAAATATTTTGGATGAATGAATGAATGAAGGCTGATTTTATATCCATTGCTCTATTCTGAAAACTGCTTTCTTTATAACTTACTGTTCGTCATCTATTTTCCCCTACTAGAATGTAAGATGCCTATGAAAACATATTATTGCATTTTGTTCACTGCTGGATTCTCAAAGCCTGGGACAATGCCTGGGATATACTATGTGTCCAATAAGTACCTGTTGGTGAATGAACAAATGATAGCCATGTGGACAAGCAAATTATACCTCTTTTGTGCCCTCACTGTATTTCTTCTTTCTGATGCTGATCTCAGTAAGATAATGCTCAAGAACAATCCAACACTGTTACGTGGGTAAGTGGCTGAGAGTGGAATGCTCTGGCTTTCTGAGGTAAATATTCACTAGCAGCTGAATGCTTATCAGAGAACCACAGGAATGCTGTCTCCAACAGCACTGCCTGCAGGAAGGAGGCACTGGTGGCCTGTGGACTCTACACTTCATAGCTTTGGTCCTGCACCAGCAAAATAGTGATGCAAGACCATCGTGCTCTTGAGTTCTGTCATACTCATCTCTTTCACCAGGATGCAACTCTTGAGAAGCAGAAAAAGTAGCTGGCTTGTAATAACCATTAGCTTGATTTTCTTAGGAATCAAGGGTCTCTTGCCAGAATTCTTCTAGATCAAATGCATAGTTTTTGCTTTCTGTAAACCAGTATTATGTGGTCCATTGTTTTTTCTTTTCTTTTTTTTTTTTTTTGAAACAGAGTCTCGCTTTGTAGCCAGGTTTCACCATGTTGGCCAGGATGGTCTCGATCTCTTGACCTCGTGATCCACCCGCCTCGGCCTCCCAAAGTGCTGGGTTCATAGGCGTGAGCCACCGCGCCCGGCCCATTGTTTTCTTTTAGTATAAAAGTAACCATCATATTAAGAAAATTTCGAATATGGAAAAAACAGAAAAAGTCACCTCTAATTTTACCACACTCACAAAATTATGATTGGTATATATGTGCATTTTCTTTTTCCCTGTGCTTGTGTATATATGTATTAGGCATATTTATGTACACATATCATACTAGTTTTTTTTTTTTTTTTTGAGACGACGTTTTGCTTTTGTTGCCCTGGCTGGAGTGCAATGGTGTGATCTTGGCTCAACCTCTGCCTCCCGGGTTCAAGTGATTCTCTTGCCTCAGCCTCCCGAGTAGCTGGGATGACAAGCATGCACCACCATGACCAGCTAATTTTGCATTTTTAGTAGAGATGGGGTTTCTCCATGTTGGTCAGAAGTCTCAAACTCCTGATTTCGGGTGATCTGCCTGTCTCAGCCTCCCAAAGTGCTGGGATTACAGGTGTGAGCCGCCTTGTCCGGCCCAGTATATGTTTTTTCACTCAACATCATGCCATATTTGTATCACAGGGACTTCGTAACCATCCATCTAACTACTTATTGAGGCAAGGTGCAGTGGCTTATGCCTGCAATCCCAACACTTTGAAAGGTTCGGGCAAGAGGACGGCTTGAACTCAAGAGTTGGAGGCCAGCTTAAGCAACATAGTGAGATCCATCCATAAAAGTTATAGTTCTGAGGTCAGGAGTTTGAAATCAGCCTGGCCAACATGGTGAAACCTGTCTCTACTAAAAAAGTACAAAAATTAGCCACGTGTGGTGGCACGTTCCTGTAATCCCAGCTACTCCAGAGGCTGAGGCCTTTTTCTCCCTCTAAGCATGAACTTTTTATGGTCAAGTGATAACCTTCTTGACAACCCTAGGGGTTGGTACTAATTATTATTAACACGTTTTATTAGAAAAAAACCCTGACGCTTAGGGAGGGTAAGTAACTTGTCTGAGCCTCAATTTGAACCCAGGGAGCACCCCTTGTTAACCAGCCAGTAAGATGTGATTCCTTTTGCTATCTATCTCCTCTGGGCAAGTCAAGAGTAAAAGCAAAGAGTAAATATACTGATGCTTTTCAGCTGAGGAGAAAGATATTCTATGCCCTACTGCTTCCAACTGCTCACATTTGAATGGCTTTGCCACAGTGGCCCAGGGAGGAAAAAAGGATGACTGAATCTAAAACCCTAAAGCTAGAACACATTTCAGGTAGTGATGTATGTGAACTGCCACCCCTCCCTGCCCAGATTCTTTTAAAGTCTGAAGCAACTTGGCTAGATTGCTCATTTAGGCAAGCCAAGCAAGCTTGGGTTGTCATTTCCCATCATGTGCTGAAAGAATGGTCATAATTACACAAGTCTATCATTAACCTCTTTCATCATGTCTTCTAAGCAGTGCCTGATGTGATTATTAAAACAAGCCATGTTGGCCGGGCGATGTAGCTCATGCCTGTAATCCCAGCACTTTGGGAGGCTGAGGCAGGCGGATCACGAGGTCAGGAGATCGAGACCAGCCTGGTCAACAAGGTGAAACGCTGTCTCTACTAAAAATACAAAAATTAGCCAGGCGTGGTGGCAGGCGCCTGTAATCCCAGCTACTCGGGAGGCTGAGGCACGAGAATGCTTCAACCCAGGAGATGGAGATTGCAGTGAGCCAAGATTGTGCCACTGCACTCCAGCCTGAGCAACAGAGTAAGACTTTGTCTTGAGAAAAGAAAAAAAAAAGATGAGGAAAGGTTAATAGTAAACGTTCACGTTTGCAGCGTGGTTTTTGTTGTTTTCTTTTTCTTTTTGTTTTTTGAGTTGGAGTCTTGCTCTGTCACCCAGGTTGGAGTGCAATGGTGCCCTTTCGGCTCACTTTAACCTCTGCTTCCCGGGTTTGAGTGATTCTCCTGCCTCAGCCTCCTGAGTAGCTGGGATTATAGGCATGTGCCACCACACCCAGCTAATTTTTGTATTTTTAGTAGAGACACGGTTTCACCAACGTTGGCCAGGATAGTCTTATCTCTTGACCTCGTGATCAGCCCACCTCGGTCCCCCAAAGTGCTGGGATTACAGACGTGAGCCACTGCACCCAGTCGTCCTTTCCTCATCCAAGCAAAACATTTAAAAATGTTTTATTGCTAAAAAATGCTAAAAAGTGAGGGGATGGTGGTGAGGGGCATAGCTGCACTGACAATTAGACTTACTATACTGTGAACCATTTCCCAGGGAAGGTAAAACCCGGACGTTTAGGTTTTTCATACAAACATGCAACCAATATCCAATGATTGTCTCTATTCTCGGTATTGCAGAGAGTGTGGGACAGAGAAAGGAAAAGATAAGCAGGTGCTTTATTTATACATCTATTTTCCCAAAGCAGCCACTGAAACCATGTTAACTGAAATAAAACATCAAGTGCAGTCAGTCTGCAAATGGAGTAAAGGAACACACTAGATCAGAAAGCCCAGGTGCTTCCAGTGTTGACCTGCAACACAGAGATGCTAAGCTGATTGCTAATAAGGAGGAAATATACAGTGGTCTATTAAGTGTGCAATAGTATTATGTCCAAAGATACCTTTTTTTTTTGAGACGAAGTCTCGCTCTGTCATCCACGCTGGAGTGCAGCGGCACAATCTTGGTTCACTGCAACCTCCGCCTCCTGGGTTCGAGCAATGCTCCTGTCTCAGCCTCCCATGTAGCTGGGATTACAGAGGCCTGCCATCATGCCTGGCTACTTTTTGCATTTTTAGTAGAGATGGGTATCGCCATTTTGGCCAGGTTGGTTTCAAACTCCTGACCTCATGCCATCTGCCCGCCTTGGCCTCCCAAACTGTTGGGATTACAGGCATGAGCCACTGCACGTGGTTGAAAAATACTCATATATATTCCTTAATTTAAAAATGTTTTATTGCTAAAAAATGCTAAAAAGTGAGCACATGCTGTTTGAAAAATGGTACCAAAACCAAATTAGTAAATTAAAAAAAAAAGTTTTAAAAAGCAGTATCTCTGAAGCCCAATAAAATGAGGAATACCTGGCACTAACTTTTTTTTTTTTTTTTTTTTTTTTGAGATGGGGTCTTGTTCTTTCGCCCAGGCTGAAATGCAGTTAACTTGGCTCACTGCAACCTCTGTCTCCTGGGTCCAAGTGATTCTCCTACCTCAGCCTCCCGAGTAGCTGGGACTATAGGTGTGCACCACCATGCCCATGTAATTTTTGTATTTTTAGTAGAGATGGGTTTCACTATATTGACCGAGTGGGTCTCGAACTCCTGACCTCAAGTGATCCACCCACCTTGGCCTCCCAAAGTGCTGGGATTACAGGCCTTATTAATTTTTGCTTCTGAATACAGCAACTTCAGAACCCTTCTGATAAGTGATGGTTAATCTGCATCACAAACCCTCACTCCACTAACAAGAGTTAACCATTGAACAGAGATTAAACAGAGTGCTGTGTGGATGTAACTGCAGCAATAAAGATTAGGGAAGATGATTCTTTACACTTGCTTTACTTTTATTTTTTAGATTTCCTTTACTTACATTCCTGATTCCCTCACCAACAGTAATCCTCATTTTTATAGAAGGGAAGAGAGGTACACAGAGGTTATAGACTTGGATCCAAAGAAAATGACCGAGTCCAAACTGGGGCCAAGCCTGCCAATACTCTCAGCAGGAGTTTTCTCCTCTAACACTCTTCCTCTATTTGCCATGATGCTCCATACAAAGGGAGTTTTTCATTGTTTCCTTAAGGTTAACTGCTTTGGATGCTCTCAGTTCAAATAAGATGGTTTTAAAATTCCCCTCCTTGCATTACAGCAAAGAAGAGGAAAGGAGAAATTCAAATTAAAACAAATCATATATACAAATATCAAGGTTCATAAGCTGGATGATTTAATTCAATCAATTTAACAAGGCCCAAAGTGAAACATGGTAATGAAAATGAAGACACAGCAATATTTTCCTCAAGAAAATAGACATCTGGAAGAAAAAATATTTCTTAAAAAAAGTTTATTTGGAAAAGTCAGCCTCTTACACAAGGTTTTGTATCTATACTTTTACTCTGTCAATTACAGTGGTATTTTAAATGCATTGAATATAATTCATTGAATATATCTTTCTGCCTCGATTTAAGTGATATAAGGTTTAAAAAATATTTACAGTTTTCATTCTGGTCCATCTTCCCTCCTTATCCTTATACTGAACCCATTTCTCTGCTTTTCAGGTAAATGAAAATGGACACAAAATTTTTAGGTTTGTGTGGAGAGTAAGAATGCATCCAATAATTCTAAGCATAACAATTTTCTTTAAGGCTTCTCTGAAAAAAGAGAAGGAATCACTTATTAAAACTAAGCACACTTAGCAACTTCTCTCCCAATTTTATCTTTATTGGTTTGCCTGGTGCCAAATTTTTCTGGCCCTTATAAATTTGCAAACATAAAAAAAAAAAAAGAAAAAAAAAAACCCCGACACCAAACACATACACCTATCTCACACACAGCTCTAAGCTAGAAGCAGATATAAATGGGACCACTGTGAATCAAAGGGGAAAAATTCCAGGAAAAAAAAATTCCAATAGTCTCACAGTTTAACTGAGGTTTTGGAAAAACCTAAGTGAATTCAGCTGATGTTTGAAATATCTGTCTATATTTAATTAGATGTGTTGTATTTACCAAGGAGGCACAAATATGTAGCTTTGTAGATTTTAATACTAACTTTTCCAGTGAGAAAAATAATACCAGGTGATTTCAAAAAGAACAATGATCTATAACCACTCACAGTGCATCTTTGAACAGGGGAGAAAAAGTAGCTAATTTAATGAAAACAGCCTTTAAGCACTTTACTTGGCTTCTAATAAGCATCCTAAGAAAAGGTACCTGAGAGGGGTTGACAAGTAGACCGTGTCTAGAACAGCCAAGATGTTTCCAAAGTTTTACGCTTTGAATTCCTAAATACATAGCTAGCAGAAACATATGCCAAAAATCTACTGATGCTAGGAAAATATTTTTGTCAGCATTTTATAAAATCTCTTAACTTTCAACCAATATTTCTGTTCATAAATCTTCCAGTGAAAATGTCTGAAATATATTACATATAACAATGAAGCAAGATTAACTTTAAATTTTAGATTTGCCTCAAACAAGTTAGTTGTTACTTTTCCTTTTAACACAACACTCAAAATAGATGAATTCAGCAAAAATGGTTTAAGAAGTTAAGGCTCTCTAAAGACTAAAACTTAAGGCACATACTATAATCTTTATGACACTGTTAAAAGCTAAGACTAAAACAAAACAAAACAAAATGAAACCTACTTCTTTCCCGTATCCTTTGCCACCAACCACTCCCTCCTCAAAGCTTATGGCATTTTAAATTCAGGCTGTTGGTAAGGAGTGAAACAAAAATCCCATAAATGAACAACTGGTATGATTTCCACGCAAATGTCCACTATTTGCATTGAGCACCACTGGTAGATTACAGGCCAGTAGAATATTTTCAGATATCCTGGGTCATGAACTGTTCCATTTACCCTTCAGCTCCGTGGATTCAGACTGGACTTTCCTCCTCCTTGGGGCCTCCTTCTGTGCCTTTCTGGCCCGGAGATTCTGCTAGTTTGGTAACTTCCTTTGGCTTCTCAGAAACATCTATACTGGTGTCTCCCTCTTTACTTTTCTTTTTCTGCTTTTCTGCCTTCTGTTCTTTTGCCAAAAGTCGGTAATTGATGGACATGCCAATGAAGAGATAGATACCTGCAATAATCAGGACTATGCCACATGCCCAGTATGTGTATTTGTAGTCTCCATACTTGTCATTGAGCTTACCTAAACATGTAAAACAACAAAAAAAGTTATGTTACTCTTATAGGTTTCCCCCCCCCACCGCCCAAGCAAAGCTTAAGGATCCATTCAGAAAGATGTCAATCCAATCTTTAAAGAGTCTCAAAATGATGAATTAGTATAAGGAATTGCTAAAAATTTTCTGATCCTCTGTTTATAATGTCTCATTGTTTTTAAGTGGCCTTTGCATATTCCATTATTTTCAATAACTTGAAAATAGTTAACTCTTGGCAAACTGGAATTGGAAGAGACACAGGGATCACCTAGAGTCAATTCTTTTAATACACTGTAGAAATAACTGTTGCTAAAAGAGGCTTGCGAGTCTTGCCCAATGCCATAGTGCCATTTACCCAGGCCAATGCTCTTTCTCTCTTAGCATTTCCCAGACTATTCCTGTGAACACTTGTCCAGTGCTAAAAATTTAACAGCAATATCTCACAGCCATTCTAAGTGCTTAATCCTTATAACAGGCAGATTCTACTATCATCCTCATTGGACAGATTTAAAAACTAAATTAGAGATGTTAGCTAATTTGTCCATGGTCACAAAACTAATAAGTGAAATGGCTTTAAGCCTAGAAAGTCTGACTGCACCCTTAACCATGTGCTACAAGGATACTGCTCTACTGTTTCAAAGGTCAAAGGAATTGGTAAATGGTGTATTATTTTCTCATAAAGGCTTTGTGAGGTCTGGGAGTAAAGAACCCTATTTAACTTAATGTTTCCAAATTTTATGTTGGTCATGAAACTTTTATTGTAAAATTTATTAGCATCTCATTGAACTGCTATGTCTGGGAAAATCCTACTTTACACTTAAACAGGACTTAACACAACCAATTGAGTTATGATTCCATATGGCTTTCTAACTCAGGGCATCATTCATTCAGCAATATTTATTGAACCTTTATCATATATCAGGCACGGGCTCAGCTAGGCCTTGAAGATAAGGGCGAGCAGAGTAGATAACATCCATGGATATACAAAACAATAAGGACAGTCTCCGGTACACTGTGAGCTTACATGGCAGTTATTATTATACTAATGCTACTGGAATAACCTTTTTTTCCCTTGCTTTTTGTGTGTTTTTCCAAAATTCATGGGGTGGGTGTGGTGGCTCATGCTTGTAATCCCAGCACTTTGGGAGGCCAAGGCGGGTGATCATCTGAGGTCAGGAGTTAGAGATCAGCCTGGGCAACATAGCAAAACCCATCTCTACTAAAAACATAAAAATCTGCTGGGCATGGTGTCACACACCTGTAATTTCAGCTACCGGGAGGCTGAGGTTGCAATGAGCTGAAATTGTGCCACTGCGTTCTAGCCTGGGCAACAGAGCGAGACACTGTCTCAAAAAAGGAAAAAACACTGACAATTCTAACAATATCTGATCCACCTTTTGGCTTGATGGTTTAATTTAATTAGATTCTGTATTTGAGCACTTATGCTGTGCCAAGCATTGTACCAGCACCAAGGGTACAGAAATGAGAAAGACTTGCTCTTACTCAAATAGCTCCTTAATGTTTGCTTTCTGTCAGCTTTCCCATCTTATGTGCTTGTTTTACAACAGAGCCGCATTAGTAAGGAGACATACTATACCTAAAAGTGGTGGCCCCAGGAGGACAGGACAGCATTCCACAATGGTCACCAATCCCACAGCGCTGGAGAACCTCTGGGGTCCGACAAGGTCCATCAGTGTTTCAAACAATACGGAGCTGAGCCACCCAAAGGCAAATCCAAAGAATCCCGCATAGACACATAATCCAACATAGGTAGTGGATAAAGGTGCTAGCATATGACACACTCCATTTGCAATAATGGAAGCTGCAAAGAAATACTGAATTCGAGGTCTTACTAGCTTTGTGTTTGCTAAAAGTCCCATAGATGGTCTGGCTACCATGTCAACAAAAGCCAGAACGGGAAGAAGGAAGGCAGACTGCTCTCTAGAATAGTGCTGACTCTTCCCATAACTATTAAGATAGACCAAAGGTGCAAAGAGTCCAAAAAACATGATCACATTTCCAGAGAGGTAGAGCAAAAAGCCTCTGTGGGTGAATAGGGTTAAGTCCATGAACTGATTAATTGTTTGGAAGACGGATCGTTTCTCCTTTTTGGGGTGTCCTCCAATGAGATCTCTATTTGTATCGCCCTGTTCTTTTTTTGCATCAGATTTTCCAGCTTTCTGGTGGGATTCTTTAGGCTTATCTTTCCCTGCCTTGGTTGGCTTGGGTCCAATTGGTCGCATGAGGGCTCCAGCTACACAGCAGTTTAGTAGTAAGCCCCCAAGAATCAGAAAGCTTCCTCTCCAGCCAAAGAGACCGAAGAAAACCTCATTGAGGGGGGCCAGGGTAGAGAGGAACACAGGGCTGCCTGCCATTGCCAGTCCGTTGGCTAATGGTCGCTTCTTGTAGAAATACTTCCCAATCATGGTCAGAGCTGGATTCAAGTTGAAGGCAAGCCCAAGACCTGTGAAAAGGAAAAATCAATAAATACATAATAAGAGATATAAATAATGGAAAGAATAGGAGATAAAAATCCTCATTACTAGAGGACATGTTATGTAGTGGTTTAATGTGAGTTCTAAAACAGAAATGGGTTCAAATCTCACTATCAGTGCTTACTGGCTGCATAATCTCGGATATGATACCCTCCTATGACTGCTTCCTAATATGTAAAACGGACACAGGGCATTGCTGTGAGGAAGAAAAGATTTGTTAAATACTTAGTACAGTGCCCAGCATGTAGTAAACACCCAATACATGTGATTTTTATTATTGTTGTTTTTATTATTTGAAGGTGAAAATTGTCTATTTTGTCAAATCTAACAAAATCACCTGAAGGATTATTATAACCATATAAAATCATTAAGTCTACAGTAGAGATAAAACAAATTTACACTAGAAATTGCAGTGGTTCATACCTATAATCCCAGTGCTTTGGGACGCCGAGGAAGGAGGACTGATTAAGGCCAAAAGTTCAAGACCAACCTGGGCAACATAGCAAGACCGGTCTCTAAAAAAGTAATTCAAAAACTAGCCGGGTGTGGCAGTATGTGCCTGTATTTCTAGCTACTTGGGTGGCTGAAGCTGGAGTACCACTTGAACCTAGGAGTTTGAGGCTACTGTGAGCTATGATCATATAACAGCACTCCAGCCTGGGCTATGGCACAAGAACCTGTCTCAAAAACAAAAAAGAAAGCAGGAACATAGAATGCAAAATGATCTCTTTCACTATGGCACCAAAAACCTAAAAACAGGCAATTTCTAATATTCAAATTATGAAACTTTTTTAAGAGATCAGAGAATTTAAAATACACACAAAGTTTTGGGAAAATAAAACACAACATTATTAAGATGTCAAGGTTCCTGAAATGAATATACTAATTTAATGCAATCCAATGAAAATGTGGGTGAATTTTATTGTTCAGATTAAGGTAAAATGATTCTAAAAGATACTTAGAGTGCTCACTTTAGCAGCACATATATTAAAATTGGAATGATACAGAGAAGATCAGCATGGCCCCTGCGCAAGGATGACACGCAAATTCGTGAATTGTCCCATATTTAAAAAAAAAAAAAAAAGATACTTAGAGAACACATACAGAGCTACTATGAAATTTTTGGTGGTGCAGAGGAAAAAGTGGGACCAACCAGAATAAATTTTTAAATGGCTTTACAAAACTATAATCATTAGAACAGTGTGGCCCTATTTCAGGAATCAGTAAACACTTATCAGTGCAAGTCTAGAAATACTACAAAAAGTCCAGGAACAGAGTTGAAATATATAGAAACATTTAATGTAAGATAATGACATGGAAAGATGTTCATT
>NW_022437009.1:7225978-7234209 GCF_009761245.1 Sapajus apella | reverse complement strand
CTGGAGTGCAATGGTGCAATCTCAGCTCACTGCAATCTCTGCCTCCCAGGTTTCAGCGATTCTGCCTCAGCCTCCTGAGTAGCTGGAATTACAGGTGCCCACCACTACACCTGGCCTCAGGTGATCTGCCCGCCTCGGCCTCCCAAAGTGCTGAGAATACAGGCGTGAGCCACCTCATCTGGCCAATATATTGTTAAGTGCAAAAAAGACTGGTTATAAAATATATGTAATTTGATCTTTTTTTGCTCTAAGAAAAGGTGCATCTGTGCATAGAAAAACACATGGAAGGATATACATAGAAATGTTAATAGTGATATTCTTTGGATTGTGAGGTTATGGATAACTTTTATTCATTATGTTCATCAATAGTTCATTATCTTAATTTACTAATTTTTCTTTTCTTGCTTTGTCGCCCAGGCTAGAGTGCAGTGGCGTGATCTCAACTCACTGCAACCTCTGCCTCTTGGGTTCAGGCAATTCTCCTGTCTCAGCCTCATGAGTAGCTGGGAATTATAGGTGCTCACCACCATGCCTGGCTAATTTTTGTATTTTTAATAGAGATGGTTTCACCATGTTGCCCGGCTGGTCTTAAACTTTGGGCCTCAAGTGATCCACCTGCCTGGCCTCCCAAAGTGCTGGGATTACAGGCATAATGCACTGTGCCTAGCCAATTTAGTGACTTTTAAAATGGGGGGGGAATTATCAAGCATATCCTCTAACCCTCAGAAATATCTACTAAAAATTTGTTTTTCTAGTACTCTTATCTGTAGTTCTTCAAAATGAGAATCAAGTAATTTCTATAAGAAAAGAATTTCACTCGAGAGCTGAAAGATGAATGCAGATAAAAAATACAAAATAGCCAGCAATAAATTAATGCTTGAAATGAATCGGTAGTAACTCACCTCCAATGACTCCAATACAGAAGTACAGCTCCTCTACTGTGTTACAGAAAGAAGCTGCAATCAAGCCACAGCCTGACAAGCAGCCACCAATCATTATAACTATACGACTTCCATATTTATTCACCAGGATACTGCTGATAGGACCTAAAAGATAACCAAAAAAGTAGTAATATAAAGGAAACTGCTCCCTCACATCTATACAAGTATGAATGACAATGAATGACAAATCCTCCAAAATAAAGCAGCAATGATAATATTGTTGTCTATAATTATTTCTGAGTCATATGTACTAAAATAAAGATGCTAGAAAACATAATAAATTGTGCATGTTCTACATCTAAAAATACTGGATGGAATTTTCCTAAAATACAAAAGACCCGAAGTTAGTCTTTCTCTTTTAAGGCAGGGCAGGCTGAAAACATCTTGCCAACAGATGTTCACAAGGTTTTTGATGTATCTGGATATGATTAACATACATGTAGAAAATGGCCAGGAGCGGTGGCTCACACCTATAATCCCAACACTTTGGGAGGCCGAGGCAGGTGGATCACATGAGATCAGGAGTTCAAGACCAGTCTGGCCAATACAGTGAAACCTCGTCTCTACTAAAAATGCAAAAATTAGCTGGGCATGGTGGTGCATTCCTGTAATCCTAGCTACTCGGGAGGCTGAGGCAGGAGAATGGCTTAAACCTGGGAGGTGGAGGTTTCGGTAAGCCAAGATCACGCCACTGCACTCCAGCCTGGGTGATAGAGTGAGACTCTGTCTCAAAAAACAAACAGGCCAGGCGCGGAGGCTCACGCCTGTAATCCCAGCACTTTGGGAGGCCGAGGCGGGTGGATCACGAGGTCAAGAGATCGAGACCATCCTGGTCAACATGGTGAAACCCCGTCTCTACTAAAAATACAAAACATTAGCTGGGCATGGTGGCGCGTGCCTGTAATCCCAGCTACTTAGGAGGCTGAGGCAGGAGAATTGCCTGAACCCAGAAGGCGGAGGTTGCGGTGAGCAGAGATCGCGCCATTGCACTCCAGCCTGGGTAACAAGAGCGAAACTCCTAAGCGGAAACTCCGTTCCAAAAAAAAAAAACACCTATGTAGGAAGTATTCTCTGTTTTAAATTTCACACAGGCAGTGATAGGAGACATATCTAAATAGGTTTTAGACTTGTATATTATCATAAATGTGGTTTGTGTTATATTTTTTTTTTTAAAGAAAAAAGACAAAAATGTGGCCGGCCAAGGTGGCTCACACCTGTAATCTCAGCACTTTGGGAGGCCAAGGTAGGCAGATTGCCTGAGCTCAGGAGTTTGAGACCAGCCTGGGCAACACGGTGAAACTCCATCTCTATTAAAAAGAAAAAAGAAAAAAATGCATGATCATTTTTTCCAAGTTTAAGTAGTTTTGCTTAGGTCATCTTGATTAAAAAGAAAAAGTTTCTAGTTTCTAGTTACATCTAAATTCAGATACTAAACCAGGTGTAGTGGTGCATGCCTGTAGTCCTAGCTACTCAGGAGGCTGAGGCAGAAGAATCACTTGAACCCAGGAGGCGGAGGTTGCAGTGAGCCAAGATTGTGCCACTCCAGCCTGGGCAACAGAATGATGCTCATGTCTCAAAAAAAAAAAAAAAAAATCCCCCCAAATATATCTTTCAGAATTACTTGGTTCTATGCCTATATTAAATTTCGTGGTAGTACAACTGTGAAAAAATACTTGCAGGATAAGATTAATTCAGATAACAGTCAACATAACCTTGGGTGAAACAACTCAAGAGAATAGGAAATAGAGTATTATCAAAGAAAACCAGTGTAAATTTCCTCAGCTAACTACATGCACATAAAAATCAGCATTTCTTATATGTAAGAAAAGGAACCAAATGAAAAGCATGATAAGAAACAAGAAGATATTTTATGCATTTCATGTATCAGTTTTTTGTTTGTTTGTTTTTTGTGACCAGTCTCCCTCTGTGGCTAGAGTGCAGTGACGCAATCACAGCTCACTGTAGCCTCAACCTCCTGGGCTCAAGTAATCCTGCCGCCTCTGCCTCCAAAAGTGCTGGGAATTATAGGCATAAGCCACCATGCCCGACCCATGTATCAGTTTTTGAAAAGAGAAATCAAATGTCAAGTAGCCTCTTTTTTTTTTTAATTTAAATTTGAATCAAGGTCTTGTTCTGTCACCCAGGCTAGAGGGCAGTGTTATGACCACAGCTTACTGTGCCCTCAATTCAATCTGCCTGCCCAGCCTCCCAGGTAGCTGAAACTTCAGGGAACATGCCACCATGCTGGGTTAATTTTTGTATTTTCTTTTTTTCTTTTTTTGGGACAGAGTCTTGCGCTGTCGCCTGATCTCGGCTCACTGCAACCTCTGCCTCCTGGGTTCAAGTGATTCTTCTGCCTCAGCCTCCCAAGTAGCTGGGACTACAGGCACGTGCCACTAAATCTGGCTAATTTTTGCATTTTTAATAGAGGTGAAGTTTTACCACATTGGCCAAGCTGGTCTCGAACTCCTGACCTCCTGATCCGCCCACCTTGGCCTCCCAAAGTGCTGGAATTACATGTGTGAGCCACCGTGCCAGCCAGTTTTTGTACTTTTTATAGAGACAGGGTTTTACCATGTTGCCCAGGCTGGTCTTGTAACTCTGGGCTCAGGTGATCCACCTGCCTAGGCCTCCCAAAGTGCTGGGATTACAGGTGTGAGCCACCGTGCCTGGCTTTCTCTTCTTACTTGCTATAAACAGGTATAATTTGTAATCTGCCTTTTCCAAATTTAGAAATCTTAATTACAAGAAAGCGTTATCCAAACCTAGAGTCTATTTCTAAAATTACATATTGAATATACATATTCAGAATATACTGATAATCGCATATTGGCATATTCTAGTTCCATAAATACTATGAAAAATTCTTCAGTTATTTATAGTTTAGTATTACTATTCAGAGTTGTGGTATAGTATACTAATATTAAAATGATAGGCTGTAGCCCCAGGGCATCCTATTTTAAGTTATGGTTCCACCATATTATTGTCTTTGTTTCTCAGAGGTTATTATTAAACTACCTTATAGGACTGTTGAAAGAATAAAAAATTAACTAGGCCGGGCACGGTGGCTCACGCCCATAATCCCAGCACTTTGGGAGGCCGAGGCGGGTGGATCGCGAGGTCAAGAGATTGTGACCATCCTGGTCAACAAGGTGAAACCCCGTCTCTACTAAAAATACAAAAATTAGCTGGGCATGGTGGTGCGCGCCTGTAGTCCCAGCTACTTGGGAGACTGAGGCAGGAGAATTGCTTGAACCCAGGAGGCGGAGGTTGCAGTGAGCCGAGATCGCGCCACTGCACTCCAGTCTGGGTAACAACAGCGAAACTCCGTCTCAAAAAAAAAAAAAAAAATTAACTAATACAGTATATGTGAAGTGTTTAGTAGGTCCTCAATAAATATTGGCAGTGATCATACTACTACTGTACATGCTTATTTATGCTTTCACATGACACAGACAGAGGGTGCTCTCTATCTCCATCCATATAGATATAGATGCATGTCTGTATATATACATATGATAAGCCTGTTAAGAAGGAGTTAAAGCTTTTTTTTCTTTTTACTTTTTTTTTTCCCTCTAGAGGTTGCCCAAGGAATTAAAGCTTTTGATTTTTCATGTGTTTCAGAGGACCAAGTCTCTCTAAGATGCTAGATCAAGACTGGCTGCCTCGGCCAGGCCCAATGGCTCTCACCTGTAATCCCAGCACTTTGGGAGGCTGAGGTGGGTGGATCACCTGAGGTCAGGAGTTCGAGACAAGCCTGGCCAACATGGCAAAACCCCATCTCTACTAAAAACACAAAAATTAGCCAGCTGTGGTGGTAGGCACCTATAATTCCAGCTACTCAGGAGGCTGAGGTTGTAGTGAGCCAAGATCATGCCACTGTACTCCAGCATCGGCAAGAGTGAGGCGCTGTCTCAAAAAAAAAAAAAAAAAAAAACAACAAAAAAACTGGCTGCCAGGAGACATTTCATGCTTAACCCAAGATGTGCTTAAAGCAGTTTTTACTGCTACCTTCTAAGTTCTTGCTATGGTCTGAATGTTGCTAACCCCCCAGAATTCATATGCTGTCAGTACCTTATAAAAAGTGAACTGAGGGAGTTTGTCTTCCCTTCTGTCACATGAGGACACAGTCAGAAGGCACCATCACTAGTTATCTAGTTTGCTGGCACTTTGATCTTGGACTTCCCAGCCTCCACTGTGAGCAATACATTTCTATTGTTTATAAATTATCCAGTCAAAGGTACTTTGTTACAGCAGCCTGGACAGACTAAGACAATCAATTCATGAAAATATTAGATCACAGCTAATTTGAAAATAATTTGAGCCAGGCATTGTTGCTCACATCTGTAATCCCAGCACTTTGGGAGGCCAAGGCAAGGCAGATCGATTGAGTACAGGAGTTTGAAACCAGCCTCGGCAACGTGACAAAACCCCATCTGTACAAAAAATAAAAAAGTTAGCTAGGACCGGTAGTCCTAGCTACTCAGAAGCTGAGTAGGGGGATCGCTTGAGCACAGGTGGCAGAGGTTGCAATGAGCAGAGATTGTACCATTGTACTTAGCCTGGGCAATACTCTGTCTCAAAAAGAAAAGAAAGAAAATAATTTGAATTTATAGCTTGTGTAAGATGAAACAATTGCATACTGAAATAATACTTATAAAATATTTTTAGGCCAGGTGCTGTGGCTCACACCTGTAATCCCAGCACTTTGGGAGGCTGAGGCAGGTAATCACCTGAGGTCAGGAGTTTGAGACCAGCCTGGCCAACACAGTGAAACACAGTCTCTACTAAAAATACAAAAATTAGGTGGGCGTAGTGGTGCATGCCTGTAGTCCCAGCTACTTGGGAGGCTGAGAAGAATTGCTTGAACCAAGGAGGCGGAAGTTGCAGTGAGCAGAGATCATGCCACTGCAGTCCAACCTGGTCGACAGAGTGAGACTCTGTCTCAAAAAAAGAAATTTTTAAGTTAGTCATAAGATTATGTACAGTCAGAATTACAAAGAAAAGTACCAGGACAGGCATGGTGACTCATGCCTGTAATCCCAGCTCTTTGAGAGGCCAAAGTGGGCAGATTGTTTGAGCCTAGGAGTTCAAGATCAGCCTGGGCAACATTGCAATACCCCATCTCTACAAAAAACTACAAAATACAAAAATTAGCCGGGCGTGGTGGTGCGAGCCTGTAGTCCCAGCTACTTGGCAAGGTAAGGTGGGAGGATCAATTGCCTGAGCCCAGGGAGGCTGATGCCACAGTTGGCAGTGATTCTGGCACTGCACTCCAGCCTGGGTGAGAGTGAGAAACCCTGTCTGAGGAAAAAAAAAGACAAAGATCGCTACCACGATATCACCACACTGTTGACTGTGTGATAGAAGTTAATGCTGTAGAAGTTTTTGAAATATTTAAAATTCCAAACCACAAGTGTTAAGATGACCATTGTGGAACTGAAAATATGTAAATTTATATTTTCAGGTTTAAAAAAAACAGAAAAACCAAAAGTAGGCAGCTAAGATCTCTTACCCCCAAAATATATTTTAACAACCACCAGTGTATATCTCTGACCCAAAGCACTAAAAAAGAAAACAAAACCAACCATATCTCAAAATATATCGGTGTTCAGATTGTGGTCCAAGTGAACAAGTTAAAGGATTATGACAGTTGTCTAAAAGTGATGAAAACTATTAGGGGATACACTACTTAAACAAAACAAAATAACCTATTTAGTAAAAATTCTGCAAGAAGGCTCATGATAGGCATTTTGTCCTTTAGTGTTATTTCAGGAAGGATGGCCCTAATTAGCTATCGTTAAAAATAGGAAGGAGTACGGTTTACAGGCCTATTATAAGCTAAAAAAATGTGCTAGTTATCTCACAAATTAAGTAAGGACAAAGAAGGAACTGTTTCCTCAAAGAAAAGTGTCATGTGCTATTAATCAAACTGACATCATTTACTTTTGATGCAAAACACAAGTGGCTCTTTAGCTCTCTGGTAGCACAGAATTGCAACATGTAAACTTCTGGTTTGTAGTCAACTTAAGAACACACTGAACACCTGGAGTACCTCTGTATAATGTTTATACCAATTTCTTCAAGCCATCATAGTCAAAACCTGATTAAAATCCTGGCAGAATGGAGTTCTAAACCTGAAAACTTATTGGCTCTCAGAAGCTAATGCCCAAAGTACCTTTTGATTTCTCTGAACTTATTAAAAAAAAAAAAAAAAGAAAAAAAAAGCTACAATTTAGCAGTTAAGTCCTTTAATTTAATAGACAAAATAGGCCTATGTTTAAAATGTAATAGGCACAAAAAGATAAACAGTGGAAAAACGACTGGGCGCTGTGGCTCACACCTGCAATCCCAGCACTTTGGGAGGCTGAGGCAGGTGGATCAAGAGATCCATGAGGTCAAGAGATCAAGACCATCCTGGTCAACATGGGGAGACCCCCACCCATCTCTACTAAAAATACAAAAATTAGCTGGGCGTGGTGACACGCGCCTGTAGTCCCAGCTACTTGGGAGACTGAGGCGGAAGAATCCTTGAACCTGGGAGGCAGAGGTTGCAGTGAACCAAGACTGCACCACTGCACTCCAGCCTGGTGACAGAGCGAGACGCTCCGTCTCAAAACACCCAAAACCAAAAACAAAACACAGTGGAAACATAAGCCTTTCTACTCCTGTTCCCAGCCACCCAGTTTCTCTCTCTCCGTGGCAGCCAGTTACCTCTTTCTTCTGTACAATTTAATTATAGGTTTAATGAAATTATTATTTTAACTGCTTATTCCTGTTTCATGATCACATATTGTGTCAAAAGGATTATAAACTTCTCAAAGCAAGGGATCAGTGTTTTCCGTCACTCACAACACCTAGCCCAGTGCTGAATATATTCATAGAACTTGATACATATTGGTTGAATCTGCCACCACCTTAGCAGCCTAAGGCTAAGTTATTTATAACTGAAACCTAGAATCCTTATATTGGCTAGAAACAGTATTTTAAATCATGTTAAGTAATCAACTCACCCTCTACATTTCCTTTACAATATGCCAAAGAAAACAAAAGAGAAGGAAATGATAAAACAAGTTTAGGATGCAGCTGACATACTTTTAGGACTCATGACATCACAAGTAATACGGAGGAGGTTTTAGTCACTTAATTCTAACATCATATAAAGATTTTACCTGAGACTTTGAACCATGCCATTCAGGCTAGTCTGATTTATTTTGATTCTCCCAACATCAATTTTTAAAAATCTGTATTTGTTTACATTTTTTTTTTTTTTTTTTTTTTTTTTTTTTT
>NW_022437009.1:7122440-7225578 GCF_009761245.1 Sapajus apella | reverse complement strand
CTGGAGTGCAATGGCGCGATCTCGGCTCACCGCAACCTCCGCCTCCTAGGTTCAGGCAATTCTCCTGCCTCAGCCTCCTGAGTAGCTGGGATTACAGGCACGCACCACCATGCCCAGCTAATTTTTTGTATTTTTAGTAGAGACGGGGTTTCACCATGTTGACCAGGATGGCCTCGATCTCTTGACCTCGTGATACACCCGCCTCGGCCTCCCAAAGTGCTGGGATTACAGGCGTGAGCCACCGCGCCCGGCCATTTGTTTACATTTCAAGAGTCTAGCAGAGACAACAACAACAAAAAAAGTTGTGCATACATCATTTTTATAACAGTCTTTTAAGTTCAGTGATACTTCAGTTGAAGCAAATCAGGGTCCCTCACAATTTCTCATTTCTGTTTTGGAATACTATAGTATACTATAGCAAGAGTTGCTGTTGTTCTCAGGAATGAAAAATATGATTCTAAACACCAAACTTTAAGAAATAACATTTCAAAACATCTCAGGGAATAAGTTTTTTTTTTTTTTAAGTTACCTGACACACAGACTCTGGCTGCTTCATGAAAATGAAAAGAGTAGGCCTTAATGGGTACTTACCTCCACCATACATGACAGCCAACATTATGGAAGATATCCATGACACTTGGCTGCTGGTAGCATGGAACAGACTTTCAATCTCTTTGAAGAAGACAGTAATAGATTTGGGAAATGCGTAAGAGAAGCCGATGGAAATGAAAGCTCCAACTACCACTGCCCAGCCCCAGCCTCCATCTGGGGGAGTGTATCCAACTGGACCTCCAACTGCTGGTGGCATTTCAAGTGTAGATAAATTCCAAAATGGAGGTCAAATCCAAATATCTGAAAGATATAAAATTAAAATAATATGTCAATATAAGGTACACCTACAAAACTCTTTTGTGAAATAAGAAATATTGCCAGGTGTGGCCGATCATGCCTGTAATCTCAGCTACTTGGGAGGTTAAGGCAGGAGGATCATTTGAAGCCAGGAGTTCACAATGCCTGAGCCACACAGATCTTGTGTCTAAGAAATTTTTTTTTTTTGAGACGGAGTCTCACATTGATCCCTTGGGCTGGAGTGCAGTGGCCTGATCTCAGCTCACTGTAACCTCCGCCTCCCAGGTTAAAGAAATTCTCCTTGCCTTAGTCTCCCAAGTAGCTGGGATTATAGGTACCCACCACCATGCCAGGCTATTTTTTTTTTTAACATTTTTAGTAGAGACAAGGATTCCCCATGTTGGCCAGGCTGGTCTTGAACTCCTGACCTCATGATCTGGCCACCTCAGCCTCCCAAAGTGCTGGGATTACAAGTGTGAGCCACTGTGCCTGGCTTGGAAATTGTTTTTAAATCTAGGTATGGTAGAGCATGCCTCTAGTCCTAGCTACTCAGGAGGCTGAGGCAGGAGGATCACTTGTACCCAGGAGTTTGAGACCAGCCTGGGCAACATAGGTAGATCCCAACTCTACAAAAAAAATTTAAAAACTTAGCTAGACATGGGGGTGCATGGTGCCTGTGGTCCCAGTTAGGAGGCTGATGTGGGAGGATCACTTGAGCCTGGGAGGTAGTGGCTGCAGTAAGCTGTGATTGTGCCACTGCACTGTGGCCTGGGCGAAAGATCAAGAACGTGTCTCAATCAATCAATAGGTAAAAAAGGCCTGATGAACTTTCGGGTTGGTCAGTGCATCCATGTGCAGGGAGGATAGCATACCCCAAAACTCCACAGGAGAAAACGCACCTGGACCTGGGGACCCTTCCAGACCTTGTCCTATGTATTTCCTCATCTGGCTGTTCATATGTATCCTTTACAGTATCCTTTATAATAAACTGGCAAACATACATGTTTCCTTGAGTTCTGTGAGCCTTTCTAGCAAATTAAATCCAAGGAGAGGGTAGTGGTAGCCCGATTTATAGCTGGTCAGTCACAAGTACAGATGACAACCTACTACTTATGTATGATTGGTGTGTGAAGTGAAGGCTCCAGTCTCGTGCAACTGGGCCCTTAACCTGGTATCTAACTCCAGGTAGTTGAAGTCAAAATTGAATTGAATTATAGGACACCAAGTTGATGTATCCCACAGAATTGCTTGGTATATGCAGGGGAAAAAAACCCACACATCTGGTTAAGTAGTATTCTGTGATGTGTTGAGGGTTGACCGTGTAAGAGAAAAAACGTGTTTTTCTCCTTCAGATCTTTACAACTAGCTCTCAAGCAAATGAATTGTTTTTTTTTTTCTTTTTCTTTTTCTTTGGGACAGAGTTTCGCTCTTGTTACCCAGGCTGGAGTGCAATGGCGCGATCTCGGCTCACCGCAACCTCTGCCTCCTGGGTTCAGGCAATTCTCCTGCCTTAGCCTCCTGAGTAGCTGGGATTACAGGCACGCGCCACCATGCCCAGCTAATTTTTTGTATTTTTAGTAGAGACGGGGTTTCACCGTGTTGACCAGGATGGTCTCGATCTCTTGACCTTGTCATGATCCACCCGCCTCGGCCTCCCAAAGTGCTGGGATTACAGGCTTGAGCCACCGCGCCCGGCCAATGAATTGTTTTTTTAATGTTACTTGTCTAGTAGACATTATCTTCTTTTAAAGACATTATCATGCCTATAATCACAGCACTTTGGGAGGCTGAGGCGGGTGGTCATGAGGTCAGGAGTTTGAGATCAGCCGGGCCAACATGGTGAATCCCCGTCTCTACTAAAAATACAAAAAAATACTTGACTAAGCGAGACAGAATTTTGCTCTTGTTGCCCAAGCTGGAGTGCAATGGCATGATCTCAGCTCACCGCAACCTCTACAAAAGATTTGAACAGATGCGATGCATGAATGACAAACAAGCACATGTAAAGATGCTCAACATAGTTGGTCATTTAAAAATGCAAATTAAAATCACAATGAGATACTAATACATACCTACTAAAATTAAGATCGATAATTCCAAGAATTTGTGGGAATATGAAGCCGATGGAACTCTCATATTGCTGATTGTACAGTCCCTTGGAACACATTTTGGCAGTTCCTTATAAAGTTATACATGCATTTAACATATGAGCCAGTCATTATGGCCTGAGGTATTATCCAGGAGAAGTGAAAACATACATCCTCACAAAGATTTATATGAAAATTCTCTAGCAGCTTGATGTATAATAGCCAAAAACTGAAAACAACCCAATGTCCATCAACAAATGAATGGATAAACAATGGTTTAGCCATATAATAGAATACTACTCAGCAATAAAAAGGAACAAACTACTGATGCATGCAATAACACGGATGAGTTGCAAAAGCATTCTGTTAAGTAGAAAAAAAAGCATTGTATCCTATATGGTCACATTTATGTTAAATTGTAGAAAAGGCAAAATTCTAGCACAGGTTGTGCATCTCTAATCTGAAAAGACAAAATTCTCCAAAATCTGAGATTTTCTGAACACCAGGTATTATGCTCAAAGAAAATGCTCATTTGAACATTTTCAATTTTGCATTTTTGGATTAGGGATGTTTAACTGCGTAAGTAACTGAAATATTCCAAAATGTGAAATCCAAAACACATCTCATCCCAAGCATTTTAGATAAGGGATACTTGAACTGTGATAGAAAACAGATCAGTTGCCACCAGGGGTTGGGGAGAGGAGACTGACTGCAAAGGAGCATGAAATAACTTTTAGGGTAATGGAAATGCTTTATTATCATGACGGTGACAGTTACTCAAACTGTACATTTAAGTTAGTGAATTTTATTATGTCAATTATATCTCAATAAAGCTGATCAAAAACTAAAAAGTCCACGGACAGTGACAAGGGGGATAAAACTTGTTCTGTGGCACAGGGAGACAATACAGAAGCCAAAGGAG
The DNA here is from genome assembly GCF_009761245.1 of Sapajus apella. Taxonomy (NCBI): domain Eukaryota; kingdom Metazoa; phylum Chordata; class Mammalia; order Primates; family Cebidae; genus Sapajus; species Sapajus apella. Next base: position 7,221,720 of record NW_022437009.1, on the reverse strand, counting down.
AGGGCAGGCAAACTTCTTTGTCTTGGTTATCTGGATGGTTAAAAGACAAAGAAGACAAAGATGAGGATAAAGAAAAGGAGGCAAGAAGAGGACAGAAGACTCTTTTTTAAGAATTCACGACTCAGGTCAGTGTGAGCTCATGCTTGGCAGGAAATTATCTGTAGGAAACCTTTGTTGTTCTTGCAGAGATACATTATATTTGATTTTGCTAGCAAAGATTTCCTACAAACAAAGGCCTGCCGAACATAAGCTCACAATTGTGAACATATCAAGAACCAATTAACCACGAGTAAAAGCAAAACCAATTGAACACAGTCAGATTAGACACTCAGGAATCATAGGTATAGGAATATGAATATTTAAATGACTACAGACATGAAATAGGCATTTAAAACACTAGAAAAAATTATATCTTTCTCTAAAAAAGATCCATCAAAGAAGATTAGTTGATTTGAAATAGAACTAAAAATGGAAAGTAAAGTTGGACAGGCATGGTTGCTTGTGCTGTAATCCCAGTACTTTGGGAGGCTGAAGTAGGTGGATCACCTAATGTCAGGAGTTCAAGACCATCCTGGCCAACATGGTGAAACTCCATCTCTACAAAAAGTACAAAAATTAGCCAGGCATGGTGGCTTGTGTCTGTAATTCCATCTACTTGGGAGGCTGAGGCAGGATAATCTTTTGAAGCTGGGAGGCAGAGGTTCCAATGAGCTGAGATTGCACCACTGCACTCCAGCCTGGAGTGACAGAGCAAGACTGTCTCAAAAAATATAAATAAATAAATAAATAAAGTCAATGAAATTAATAACAGGTTAGCTAGAAGAGTGGACATAGCTATATATGGAGTCAGTAAACCTTAAGAAGAGGTTTGAAGAGATTAGTCAGAATTCAGGGGAGAGCTTCATTCTAAAGCTATCAGAGAAAGGTTTTAGAAGGGAGGATCTGACATTTATCTAATGGCACTTCAGCCTGGGCGACAGAGCGAGACTGTCTCAAAAAAAAAAAAAAAAAAAAATAGATTAAGCTGATTCAATTTATGGGAAATAGCTGGCCAGTCCTCATTTTCAAACCAATCAAGTAAAAGATCTCTCTCTCTCTCTCTCCCCCTCTCCCTCTCTGCTCCCTCACTTCTCTCTCTCTTTCTTTCTTTCGACAAGTCTTGCTCTGTACCCAGGCTGGAGTGCAAATCTTGGCTCACTCACTGAAATCTCAGCTCACTCACTGCAACCTCCGCCTCCCAGGTTCAAGCAATTCTCCTGCCTCAGCCTCCTAAGCAGCTGGGACTACAGGCATGTGCCACAACGCCCAGCCAATTGTTTTATTTTTAGTAGAGACAGGGTTTCATCCTATTGGCCAGGCTGGTCTTGAACTCCTGACCTCGTGATCCACCTGCCTCAGCCTCCCAAAGTGCTGGGATTATAGGTGTGAGCCACCACTCCCTGCCGCACACTTCATTTTAATTGAAATAAATGTGTTGATATACATCTCTGTGATAACTATCTCATTTTTTAATAATGATTCTAGCCTAGAAAATAGAGGTGACCGGGCATGATGGCCCACGCCTGTAATCCCAGCACTTTGGGAGGCCAAGGTGGGTGGATCACTTGAGGTCAGGAGTTTGAGAGCAGCCTGGTCAACATGGTGAAATCCCATCTCTATAAAAAATACAAAATTTAGCTGGGTATGGTGGTAGGCGCCTGTAATCTCTGCTATTTGGGAGGCTGAGACAGGAGAACTGCTTGAGCCTGGAAGACAGAGGTTGCAGTGAACAACGATCATACCATTGCACTCCAGTCTGGGTGACAGAGGAAGACCCTGTCTCAAAAAGAGAGAAGGCAGTAGTTTGTTGTCCAGATGAAATAATTTTTCAATATTCTCCAGTATTTATGACCTAATCCCTTTTTGGAATTCTATCATAGGATTCTTTCTAGGACTATGCATTCTGGAATTTTCCCTTCCTTTGAGATTTTTATTGCCTGGGACAGTGAACCACAGTAAGAAATGGAATGAATAAAAGATACACCTTTCTTTTGTAGTGGGGCGGGGAAAGCCTTTTGGATAATTCAAGTTGGAAAAGAAAAAGTAGAGCTCAGGCATCCATTCTCAAGAGATAATTTTTAGTTAAGGTTGTATCTCAACCTGAGGATGTACAGAATAATTCCCTCAAAAATATAATCCAGTTTAAAAATTCAATGTCTTTGTTCTAGGGCATTTCATCTACCTATGATTCAGGTGAGATAAAATATTTACAAGTTAAGGTTTCCTAAAATTTCTACTGGAATGAATGATTAATAGGTATTTAACAGGTCAGCTCTACTAACAGAAACAGCCTGAATTCTAAAATGATGTTAAATACAACTGCTGCTGGTGTTGATTTTATGAGTTTTTCTTCATCTAGGTATGAAAAAAGAGAATACTTGAAAAATTTCAAAGAACTACTAAAAAGATTAATTCATCTTAGAATATTTACACACATAGAACACCCACACACAGACAGTAGGGCTGTTTAACACATCAGGCTCTGACTGGAACAGCTAATACGTGCTGGACGTGATTAAACTCTGAGTTTAGCTGCCAGCTATGATTTGTCCCAATTAAGGCAGTTACAATTTTTAGTCACTAAGCTTGCCTCATCAAGTTAATACCTTATTCCATAGTGCCCAAATTAGATTTAAAGCTTCAAGAAGCTTTAAAATGATTTAAAAGGAAATAAGTAAAAGAAATAAGAGTATCCAAAATCATTTTGAAAAACAGACCACATCAAAAAACCAGACACAGATTCAACGCAATTCTGCCACCACCTGACAAATGGCTATCCCTGTTAACTTAAAAATTCTGATGTTAACAGAAAAAAAAGTCAGTTAATATCATTATCGAAGCATATTATTTCCTTTTAAACTGGCAAGTCTCAGCTGTAAACAGAAGGACTCATTCAGAAAGTGAATTATGAGAGCAGGCCGCCTTGCCGAGCACTGAGTCCCCTTGAGAAGAGAGCACATGCATTCTTTGTATGCTAAAGTCCAGAGGCTAAAAGGGACTAAAGTTTAAGATTTTAATCCTTACAATGTGCACAGTAGCTTTCCTATCAGCTTAGCTATTATTGCCTAAGAGTGATGAGGAGGCTAAAAAACAAAGTGATAGGGTGATGAGAAAAATTCTTCATCAATTCATCTTGTCTAAAGGATGACAGAAAACAATAACCCTAACTTTTCTTTGCAATGATGGTGATAAGAATGACCTTCTAGATTTTCTGATCTTTGTTTCTCATAACTCTTAGAAATTGTGCTAGTAAACTAATCTGGAAAGCCGAAGCTGTGCTCCATACCCACCATGTCCTTGCCCCACTCCCAAAGAGAAGAGCTACAAAAGCCTTGGAAACAGTATTCATGGTGTTCTCTACACTTTTAACATTTAAAACTAAGCTACTGTCTCTTCCTAAAATGACAATGACCAGTTTGTAAATTTAAAAGCAGAAAGTATCTAAAACCAATAACCTTAAAATAATGTTACTAAGTATAAACTAGATTTAGGTTTCAAATTCACATGGAAACATTCAAATCCAGAAACGCTGATTTACTGAAGCTATTGCTGCTGAAGTAGATAACCTGCTGCCCTCTGTAACTAGCCCTAATCCAGCTTCATGGCTTACAGACCACCTGTCCCAAATTAACTTCCAAGATTCAAAGTCTAGGAAACCTGACTTTCATTTGCTTTCTTTTCCATTTTGAAAATGAATACATTGAAGAAACCAAAACAGTGAAGAAATCAAGGAGGAATCGCTAAAGAAGAAATGTAACTCAGTCTCCAAAAAAAAGAAAGAAAAAGAAAAAATAAAGAAAATCCTACCACTTGCTGCAGCATAGGTGGACCTGGAGGAAATTTGTGAAGCATAATAAGCGAGACCCAGAAAGACAAACTCTGAATGATCTCACTTACATGTGGAGCCTAAAACAGTTTACAGAAGCAGAGAGTAAAAGGGCAATTATCAGGGCCTGGGAAGGCATTGGTTAAAGGGTACAGAGTTTCCATAATACAACAAAACTAAGTTCTGGAGATATACTCTACAATATAAGGCCTATGATTAACATTACTGTATTGAATTCTTTAAAATTTGCTAAAAGTGAAAACTTATGTTAAATCCTCTTAACACAACAGGAAAAAACCACCAAAGAGAACAAAGGGAGCAGGAGGACATTTTTGGAGGTGATTAAATTTATGGTACTGATGGTGATGGTTTCACAGTTATACTTTTTTGAGTTCACTTTCTGTTGTTCATTGGTATTTGCAAGGTTTCTTTTTTTTTTGGAGAGGAAGCTTTGCTCTTGTTGCCCAGGCTGGAGTGCAATGGTGCAATCTCGGCTCACTGTACCCTCCGCCTTCTGGGTTCAGGCGATTCCCCTGCTTCAGCCTCTTGCATAGCTGGGATAATAGGCATGCACCATCATGCCTGGCTAATTTTTGTATTAGTAGAGATGGGGTTTCACCAAGTTGGCCAGGTTGGTCTTGAACTCCTGACCTCAGGTGATCTACCCGCCTCAGCATGCCAAAGTGCTGGAATTACAGGCATGAGCCACTGTGCCCCAAATTTGTTACCTTTTTAAAATGAGCTATGTATTATTTCTTTCATCATTCTAAATAAAAAAAACTCACCTTCATACTCTCTCCACTCCCTGCCCCTGCCCACCCCTTCTGCACAAAAAGATAACAAATCTCAAAGTTTTTTGTTCCAAGGCAACCTTAAGCAAAAATGTAGTTGGAAAAGGAAATATTTTAATGGCATTTTCAGATAATTGAGGATATTCCTCTTTGATACTACACCAAAACTTGTGAGGTGATTTTTTTTTTTTAAGATGGGGTTTCACCATGATGGCCAGGCTGGTCTTGAACTCCTGACCTCAGGTGATCCACCCACCTTGGCCTCCTAAAGTGCTAGGATTACAGGCATGAGCCACCATGCCTGGCCGGTGATTTTTTTTTGCAATAGTTTCTTGCTCTGTCAGCCAGGCTGGAGTGCAGTGTGCAATCACTGCTCACTGTAGCCTCAACCTCCTGGGCTCAAGTAATCCTCCAACCTCAGCCTCCCAGTAGCTGGGATTACAGGCGCATGACACTGTGCCTGGCTAATTTTTGTATTTTTTGTAGAGATGAAGTTTTGCCATGTTTCCCAGGCTGGTTTGAACTCTTGGGCTGGGCTCAAGTGATTCTCTGACCTCAGCTTCCTGAAGTGCTGGGATTACAGGTGTGAGCCACTGCCCGGCTGATAGTTTCGAGATGATTAGTTACAAACAAAATCTAAAAACCTCAATCTTGAAAGAGTCTTGAGGTGCTTGAAGATTCCAAAAAACCACACTTTGAGAATGGCTGTTTTTCTAAATCATTAATTCAATTTGAACATTAAAAGTGACTAAACTGATACCTAATGGCTTATTCAGATTGCATATCACCTTGCGGCATTCAACTGAATCAGAATCAGGTTAGACAGTTCTTTTTTTCAGCACTACAGTATATTCTGATGTATAACAGGGATGTATTAATTATAGAAAAAAGCTGATATGTACGTACACAGGAAGGGATGGTCAGAGATGGTACAGAATACACTACTATTTTTCACTGTACAAAATTTAGGTTCTACTTAAATAATACGTATTTTCTACCTTGATAAAAATTATGGGCCAGGTGCAGTGGCTCATAATCACAGGCTCAGTGGCCTATAATCCCAGCGGTTTGGGAGGCCAAGGCAGGCAGATCACGAGGTCGGAAGATTGAGACCATCCTGGCTAACACAGCGAGGCCTCATGTCTACTAAAAATACAAAAAAAAAAAAAATTAGCAAGGTGTGGTAGCAGGCGCCTGTAATCCCAGCTACTCTGGAGGCTGAGGCAGGAGATTCGCTTGAACCTGGGAGGCAGAGGTTGCAGTGAGCAACCACTGCACTCCAGCCTGGGTGACAGAGCAAGACTCTGTCACACACAAAAAAATCCCCTTTCCTTTACAAGTTCTTTGGACAAAATCATGTCCTTTGCAACAACATGGATGCAGATAGAGGCCATTATGCTAAGGAAACTGACACAGTAAACTAAATACTGTTCTCACAAGTGAGAGCTAAACATTGGGTACACATGGACATAAAGATGGGAATAGATACTGGGAAATACAAGATGGGGCAGAAGGGCAAAGGGTTGAAAAACTACCTATTGGGCTCTTCCACAGGAGGCCTACCCGCTGCTGCTTGTGCTGCCGCTATGTCTCCAGTGATCCCTGAAAAGTTCCAGCATATTTTGCGAGTACTCAACACCAACATCGATGGGCAGCGGAAAATCACCTTTGCCATCACTGCCATTAAGGGTGTGGGCCAAAGATACGCTCATGTGGTGTTGAGGAAAGCAGAGACTGACCTCACCAAGAGGGCAGGAGAACTCACTGAGGATGAGGTGGAACATGTGATCACCATTATGCAGAATTCATGCCAGTACAAGATCCCAGACTGGTTCTTGAACAGACAGAAGGATGTAAAGGATGGAAAACATAGCCAGGTCCTAGCCAATGGTCTGGACAACAAGCTCCGCGAAGACCTGGAACAACAGAAGAAGATTCAGGCCCACCGATGGCTGCGCCACTTCTGGGGCCTTCATGTCCAAGGCCAGCACACCAAGACCACTGGCCGCCGTGGCCACACCGTGGGTGTGTCCAAGAAGAAATAAGTCTGTAGGCCTTGTGTGTTAATAAATAGTTTATATATCAAAGGAAAAAAAAAAAACTGCCTATTGGGTTCTATGCTCACTTCCTGGGTGACGGGTTCAATTGTATTCCAAACCTCAGCATCATGCAGTATACCTTTGTAAAAAACCTGCACATGTACCCCCAGAATCTAAAATAAAAGCTGAATAAATTAATAAATAATAATGTCATGCAAAAAGAGTTCTTTGGCTTATCAAGTTTATTCCCTATAGACCTCTTCACATTTACGTGTAGTCCTAAATACCATATGTATTCTTGGAGAGCATTCTCCAAACCAGGAATTTGTTCAAAGTTTTTCCTAACAAGAATGCACACAGTGCACACTTCTCAGGAGCCTACAGGACCGTAAAACAAATGAAAGTTAACATTTCTTTTTTTTTTTTTTTTTTTTTTTTTTTTTTTTTGTTTGGGGTTTCTCCCTTGTTTCCCAGGGTGGAGTGCAATGTTTTTTTTTTTTTTTTTTTTTTTTTTTTTTTCCAGGGTTCAGGCAATTCTCCTGCCACAGCCTACTGATTAGCTGGGATTACAGGCACGCGCCACCATGCCCAGCTAATTTTTTGTATTTTTGGTAGAGACAGGGTTTCACCATGTTGACCAGGATGGTCTCGATCTCTTGACCTCGTGATCCACCCGCCTCGGCCTCCCAAAGTGCTGGGATTACAGGCTTGAGCCACCGCGCCCGGCCCGAAAGTTAACATTTCTAACTGTCCTCATCTCTCCTGTGATCTAGAAAAACCCTGTTTATTTCAAGTAAATATAGCACGTGCTAAATTTGTGATATGTGATGAAATGGAGACTGCTTGTTAGATCTCAGGGCCCTTTCACCATCTAAAAGAAGACAGAAGGAGGTATGGGAGGTTGAGAGGGGTTTCCCTAGCGTAAACAATATCCTTTAATTTCTAGCCTTTCGGACACCTTTCTGTGGCCACTGCAGTCTTATGTACATAGTGTTCAAAAATATAACACTTTTTTTTTGAGATGGAGTTTCACTCTGGTTGCCCAGGCTAGAGTGCAATGGTGCGACCTCGGCTCACTGCAACCTCTGCCTCCTGGTGCAAGTGATTCTCCTGCCTCAGCCTCCCAAGTAGCTGAGATTACAGGCACGCACCATCATGCCAGGCTAATTTTTGTATTTTTAATAGAGATGGGTTTTACCATGTTGTCCAGGCTGGTCTCAAATTCCTGACCATATGATCTGCCCGCCTCAGCCTCCCAAAGTGCTGGGATTACAGGCGTGAGCCACCATGCCAGGCCAGTATGACATTTTTCTGCCTTGCAAATGACTTTTGGTAAAGGATCTTTGCTAAATGGTAGTCCAACTAGACTCAGCTGACCAAAGCCTCAATGCTTAACTTTTTTGAAAGGGCATAAACACGGCCAGGTGTGGTGGCTCAGGCCTGTAATCATAGCACTTTGGGAGGTCAAGGAGGGTGGATCACCTGAGGTCAGGAGATCGAGACCATCCTGGCCAACATGGTGAAACCCCCATCTCTATTAAAAATACAAAAATTACCTGGGCGTAGTGGCACGCACCTGTACTCCCAGCTACTTGTGAGGCTGAGGCAGGAGAATCGCTTGAACCCAGGAGGCGGAGGTTGCAGTGAGCCGAGATCGGTCCACCACACTCCAGCCTGGAAATAGAGCAAGACTTCATTTCAAAAAAAAAGAAAAGGCATAAACAAAAGTTACAAGTAACATGAAGGCACGTGGACATAAAGAACCAGCCTTGCCGGGTGTGGTGGCGCATGCCAGTAGTCCCAGCTATTCGGGAGGCTGAGGCTGGAGGATTGCTTGAGTCCAGGAGTTCTGGGCTGTAGTGCACTATGCCGATTGGGTGTCCGCACGAAGTTCAGCATCAATATGGTGACCTACCGGGAGCAGGGGACCACCAGGTTGCCTGAGGAGGGGTGAACTGGCCCAGGTCGGAAATGGAGCAGGTCAAAACTCCCATGCTGATGAGTAGTGGGATAGTGCCTGTGAATAGCCACTGCACTCCAGCCTGGGCAATCTAGCGAGACCCTGTCTCTTTAAAAAACAAACAAACAAAAAAAAAAAAAACAAAAAAAAAACAGCCTTAAGAAATTTCCCAGAGAATGGGATTTAGTGCCACTACCAAATAACATGTATTTTAAATATTTCTGGCTTGTTAGGTGAAACGGGTTTAAGTTTTCCTAGACAACTTCCTGTCAATCAATGTTTCAGCTAACTAGCAGTTAGAACTACTTTTGTTATATCATGAACAAAGCCAGTCAAGCAACTTCAATGAAGGAAAAAAAAAAAAAGGAAAGATTTGGCTATTTTCAACTTCAACTAAATTTCATCAAGAAGATACAATATGCCCAAGTAAAAAAAATCAATCTTCACTTGTATTTCCATTTTACTGAGCATATGTTGATATATAATTCCAATTAATTTGACTTGACTTTAATATTCTACAACACCCTATGATGCTACTATTATGACCCCAATCTTAATCTTCTTGTACAGTAGTTGTTTTAGATATGAGGAGGATTAAAGTAGTATGGAGAACTGATGAAGCTGAACATATTTGTAAATGGGCAAACTAACATGCAAACTTAAACAAACTTAAAGGTAATGGACATATATCTGTATATATTTTATATATATATGCACACATTTGTGTGTGTGTATTTACTTATTTAATCCTCTTTTGTCAGTCTCAGCCAGTGTCCTGTTCAATACACTGAATCTAGTAGCCAACATTCTTAATTTTCCTTGTAAGAAAATGACTTACATCATCTGTTTAACCAAATAAGCATGATTTTATTTAGGGAGAAGGGGCCATTATATAAGAAAGGTGGGGGGTATAAAAATGGATCACTTACTTTTGAAAGAAATTGTACTGATGTAGGGAGAAGTACCACATCAGTACAACTTATTTCAAAAGTAAGTGACCCATTCATTGCCTGTAATCCCAGCTACTCAGGAGGCTGAGGCAGGAGAATTGCCTGAACCCAGGAGGCGGAGGTTGCGGTGAGCCGAGATCATGCCATTGCACTCCAGCCTGGGTAACAAGAGCGAAACTCCAACTCAAAAAAAAAAAAAAAAAAATAGATAAGCATATTAGTATGTTAAATAATCTGCATTCTAAATTGAAAACAGGCATTTTCAAAGTAAGAAAAAAACTACTTAACTTTTGAAGTCTGATTTGCAAACTATAAGCACAAACTAATTCCAATAAAAATATTTTTCCCTTTAATAATTCAACTTGAAGCTCCAGCCTGGATGAAAAATTATGAAATATCTGTAAAAATGTTTAGTATAGAAAGGTTTCCAGAAACTAGTAACTACTTTTACTTCAGCTGACAAACAGCAAAACATGCAAACAAAATAGAACAATGAAACCTAAGTTAGCATTTTTTATTACTAGGGTTATAGCTCTAATTCTAGGAATAAGTAAACTTCTTTTAGGAAATCACAGCATAATACAGTTCACATTGTTACTAGTGAATTACTACCTCAAAAAAAGAATAAAAATAGGCTGGGCACAGTGGCTCACGCCTGTAATCCAAGCACTTTGGAGGCCAAGGCAGGAGGATCACCTGAGGTCAGGAGTTCAAGACCAGCCTGACCAACATGGTGAAACCCTGTCTTTAAATAAATAAATAAATTAATTAATTAATAATAAATAAATAAAAATAAACAAATCCCTCCGAAAATTAAATGCACCATCTAAGGTGAAAAGTAATAATCTTATAATAGCAGATTCTCTATTCTTGTCCATAACAACTGCCTACACACCACACTGCATTCCTTGGCCATTTCACCTTTCGTGTATACTATCCAAGCACAAACTATGATATAAGTTTCTTTATGAACTCTACAATCCCAAAGAACAAGGTGGATCACCTGAGGTTGGGAGTTTGAGACCAGCCAGACCAACATGGAGAAACCCCATTTCTACCAAAACTACAAAATTAGCCAGGCGTGGTGGTGCATGCCTGTAATCCCAGCCACTTAGGAGGGGGAGGCAGGAGAATCGCTTGAACCCGGGAGGCAGAGGTTGCGGTGTGCTGAGATTGTGCCATTGCACTCTAGCCTGGGTGACAAGAACGAAACTCCATCTCAAATTAAAAAAGAAAAATCTCTACATCCTGAACAAATATTAGCATTAGATGAACTTCAGGTGATCTAATTTTCCCAGTTTTTGAGAAGTAGAGAAAAATATGAAACCAGAAAAAAAAAAAAACAACCTTTCAGTGATGTAATGCTTTCTGGATCTAGTGCCCTCTATAGTCAAAGCAGAAAAGTTTTTTTGTTTTGTTTTTTAAAGAAAAAATAATTATACAGCACAACTTTCGGCACAATGAACTTATCAATCTTCTTTTCTGAGCTATTATTACACCAGCAAATTTTGCCTTCTTTAAAAATGCTTCATTTTTTCCTTCATCTGCTAGGATTAAAAAAAAAAAAAAAAAAACAAATGCTTCATTTTTGCCTTCTTCTCACAGACTGAAAAGCTGGCTACTGCCAAAGTTGAGAGTCCTGTATCCCTTTCACATATTAATTTATTTCTTGGTTGGACGGGAATTTCCAAATACAGACCATTTCACATTTTATAAAACAACATGAGAACTCATGAAGAAAAGAAAGTTGGGGGATACGTCCATCAATTGTAGGTTTTGCTTGGAAAAATTCTAGATTACATTCTGAAATAAATAACTATATGTTCTGTTTTCTACAGCAACCCAAAATATATTCAACAAATCAGTATCTAAGTGGGCCATTTAAATTTACTAACATATAACCTACCCTGTTCCAGAATCTGAATAAATGTACTGGCTGGATTAAAGTTACAAACAAGTGAGTTGTCAGATTACATAATTTACGTTACTTTGAATATAAATGAGCATTTTAATATATTAATAATAGATGGTACTTCTATTACAATGTACTTCACTTCCAGTATCAGATGCTTAATAGGGAGAATAAGTGATTATAATTAGTTAAGAAAAGATAAACAACAAAGAAAGCTTTTCCTTTTTCTGCAAAAAGCTAAACTATTCACTCACAAAAATAATTAACATTATACTTAGTTTTACATTAAAAAAACTTTGAGGACTAGAGACAACTGAATAATAAAACATTTCATTTCAGTTTTATTCTCATTCTAAAAGTTTTTAAACAATATTTAAATATATATTTAAATCTCTAATCTCTTCTAATAACTTCTTATACACAACAGTAACTGTTTAAAAATTCCTTGAATGAGTCTGAACTTCATTATGATGTTACCTTTGACCTCCCCCATTATCTTCAATAAAGAACTAAGTTGTTTTGTTTTCTTGTTTGCTTCACCAGTAACAGACAAATCACAAAAGAGTATTAAATTGAATACTGTTTTGTCTGGCACTAAAACATTATTCACCATTCTCTCCATGGAAATCTTTAGTAAAAGGAGAAAAATTTATGTGATCTGAAGAGAAACCAGAGTATACCATTCTCAAGTGTTTATTTGCAAAGTTTTGGGGAAATTATCTGCAGGCATTAAAGATATATCAAAGTCAATATTATTACCTCAAAACATAGCACAGCTAAATAGCCTTTTTAATTGCTAACAATATAAATCTTAGACTGTGCTGCGATTAAGACAACCGTCAGCTCTTTTATGAGAAACACACAATTTTCAAATGAGTGTTTTATTTTCCTGGAACCTACAGTAATTGTTAAATCACTATCCTTCCCTCTATTCCATCAAATTTTCTAGGTGAAAGAGAGTATCCACAACAGCATCATACAACACAATAGAGTGAAGTAATAAATAAAAATTAAAAAAAAAAAAAAAAAAAAAAAAAAAGGATGTACATTTCTAATTTCCAGGGCAGGTATTTAAAACTTTAGGTTCTTCAACCTCTTTAAGGATTTTTCCAATTGAACAAAATAAATGCCTACATTAACAGTGACCTGTTGAAGATAAGATATGAAGCAATTTTAAGTATGTTTGAAGACGTGAACACACGAAGACAACCAATGTTCCATTAAACTTATGGCACTTAAGAGAGAACTCCTTTGGAAACATAAACATATACTTCTTGAATACAAAAAGAAATTATTATGCCTTAATTTTATTTTATTCTCTCTTAGCACATACACAAGCATTTTGTTCCCTCTCATTTGTGAGGTCAGAATTTATGATTATTAGTAAATAAAACTAAGTCATAACCAAAGAATGACATCATGATTCTGTAAAATCCTGTGACATCACCCTGTGCTGTGTTGCTTCACAAGTTCTGGCTAACTTCATTCTACATCCTAACCTTAGAACAGAAGTAAAGAAGTTAGGAGCAGGGATCCTTAGACTCTTTGGTGCCATGGACTCCTTGGGCCATTTAGTAAAACATATGGAACCCTTGTCAAAATGCTTTTTTCTTAATATAAACAGGGTTTCACCACACTGCCCAGTGTGCTCTTGAACTCCTGGGCTCAAGTGATCCACTCACCACAGCTTCCCAGGACTACAGGCGTGAGCCACCATGACCAGCCAGAATAATGTTTTTAAATGCATAAAATAAAATGCAAAGATAGAAGTGTCAAAACATTTTAATTGGAATTAACAATGAGCTTTTAAGAAAAGTATTATTTTCTTTCATTATTTTGTTTATTATTATTTTTGAGACGGAGTCTTGCTCTGTTGCCAGGCTAAAGTGCAGTAGTGCAATTTCGGCTCACTGCAACAACCTCTTCTGCCTCCCAGCTTGAAGTGATTCTCCTACCTCAGTTTCTTGAGGAGCTGGGACTACAGGCGCATGCCACCATGCCCTACTATTTGTATTTTTAATAGAAACAGGGTTTCACCATGTTGGCCAGGATGGTCTCAAACTCCTGACCTCAAGTGATCCACCCACCTTGGCCTCCCAAAGTGCCGGCCAATAATGTGCACTTTTATTTTTTTGGGGGACGGAATTTCACTTTGTCACCCAGGCTAGAGTGCAATGGCTCGATCTCGGCTCACTGCAACCTCCACCTCCTGAGTTCAAGTGATTCTCCTGCCTCAGCCACCCGAGCAGCTGGGACTACAGGTGCGTGCCACCACGCCCAGCTCATTTTTTTTTTTTTTAAGTAAAGACGGGGTTTCACTGTGTTAGCCAGGATGGTCTCCATCTCCCAACCTCGTGATCCACCCACCTCAGCCTCCCAAAGTGCTGGGATTACAGGCGTGAGCTACTGCACCCGGCAACAATGTGCTTTTTAAAAACAAATTAGGCTGGGCGTTAAGAGGTTAATGAAAAGATGTAATATTTTTTCCCCAAACTAGTTGACAGATGGACCCCCCCAAATTCAATAGACCTTGGGGGATCAATATGCAGACCCAGGATAAAAATCCCTCCATACGGGAAATGAAGAGAAGGTCAGTAAGGTAAAAACATAAGCTTTGGTTCCCAAAACTCAGTAAGACCGATTATAAAGGCCCTGTTACTCTCCAAAACAGTCTAACACGCAAAAGCAGTGTATAGGCTTTCATTCTTCAATAGTCTTCAAAAGATTTGTATAGAAAGAGCAAAATCAGAAGATATTTTTCAACCAATGATCAAATAGACAGCTTATAATATCAGTACATTTTGAGGAAATTCTCCCATACAAAGGCTCATTATAATTAACTCAGATTCAACAGCATCATGAACTGTGATTAGCAACATGGTAGTGTAGATAACCAACAGAGCTGGATCTTATTCTGCAGCACAAATGGTCAGTGACACCCTTCAATGGCTCAGCCCATGCAGCCACCTCACTGGTTTGGTGGATGTGAACCCTTCTTATCATTGTGTGTACTGTGATCCCAGAAGACTGTTATTGCTGAACAGGTGCAGTAGCTCATGCATGTAATCCCAGCACTTTGGGATGCCAAGGCAGGAGGATGGCTTGGGGCCAGGAGTTTGAGACCAGCCTGGGCAACACAGTGAGACCCTATCACTAAAAAAAATTTTTTAATAAATTAGTTGAGCATTATGGCCCATGCTGGTAGTCGCAGCTACTCAGGAGGCTGAGGTGGCTCTGCTTGAGCCTAGGAGTTAAGAGGCTGCAGTGAACCATGATGGTTTCACTGCACTCCAGCCTGGGCAACAGAGTGAGACCCTGTATTAAAAAAAAAAAAAAATTGTCATTGCATTTTAATCTCTTCTCAAAATGACACTAGGAACTAAACATGCCATCTATACTGGTCCTTCTTTCATTCATTGTAAAAATCTCCTATAACACTCCCTCCCTGGAAACAGAAAAATATATAAACTAGGTAGCAGTATTACAAATGAAAAGTGGGGGGTTGGACAAGAAATAACAGAAGGGACAAAGGATTGGCACCAACTGCATGAGGTAGAGCAGGGGCCTTCTAGGAGGAGTATTAAGATGATTCAGAGTTTTAAGCCTGGCTACCTTGAAGAATGGTAGAGTCAGAAGAAAAAAACTAGGCTTGGAGGATGAAGGAAAGTTGAGAACAGGCAGAGATAATGAGCTATAACTGACATATTAAGTTTGAAATGCCCAAGAAGCAACTGGAAAAGCAGATCATCAGTAAGAGTGTTCAACCCCTGTCCTTGAGGAACTTACAATCTGGAATCCTTTTGTAGCTAGAGATTTGGATTTAGTAGCGATTCTTCTAGGTATTCCCTACAAGCTGTGGGAACAGCTAAGTCATCCAAGAAAGAGCACAAAAAAAAACCAAAAGAAATGCCATCAATTTAAGGACAAACATTTTAAATATTCCAAATACTAAAAGCCATTTGAAATGTTAACATCGTGTGCTAAAAACATTTTTACAACTTAAAACAGTGGCCTTTTAAGAGGATATACTTGATACATTTAAATACATTTATAGAAAAAGACAGTATGTCAATAACATACCACATTGTATTAAAATATAAACTTTGTACTGCTCATACTTAGGAGGTCAAAAAAAAAAAATATATATATATACATGAACTTTAATTTATCTTGTCCTTCCAAATTGTACCTCTCTTTATAGAGATATTCTAGTTAAATTAAAAAGAAATGGTAGAATTAAAGGCATAATTATTGGTACTTGCAAACCACCAGTGAAATAATGAGAAAAGGCTATTAATGTAGTAGAAAGAGGAATAACCAAATAGATGCCTCCTGAAGGAAGTACACACCAATACCTAGGAATTATACTTCCCCTCCCCTGCAACTCCCACGTGGAAATCAAACCTGAACTAAATTTGCTAAGTCTTCAATCTACCTACCAATTTACAGGCAATACAAGGGATGATAGAGGGACATATTAAACTAGGACATGTTAAAACTATACCTGAGGGACATATTCATCAACATCCAGAATGAGACAAACTGGAGGAAAAATGGCCTGGTTCCTTCAACAAACCTTCAACAAATTAGGTTAGTGCAAAGGTAATTATGGTTTTTAAATTGCCATTAAAAGTAATGGCAATTTTTAAAAAACCACAGTTATGTTTGCACCAACCTCACAAGGAAAATACATTACGAGGAAAATAATTAACCAATTATTAAAAACAACCTAGGAATATTTGAATACTGACTGGATATTTGGTGATGTTCCTTTTTAAAGGTGGGATAATGGCATTGTGGTTATGATTTTCTCAAGAGTCTTCTTTCAGATCTATACTGAAATAAAACAAATGAAATCATTTGTAGAATTTTCTTCACGGTAATCCAGTAGGGTCTAGGGAAAGTAGGTAGGGGAAGAGATAAATCGTGTCTCTTAACTGTTTGTGTTTTGAAATTTTCCATACTAAACCGTTCAAAAGGGAAAAAGGAAAAACACCATTCTCAGGGTCACCAACAAAAACTGAAAACAAGAACAGTTTGAATTTTGTCTCCAAGCCTTACAAACCGAGCAGCCCTGGTCCCTCACACAATTTCTTAGCGTCCCTATTGATTAAATGGAGACAAACACCACCTAATAAATTCATATTTGTTCAAGCCAAAAGCCTGGATTATATCCTTAACTTCTTTGACTTTGCTAGTCTCCCACATCTAGACTCCACCAAATCCTGTCTTTTCCATCACTGTGGTCTCATACCATTTCAGCGGCCTCCTTTCAGCCTGTTGTTCACATTTGCATCCAGCGTGGTGCTACTACAATGCAAAATCCAATCAGGTTATCCTCAGCCCCACTGAAAATCGTTTTTTTTTTTAAATAGAGTCTCACTTTTTACCCTCCTTGATTCCTTAAAATGGCTTACAAGGCCCTTCATTTTCTCATACTGTATCTCTTCAATTTCCATCTCTCCATGCTCTGAAGTACAGTGGTGCGATCTCAGCTCACTGCAGCCTCCACCCCACAGGGTTCCTGTGGTTCTCCTGCCTCAGCCTCCCAAGTGGCTGGGATTACAGACGCATGCCATCATGCCCAGCTAATTTTTTGTAGTTTTAGTAGAGACAGGGTTTTTTCATCACGTTAGCCAGGCTGGTCTCGAACTCCTAACCTCAAGTGATTCACCCGCCTCAGCCTCCCCAAACTGTTGCCATTTACAGGCATGAGCCATAGCCCCCAGCCTGAAAAATGCTTAAACGGCTTTCAATCTGCTTCAAGATAAGAGTGCTCCTTTAAATTTTTTTACCCTTCTTGATTCCTTAAAATGGCTTATAAGAGGCAGGGCGCGGTGGCTCAAGCCTGTAATCCCAGCACTGTGGGAGGCCGATGCGGGTGGATCACGAGGTCAAGAGATCGAGACCATCCTGGTCAACATGGTGAAACCCCGTCTCTACTAAAAATACAAAAAATTAGCTGGGCATGGTGACGCGTGCCTGTAATCCCGGCTACTCAGGAGGCTGGGGCAGGAGAATTGCCTGAACCCGGGAGGCGGAGGTTGCGGTGAGCCGAGATCGCGCCATTGCACTCCAGCCTGGGTAACAAGAGCGAAACTCCGTCCCAAAAAAAAAAAAAAAAAAAAATGCTTATAAGGCCCTCCATTTTCTCATACTGTCTATTTCTTCAACTTTCATCTCTTCCCATTCTCTTTGACTCCTTTATGTTTTTTTTAGCTTTGGTAACATTCTTTCAGCTCTTTCATTATACTGTGTACTCTGAGTATAGCTTCAGTGTTCATGCCTGGAATGTTCTTTCCACCCATCATCACTGCCTTGCCTGGCTAGCTTCTTCATCCTTCAAGTCCCAAGTTAAACAGTATTTCCTCAGAAAGATCTTCCCAAATTGCTTCTATGCTAAGTTGGGTGTCTTCTGACACCTACACAATACAGTATTTGTTCCTACAGGATCTGTAGTTACCCTATCACAACAGTCTCTACTTGTTTGTAAAGAGTATTTGCTGTGGCAATTATGAATTTAATCTGTTTTCCAGCTAGAGTATAACTCTAGGAGGGCAAGTGATAAAATGTGTTCACTACTGAATCCTAAGTCTCTCATAGGGCCTCACAGTAACAAACTGCTGAATATATAAAATTCACAACAATCTGGACTGTTTTCCTCATACCCAAGTTCTATCTTCCTAGTCCTCAAATGCAACAAAAACAAGACAGCCTCACACCTGTAATCCCAGCATTTTGGGAGGCCAAGGTGGGTGGATCATGACGTCAGGAGTTCAAGACCAACCTGGCCAAGTTGGTGAAACCCCATCTCCACTAAAAATACAAAAATTAGCCGGGCATGGTGGCTGGTGCCTGTAATCCCAGCTACGGGGGAGGCTGAGGCAGAGAACTGCTTGAACCCGGGAGGCGGAGGCTGCAGTGGGCCAAGATAGTGCCACTGCACTCCAGCCTGGGCAATGGAGCAAGATTCCATCTCAAAACAAAACAAAACAAAAAAAACAAGAAGACAGCCAAGTAGGCATTTACAGAGATCTTAATCTTGCATAGGAGAGAGCATTATAAAGTGAATTGAAAACATGATGGGAATGCAGAACATAAGAAGTTGGGAAATCTATTTTCAGACTGAGATATTTTGTATCCAAATTTACAATCTTAAAGAAAACTCCGGAGTGTCAATCTAACAATCTATTTTTTTTTCAACCTAACAATCTAATAAAAATGAGTCCAATGACACACATAGTTCCCACCGAGCCATTAACAAATTTTCAGACCTAAGATGTTAGATCACTTAATCCCTCCAGCCTCAGTTTCCTTTTGTGTAAAACAAAGGATCCTGACCAGCTGCTCATTAGGATCCTTTGCAGAGCTAATATATGCCCATATTAAGTGGCCAAAAGATGTAAACTTCAGAAACACCAATCAGTTACTTTCTTCCTATAGTGATATTTTTTTCCTCTTTAATCTGTTTTAAGGACATTATAGCCTATCCCATTACGCTTACAACTAAACCTTCAAATCTATTCAGCTATAAAAATCTCACGAAATGCTCCTCAGATTATTAACTTGCATATTTAGCAAGAGTAACTGCAATATGATGAAACAGCGTCTACCTAAACCCAAAATGAATTACTGGAATACATTCAATTTCTGTATAAATACAAAATCTTACTACGTGTTTTAAGTGTTAGATATCTTGAATCTTGGTCGTTTCTATGGCAACCTGAAGACAAAATTGTACCCCAGGGTGTCAGACTTGAATTTATGGGTACTATTTAACATCTAACTAAAAACTGAAGACACATAGTCTTTGTACCACCTCCCTGGGATGGTGGTTAGGATAAAAATTGTGGAAACCAGAGTAATTTTTGGAAAAAAAAAAAATTTCAAAACAAGTTATAGTAAGTTATGGTAAATAAAGTAGCTCGTAAACATTTTACTGTTATTAGTAGCAGCACAGTTTCTAATCAGCCACTGAAAACCCAAGGAAAGACTAAAGTAGTAACAAGTTTGTCTCCTGGTTTAGATTAATTACAAACTAGTTTTGGCAACTGCTTGTTGCATCAAATATGTCACAACAAAGTAATAAAATGTTAAAACGCATGCTGGAAAAAAAAAAAAAGGGACGTACTTGGAACAAAAAGCTTGCATCGGACTAAGAGTAATGCTATCCTCCAGATTTCTCTCAATAAGGCCGCCTTAAGTCCCTGAGTAGAAGGGCGCAGCGGCGGACGCCCGCAGCCACAGGTTGAATGACAAAGAACCTCCGTCAGCACCATTCCCGGGAATCTGAGGGCTGCCCTGTCCCCTTCGCAACGTCTACTCGAACCCTACAGTCACGCCTTGGCTGTAGGGGATGCGGCTCTCTGTATCACTCTCGCAAGTCACCAGGTGGGGCAAGGATCAGCGGGGCGGAGAAGGTTGGGGCAGATAACGCTACGAATCAAAAATAACTCCTGTCTCGAGTCCCTTCCCTTGGAGCAGAAGCGGCCAGCGGAGTCTGGAGATACCACAGGAAGCAGCCTCATGTTACCCCTTTTCCAAATCAAAGCATCTCTCAAGGAGCCTACTGAAGACTCTATAGAGGTGAGGGGACTTCCCCAAGGTCACCAGGCACCACGACGCAACTCCTCGGCCAGGTCTGGGGCCGGCATCTCACCCGGGGCGCCGCGGCTGTGCTGAGACAGGCGCTGTCCTCAGCGCCTCAAGGTCTCCTTCACCAGCACTGCAGCCGAGGCCACGCGGCTGCCTGCGGCCACGATGCCCTCTGCTGGGCCGCCTCTCTCCCCCGGAGACAAAGTCTCCCAACCCCAGAGGTCCCCTCCGACCCCACCAGGGCAACGAGGGCACCGCGGGGTCCGCGCTGAGTGCCGCCAGCTGTTAGCCAACTAACCGTTATATTCGCGGATCGCAGCGCCAAGCGTGTGCGTGACGTGGTAGCGCGGGCTGGAGTTCCACGGGGCCCAGGGTCTGGCTCCTCTCCTTCGCTCGCTGCCTCGTTTGCTTGTTCGAGCACCCAGGCGGCCAGGCAGTCACGTCGCAGCTCTCCACTTTGGCCCGGCCGGCGCGGCTGCCTTATAACCCGCCAGGGCCCGAGCATGCGCACAGGGGGCGGAGTCGTCTCTCTGGGCCGCCGCCCCCTCCCCGCCATACTGACATCCGAACTGCAGCTAGCGCCTCCACATGCTCTCAGCCGCGCTGGCGCCCCCTCCCCACCAAGTGATCCAGGTCCCAGTCGGACCCGCGCGCCGCGCCCCTGCAGGGCGGCGCGGAGCCACCGCGCCCTGCCAGACGCGTCCCTTGGTCCCTATTTGACGAGCTCTAGGCAACCTGCCCTCGTTCGGGACACAAACGTCGGTCTCACCCCTCAGTTTTTGTCAGAGAAAAAGGAAGAACCACCGAGAGGCCTGACCCTGGGGGGGCGGCGGGCGATGCGCGCGCGGAGTAGCGGGAAGCGACTGAAGAGGGGGCTAGGCAGCATTTGAATGGACGCGGGTGCCACTGGGACCCCGGAAAACGGCCGGGGGCCGGCGCTGTGGAGCCGGGCTTGGACTGGGATGTGTTTGGATTCCAATCCGGGCCTGACACCAGTTCAGTGACCTCGGGAAGTTCCCCAGCCCTCCGGGCCTGTTTCCTACCCCCGAAGTGGCGACGGTAATAGAACCGACCTCGTAGGCTCATCGGGAGGTCCTGATGGGAGACTCCGTGCAACTTGCTCACCACGGAGCCAGGCCCGCGGCGGTTGGCGCCTGGTGGGTATTAAAGACAACTCGGGAAAGAAGAGCAGGTAAGAGCGTGGGGAGACTGGCCCGGTGGGGTGGCGTGTGCGCGTCGGCCACGTGGGGAAGCGAGAATGCAGGGGCCGGAGGCTTAGGGACGATGCCTGTGTGGGGCAGGATAGAATTGTAGCAGGCGGCGCTGGGGCTGATGCGTCTCACCCGGATTATCCTCTGTAATCCTCACAGCCCTGTGAAGTAAGCACTGCCGTGAACATTTTGTAAATAAGGGACCCGAGGCCCAGAGAGGTGAAGTAACTTTCCAGATGGCCCAGCTAGTTAGCGGCCAGCATTTGAAGTCAGACTCCAGGGTCTGTTTTTATCCTAAGAGCCGCTATGACTGGATAAGCAACATGTGTGTGTTTAAGTGATCAAATAACCATGGAGTGTGTCTGATGTCCAGGACTTTTGAGAAATACCGGAAAAGTATGAGGCAAGGCCCCTGCCTGCAAAGAGCTTGCAAGTTTTGCGGGGAGACTGAGTCAGGCACAAATTAACGAACCACTGTTGAGCACTTGCTGCTTGCCAGAACCCAGCCCTTCCCCTCGAGTCTTCCTCCGTTACCCTCCCCCTCAATTCTCACAAAAACCCTGGGAGGTAGGCCTTAGTTTGCAAATGAAGAACCCGAGATTGAAGAAGAGTAGAGATTGGAGGATCAGGTCCTGAGAGGTCCCAGGTGCTTTCCAATAACAGTTCAGTATGTTAGAAGACAGTATGGCATTCATGGCCAAGTACTACTTGTGAGTAATACAGTAATTGCTTTTTACATTTGATAAACACAGAGAAAGGAAGTCACTGGGGCAGCCAGGACTTCTAAGAGCAGTGCTAGGGGGGCAGCAGCATTCAGGTAGATGGTAAGGAGAATTAAGTTAGAGAGACTGGAGAGTCTGGTTCAGATGTAAACTTATAAGGGCCTGTTCTATGGTATGTAGCGAGAAGTGGTTAAAAAAGGAACCTCAAAAGAAGGCTTATAGAGCCCCGTAGTGTGGTGATTCACAGTATAGACCTGGGAGCCAGATCTGTTGAGTTCCAAATTTGATTCTTGCACTTACCAGCAATATGCCCTCAGGCAAGTCATTTCACGGTTCCAAGCCTCTCGACTCTGTAAAACAAGGATAATAGCTACCTCAGGGTTATTATGATAATACAATTGATATTTATTTCAGCCCAGCACAGTGGCTCAAACCTCTAATCTCAGCACTTTGGGGGGCTGAGGCAGGTGAGTCACTTGAGGCCAGGAGTTCGAGACCAGCCCGGACATGGTTAACCCTGCCAATACTATAAATATAAAAATTAGCAAGGCATAATGGCACACGCCTGTAGCCCTAGCCACTCGGGAGGCTGAGACAGGTGAATTGCCTGAACCCGTCCGTGAGGCAGAGGTTGCAGTGAGTTGAGATCTCACCACTGCATTCCAGCCTGGGCAAAAGAACAAAACCCCACCTAAAAAAAAAAAAAAAAAAAAAGTATTTATTTCAGTGTCTAACATATATAAAACACTACATGAAACCTAACCCTAAAGATTAACCCTAGAGGCCCTTTCCTTGAATAGACCCCAAGGAGGCCCTGAGAAGGGCCTTAACAGTATGTTTACAGGATAATACTTTGTGTTGTATTGTAGTTTTGTACTCCTATCCTTGAAGATAGTCATCAAAATTATAGGTACCTCAAGTGCTACAAAACCTGGATCTACCTTAATAGAAATTTCAGTGTTGTGAAAAGAAAACTTCAGAATCAGAAGACCTGGTCCCGGTTGGGTGTGGTGGCTCATGCCTGTAATTCCAGCACTCTTGGAGGCCAAGGAGGGTGGATCACCTGAGGTCAGGAGTTCAAGACCAGCCTGGCCAACATGGCCAAATCCCGTCTCTACTAAAAAATGCAAAATTTAGCAGGGCATGGGGGCATGTGCCTGTTATCCCAGCTACTCTGGAGGCTGAAGTTAGAGAATCTCTCAAACCCCAGAGGTGGAGATTGCAGTGAGCCAAGATCGCATCACTGCACTCCAGCCTGGGCGACAGAGTGAAACTCCATCTTACAAAAAAAAAAAAAGAAGAAGAAGAAGAAGACCTGTCCCATAACTGCTATCTGTGTTATTCTGGGCAATTAATTCAGTGAACTTTCCTGGGCTTTAGTTGCCTCACCAGGTAAATTAAAAATAATACCTACCAGTTTGAACTGTTGTGCTAATCAAATGACATAGTATCTGCAGAAGTCATGGGTAAAACTTGGAAAGTATTCTGTATTTATAATTAATGTCATAATTTGTCTAAAGTACATAAAAGGGAAAAACCAAAAGCAACTCCAAGGCTCTTACCTGGAAAAATAGAAACAGGGTGGTGGGTGAGCTGGTGAAAATAATAATACAAGTACACTTCTTGCTCTTCTGCCAGATTTTCTTCCTGATTTGAGGCACACGATTTTGAAGAAATGAACTACGAAGCTTAGGATGAGAAATCAGAGTGGAGATGAACTTGGAGATTATCTAAGGCACCCCTGACTTTTTACAGAAATGGAAATTAAGGCTCAGGGATGCTAAAAGACTTTTCTGAGGCCTCCTATCTAATGATTGGCATGATCAGAAACCCCAGGTTCTTTAAGTATAAAGAACAAGTACAATCTTTAAGATAAAAGTATTTTGTCATGGGAGTCTTTCAGAATCATTACATCAGAACCAGAGAAGGCCTGGTGCTCTCTACTGGCTTTTAGCTTTATCACAAAATTCTTAGGATTCACCTTTCTGTTTTAAAGGTTGATAGACTGGATGATGCTATGGTAATCTGCCTCAGGAAAATGCCGGACAGTAGTTTGCAAGCTTGCTAAGTGAGCAAAACTTGGGAAGATTTCAAGGTAAGAGTTGTAACTTCAGAAATTAGTGATGAAATAAGAAATGCAAATGCAAACTTCGAAAGGTATGATATAGGTACTCTTCAAGCTGAGTTAATTGTTCTATTGCTTTATCTGAAAAAAGAAAAATAAAATTACACTGTGTTCTCTGGAACTCACGTACTTAACTTACATTCCCTTAGTTACTCCATCATTTCTGTGATGTAGTAAATAGGAAGGTGCTATTTTGCCCATTTCAGTAATAATGAATACAGGAAAGGATTCTTTTTTTATTTGACACATTGTAATTGTACACATTGCTGGGTTACAGTTTGGTGTTTCCATAATACAAATGCTGTATACTGATCAAATCAGGGTACTTAGCATATCTCTCACCTCATGTTATTTTGTAATATATAATATCATATTATTAAGGGCAACCCTACTGTGCAGTAAAACACCAGAACTTGGCCAGGTCTGGTGACTCATGCCTGTAATCCCAGCACTTCGGGAGGCCGAGGCAGGTGGATCACCTGAGGTCAGGAGTTCCAGACCAGCCTGGCCAACGTGGCGAAACCCCGTCTCTACTAAAAATACAAAAATTAGCCAGGCGTGGTGGCACGCACCTGTAGTCCCAGCTACTCGGAAGGCTGAGGCAGGAGAATCGCTTGAATTCTGGAGGCGAAGGTTGCAGTGAGCTGGGATTGTGTCACTGCACTCCAGCCTGGGTGACAGGAAGACTCTGTCCCCCAAAACAAAACAAAACAAAAAAGGCCAGGTGTGGTGGCTCATGCCTGTAATCCTAGCACTTTGGGAGGCCAAGGCAGGTGGATTACCTGAGATCAGGAGTTCAAGACCAGCCTGGCCAACATGGTGAAACCCCATCTCTACTAAAAATACAAAAATGAGCTGGGAGTGGTGGTGGGTAATCCCAGCTAATTGGGAGGCTGAGGCAGGAGAATCGCTTGAACACGGGAGGTGGAGGTTGCAGTGAGCCGAGATCGTGCCATTTCACTCCAGCCTGGTCAAGAGGAGCGAAACTTCATCTCAAAAAAAAAAAAAAAAAAAAAAGCCTTGCCCAACCCAGTGTCGTAAAGCATTTCCCCTGTGTTTTCTTTTAGTAATTTCCTAGTTTCAAATTTTATATTGAAGTCTTTAATCCATTTTGAGTTGATTTGTGTATATAGTGGAGACAGGGTCTAGTCTTAGTCTTCTGCACGTGACTTTCCATTTTTCCCAGCACCATTTATTGAAGAGACTATCTTTTTCCCAGAGTATGTTCTTGGCACTTTTGTTGAAAAACACTTGGCCATAGATGCATGAATTTTTTTCTGGGTTCTATTGTGTACCATTGGTCTCTGTGTTTGTGTTTATGCCAATACCATGCTGTTTTGGTTACTATAACCTTGTAGTATATTTTGCAATAAAGTACTATGGTGCCTCAGCTTTGTTATTTTTGCTAAGGATTGGTTTGCCTTTAAGAGTCTTTTTTGGCTCCTCATGAATTTAATGATTGTCTTTATTTCTGTGAAATATATCATTGGTATTTGATAGAGATTGTATTTAGTTTGTAGATTACTTTGGGTAGTATGGCTGTTTTAACAATATTAGTTCTCTCATGCACATGAGATGTCTTTTCATTCATTTGTGTCTTCTTCAGTTTCTTTCATCAAGGCTTTATAGTTTTCAGTTTAGAGATCTTTCACCTCTGTTTATTCCTAAGTATTTTATTTTTTTGGTAGCTATTGTAAATGGAATTATCTTCCTGATTTCTTTTAGAAATGACAAGATTTCTTTTAAAATGATAATATTTTGTCATTAAGAACACTGCCCCCACTCATAATGTATAATAATTTAATAGGGAATATGGAAAATGTGATTTGCTTTTGAACCATGTATGAAGAAAGGATTTGCTAAGCAAATACCTAGAGTAAAGGAGATAATGCCAATCCTAAAAACATTCTTTCTTTCAAGTTGAGAGCCCTCTCATTCAGAACATCGTCATCTAATTTCATGTTATATGTCAAGTGTAGTCCTCTGCTTTCGAAGGCCTGCCTCTGGATCTAGGATGAATTTTGCCATCCTTTAAAAAAAGACTAACTCAGTGTTGGTGAGATGTACTCTAAGCTTCTCCCTGACCTCTCTCCATTTCCCTTCAGCTCTCCTTGCTCTGTTTTGACCCATCACTTATCTTACCAGCCTGTAACAGTTACGCATCCTAATCAGTTACTTCTCTGGCACTCTACTGGCATGAGATGACTTGGTCAAAACAGTTTGCTACAAAACAAAATGCTTGCAATAAAAATTTCTTCAACATGACAACTAAGTCAAAAATTATTCTTTCCAATTGCTGGGTTTTTATGTTTAGTCATTCCGGTGGCCAGAGATTTGCCTAACTGCCTCTTTGGGTCTTCGAGAATGTTTTTGTGCACTCACGCACACACATGTGCGTTTCTTAAGGAATCATATTGTACATAGTGTTTACTACTCTTTTTTTTTTCTCTCGGAGACAGTCTCACTATGCTGTCAAGGCTGGAGAGCAATGGTGCAATATCTGCTCACTGCAACCTCCACCTCCCAGGTTCAAGCAGTTCTCCTGCCTCAGCCTCTTAAGTAGCTGGGATTACAGGCATGCACCACCACACCTGGCTAATTTTTGTATTTTTAGCAGATACAGGGTTTGACCATGTTGGCCAGGCTGGTCTTGAACTCCTGACCTCGTGATCCACCCACCTCGGCCTCCCAAAGTGCTGGGATTACAGGCATGAGCCACTGTGCCTGGCTGCTGTTTACTACTTTTTAAATATTTGCAATGGCTTCATAATATTAAACATGTACATTTTTTTCTTAATCATATAAAAGTTGACTTAGATTAAAAAGCACAAAAGTTGGAAACATACCTAAAAAATTATGATAAACTGACAGTACTGCTTTAAAACTTTAAAGGTGGCAAAACAATTTATATGGAAAACAAGCAGCTGAGAATATTTCTTTTTGACCTATTTATCTACAAATTTAATTTGTTTTCAACTGGATTGCCTGAGGCTCAATCTGTGTCAGTCTAATTCCCACTGTGGTCTGATATGGCTTGACTCCTGCTCCTTTTCTTTAGCAGCACAGTGGGGTAGTTTTGACCCATGCTCTTTGTAACCCACATCATCACTGCTTAGGATTTTCTCTAAGAAGCATTTTTCCTAGAGATGGTCCTACTTATTTGCCAAACCTGTTTTCTTCCTTGACCCCTAGCTACTAAAAGTCCTAACCCTGAGTACTTTCCCCACTTCCCTCCTTTCCTCCCTCCCTTCCCTCCTTTCTTCTTTCTATCTCTAGTAAATTATTTTAGACAAATGGGCTGAGGAGTTCAATAATAACAATAATAAATTAATGACAGCCAAGATTTATGGAATACTTATCATATGCCAGGCACTGCTCTAAGCACTTTAGATGTATTAACACTCATTAACTCCTCAAAAAAAATGCTATAAACTAGGAACTGTTACAATCCCCATTTTACAGATATATACAGATACAGAGGTTAAGTAACTTGCCCAGGGTCACATAATCAGTATTGTCTAGAGTCGTCAGAAAGCAGTCATCATGGCTGGGTGCAGTGGCTCACGCCTGTACTTTGAGAGGCCAAGGCAGGCCAGTCACGAGGTCAGGAGTTCGAGACAAGCCTGGCCAACATAGTGAAACCCTGTCTCTACTAAAAATACAAAAATTAGCCAAGTGTGTGGTAGGCACCTGTAGTCCCAGATACTTGAGAGGCAGGAGAATCCCTTGAACCCAGGAGGTGGAGGTTGCAGTGAGCTGAGACTGCACCATTGCACTCCAGCCTGGGTGACAAAGTAAGACTCTGTCTCAAAAAAAAAAAAGTAGTCATCGTTTAGTTTGCACCAACAATACACAAGTAGAAATTTTTGTTGGTAACTGTGAATACCATAGGAGACTAATCCATAGAATTTAAGGCCATCTTGACTTAGAAAAGCCCTGTTCTGGGTTCCTTTTATGTTGGTAGAGCTAAACAACCATTATGAAAGCATATGCCATGAAAGCCGCCTTTGAGACCAGAGATACACCACAGAGAATTACACCCTGCTTATCTGAATTTGTGGTAGTTATCAGTCTCTAGTCAGCTAAGTTGGGGACAAAGATGATGAGACATGCTTCTGCTAACAGCCTAATTTTTTTTTTTTTTTTGAAATAGATTTTCTCTCTTACACCCAGGCTGGAGTGAAGTGGTGCAATCCCGATCACTGCAACCTCTACCCCCCCGGGTTTGAGTGATTCTCCTGTGTCAGGCTCCTGAGTAGCTGGGATTACAGGTATGTGCCACCATGCCTGGCTAATTTTTGTATTTTTAATAGAGGTGGGGTTTCACCATGTTGGCCAAGCTGGTCTCGAACTCCTGACTTCAGGTGAGCCACCACACCCAGCCAACCAACAGCTTAATTTTAAGGTCACCTACTTCTAGGAAGTTCTGGGTGTCCTGGTGCCCATATTCCATGCTGTAAGATCGTTTACTGTGAGAATCTAAACTTTATAGACCTCACCCAAAGCAGCCACAGATAGTTGGAATTACTGGACAGCTGCATGTCAAGCCTACTGTGACTCCGCAGAGGGGTTCATGCAGTGAAGGAGGCCTCTTACATCACAGTGACTGGCTTTATGTATCTATCTGCCTGAGGAGCCAGACCTGAGTGTTCTACCTGGACCTTCATACTGCTGTACTGGTGAGAAGATGAGGCTTAAATGAAGCATAAAACTCAATTTGTGGTGATCTCTGAGAACCCCAAATCTGCCATGAAACCCTGCTCCACACAATACCTGTGGCACCTGTGCTGAGTAAGGTCCAGTAGCTACCAAACCTACTTTTGAGCTGCATATTAGAGTGAAGCCTTCCTCCCTCCCCTCCCTCTGTCTTACCTTTTGCACAAGTCATAGGCTCAGATGTTATGCCTATTATTGTACTCTGATACAATTATTTTTTTTGCAGTCATGGAATAAGGCCTGTGGATGAGGTATAAAGGTTTTCCTCTATATGGTAGATGTTCTCTTTATCAGTCATTCAAAGAAAAAGAGAATCCTCACACACAAAAACTTGGAACATAGAATAGATGGAAAGTGGCACTTCTGGATATGCCTTTTATATCTGAACTTGGAGGAGTTAAGAATTGTTGAGGGCCCTTCTCACTGATTGGGGAAAATATCCTCCGCCATGGAGCTGCCTACTCCTGGAGAACAAAAAAATGCAAGTAAACACTCACATTTTGTAAGTCTCTTCCCTGAACTTCAGTCAGTCAAGTTTAATCTAAATCAAGGATTCAAACTGAGAAGCCTTTAAGGACTGGGAAAAAGTTAATTAGCCCAGTATAAGTCAATAAGAAGTGGTAAGTAGCATGGGGAAAGGAGTCCCATACCCTTCTAGGCATCCAAATTCAAGCATCTACAATGTACTGCATGAAGCACTACTCTATACAGCACTAATAACAGCCCAAACTTGCTGGACATTACTACGTAATACATTATTTATTAATTCAGAAGAAAAATAAAATTCTTAAAACTCCTAACTTTTGGCTAAGCGCAGTCACTCACACCTGTAATCCTAGCACTTTGGGAGGTCAAGGCATGCAGATCACAAGGTCAGGAGTTCAAGAACAGCCTGGCCAATATGGTGAAAGCCCATCCCTACTAAAAATACACAAATTAGCCTGGTGCCTTTAGTCCCAGCTACTTGGGAGGCTGAGGCAAGAGAATCACTTGAAATCAGGAGGTTGAAATGACAGTGAGCCAAGATCACGCCACTGCACTCCGGCCTAGGTGACAGAGCAAGACTTTGTCTAAAAAAAAATTCTCTTAACTTTATCTTTAATTATTATAAAAGAGGAACCAACAACAACAAAAAATTATGTGGGAGTTAGACAATAAGGACCAGGCAGGCAGATGTGGGGTAGGGCAAACAAAACATGGCAGCCAGTAGACACATCTGTTTCAGCATAGTCTCTGTTACAGTATTTAAGAAATAGGTAGAGCCAGGCATGGTGGCTCACGCCAGTAATCCCAACACTTTGGGAGGCAGAGGCAGGCAGATCATTTGAGATCAGGAGTTCGAGACCAGCCTGGCCAACATAGTGAAACTCCATCTCTACTAAAAAAAAATGCAAAAATTAGTTGGGCATGGTGACAGGCGCCTACAATCCCAGCTGCTCGGGAGGATGAGGCAAGAATCACTTGAACCCCTGAGGCAGAGGTTGCAGTGAGCCAAGGTTGCGCCACTGCAGTCCAGCCTGGACGACAGAGTGAGACTCCATCTCAAAAAAAAAAAAAAAAAAAAAAGGAAATAGGTAAAAAGCAGAATGCTTCCTCCCTGGTGCCAAGGGTGATTTATGAAAGATCCCCAAGGAAAAGTTGAATATCAGAATGAGGGTCATTTTGGCAGTCCCCTCCCTATACGGAAATACCCCTTTCATTGTTACCTTTGGCAGATGAAAATTTGAGTTTAAGAGACCTGGTGGATTTACGTATAACTGCATAATTTTCACTTATCCAAGACCCATGGTTCCATTTTTATCACCATGGCCACAGTGACTGAAATGGCTCACTTCATCCTTTGCGCTAAACAGCCTTCAGCCCCACCCCGTAAAGCTAAATGGACAAGTTCTTTTTTTCTCCAGCATCTTAAATTCATGGCCTTAGTCTGAGGCCTTTAATTTTATACTGCTTTGGGAGAGTCCTCTTTAAAGTCTTAGAGATGTACATATACCTCTTACTGTTTACCACCTCTACTAGCAAGAAAGAATCTGGAAATCTTGTCATAGAGGAATACTCTTTGTTGTATGCCACCTAGCAGGACAGCTGGTCTACTCAGTTACCCCAAAACCAAAAGGCTAGTAACTCAACAAGCTCAGAATACACCGTTCTGTGTGCAGCCATTGTTTTCACCACTACCCCATTTCCCCCTGCACACACAGCTCATTACCTTGTCTCATGTACACCTGCTATAGTCACAACAGGAGTTAGAATCTGGAGATGTTACATGCCAAACAAGAAGCACAAAACCATACAAGGCAAATGGGTAACATACCAGGGTGGCCATCCAAGTAGAAGATTAGGCATGGCTTTCATTTTATCTTCCCATTACGCTCAAAAGGGCTAGATAATGGAATTTTGTTCCTCCTGTTTCCAATTCAAAGATTAGTCAATCTGGGAGCTTTCTAACTCTATCATATGTATTTCATTTGTTTCACTAGTTACTCATTTGATCAACCCAGGGAAGATCATATTATGAATGAAACAGCCCAAGAATGCTTTAATCATAATATGGGAGTACATAATTCAGGCTACAGTGGCTCTACCAAGACCATTTAACAGAATCCAGTGGAATGAAGGAAGTGTAGACTATAGGTGTTAGTGGGGGAATCTCAGTCACTGGAACCATGCTTCTAAACAAAGGCCTTCACCAAGAACCTAGGGCAATCTCATTCCATCTGCCAGAGCTTAAAGGGGTATCACTAAATTATGCTTAGTCAAAACTGGGTAATTTGTAGCTTATAAACACTATAAAACTGAGATTTAAATCTAGGTCTACTTAATTCCTAGCTTCTGTTCTTAAATGCTGGATTATTTTCATTCATTTATTTTGTTGAAAATCTTGAAGTCATAAGGAAGGATGGGGATGAGGAGGATAATGAGGCAGGAAAATGCAGAGCTGTTTCATAGTCCCAACCCTGAACCTTTATACATGCTGTTTCTTCATAAAAAGCACTCTTGGCCAGGCATGGTGGCTCACGCCTGTAATTCCAGAACTTTGGGAGGCCAAGGTGGGCGGATCCCTTGAGGTCAGGAGTTTGAGATTAGCCTGGCCAACAAGGTGAAACTCCATCTCTACTAAAAATATAAAAAATTTAACCAGCTGTGGTAGCGTGCCTGTAGTCCCAGCTACTTGGGAGGCTGAGGCAGGAAAATCATTTGAACCAGGGAGGGAGAGGTTGCAGTGAACCGAGATTGTGCACTCTAGCCTGGGTGACAAAGCAAGACTCCATCTCAAACAGAATTAAAAAAAAAAAAAAAAACACTTCTTTCTTCCACTTGGTAAACTGTGTACAGAATTAAATGGAGAGGGAAGAGAGTTAGGTAGATGAACAAGGGAGCAGTTTTAGTAATTCTATTACATGATTCAGATCTCTTCTTAATTCAGTTTTCCTGATAATTAATGTAAATTAATAAGGTTTCATGATTATTCTATTTACCAACCAGGTTCTTTCTATATAATTATTGTTTACCTTCTAATAAATTGCTTAGGAAGGCTACCTACAAATCCAAATTATATACAAAATGTTTCATTTCCTATTTCCTTCCCAGGGATGCCTAATTATTTTGGAAAAATCATTGACAGCCAGGACCTGTGGTTCATGGCTGTAATCTCAGCACTCTGGGAGGCCAAGGCGGGTGGATCACCTGAGATCAGGAGTTCAATACTAGCCTGGCCAACATGGCAAAACCTGTCTCTACTAAAAATACAAAAATTAGCTGAGTGTTGCAGTGCACGCCTGTAGTCTCAGCTACTCAGGAGGCTGAGGCGATCACCTGAGGTCAGGAGTTTGACATCAGCCCCACCAATGTGGAGAAACCCCATCTCTACTAAAAGTACAAAATTAGCTGGGCATGGTGTCACGCACCTGTAATCCAGGCTACTTAGGAGCCTGAAGCAGGAGAATCACTTGAACCCAGGAGGCAGAGATTGCAGTGAGCCGAGATGGTACCACTGCAAGCCAGCCTGGGTGACGGAATGAGACTATGTCTCAGGAAAAAAAAAATCACTGGCTTGTAAATTGAAATCCTTATCTTGCTCTACCTTCTCTGGAATACCTACATCTTTTGTGTTTTTTTTTTTAACATTACATATTCACAAGCTTTACCACTTCATGTAAAGGATTCCTGTAGGATATTGGTGGATCTCTTGAAGCATTAAGAACCTCAAACAAAAATGGATGCCATCTTTGTACTTTAAAATTAAAGCATTTCAGCCAGGAACAGTGGCTCATGCCTGTAACCCCAGTACTTTGGGAGGCAAAGGCATTATGATTGCTTGAGTCCTGGAGTTCCTAGTCTGGGCAACATAGTAAGACCCCATTTCTACAAAAAAAATCAATTAACTGGATGTGGTGGCATATACCTGTAATACCAGCTTTGGGAGGCTCAGATGGGAGGATTGCTTGAGCTTAGGGGGTTGAGGCTGCAACGAGCTATGATCATGCCACTGAATTCCAGCTTAGGTGACAGAGCACGACCCTGTCTCAGAGACAAATTTTTTTATAAATAAAAATTTAGGCATTCCAAACTCCTAATATGTTTTCTACAGTTAATAATTCATGCTGGCCGAGGCAGGCAGGTCACTAAGGTCAGGAGTTCAAGACCAGCCTGGCCAACATGAAACCCCATCTCTACTAAAATATAAAAATTATCCGGGTTTGGTGGCGTGCGCCTGTAATTTCAGCTACTCAGGAGGCTGAGGCAGAGAATCTCTTGAACTCAGGAGGCAGAGGTTGCAGTGAGCCAAGATCTCGCCACTGCACTCCAGTCTGGGCAACAGAGCGAGACTCTATCTCCAAAAAAAAAAAAAAAATCTGTGGAATTTACATTCCTTTAAACTAAAAAATAAGAAAAAAGAAAAAAAAGAAAAGAATGCATGCTGGGTTGTGCTCAGTATTTCACAAGGCAGGAGATCTCTTGAGCCAAGGAGTTTGAGATCAACCTGGGCAAGGTCGCAAGACCCTGTCTCTACAAAAAATTTAAAAATTAGCAGGGCATGGTAGCATACTTCTGTAATCCTAGCTACTTGGGAGGCTGAAGCAAGAGAATCGCTTGAGCCCGGGAGTTTGAGATTACACTGAGGTTTGATCACACCACTGCACTCCAGCCTGCGCAGCAGAGCAATACCTTGTCTCAAGAAAACAAATAAACAAAGAATTCAGGGCTGGGTGCAGTGGCTCACACCGGTAATCCCAGAACATTGGGAGGCCAATGCAGGCCATCACTTGAGGTTAGGAGTTCAAGACCAGCCTGTCCAACATGGTGAAACCCTGTCTCTACTAAAAATAGAAATATTAGCTGAGAGTGGTCGCAGGTGCCTGTAATCCCAGATACTCTGGAGGCTGAGGCAAGAAAATCACTTAAACCCACGAGGTGGAGGTTACAGTGAGCCAAGATCATGCTACAGCACTCTAGCCTGGACTATAGGACAAGACTCCACCTGAAAAAAAAGAAAAAAAAGTCAGGTGGGAGGATGCCTTGAGTCCTTGTCTCTTAAAAAAAAAAAAAAAAATGCAAAAGCCATAGAATCTTTTCCTAGGAGAGAATGCTAGGAGGCAGGAGGGAAACAGTATATTTCAAGGTAAATAAGAAAGGCCTAATGCCCCATGGATATATTTTTCTAGCTACATATTGGAGATAAGTTTAAATTTTGTGTTAGTTTTTGGGTATGACTACCTGACAACATGAAAAGTTAACCTTTCTAAGACAATCTCTACTAGGAATTTGGACTTCTTTTTCAAGATCTTTGCCTACTCCCTTCAAAAAGATTGCAAAGCAATTTTAACTCACTAAAGAACATTTCTACCTCTTGATTGTCCAGTACAAGTGTACTACAGTTCATTTTTATCTGTCCTCCCTTTGTTTTTATAGACTGGAAGGTATCCAGAAATAAAGGCATTCGGAAATAGAGCCGCACATAGATGAAGGCAAAGGACATTCCTATGA
This sequence comes from Sapajus apella, assembly GCF_009761245.1. Taxonomy (NCBI): domain Eukaryota; kingdom Metazoa; phylum Chordata; class Mammalia; order Primates; family Cebidae; genus Sapajus; species Sapajus apella. Next base: position 7,186,846 of record NW_022437009.1, on the reverse strand, counting down.
AGGGTAGTCTGTAGGCAGCTGTTTATTTGTTTTTCTCTTGGCCTCTGTTGGCATTCTACCTTAATCTGGAAAAAAATTTTACAGGAGTATACTTTATAGACCTGTCTCAAAGTACCTGACTTCCCTGGGAAATTTGATTCTCACATTCAAAATATATGGGGAGTTTGGTTCAGTTAAATTTTTATTACAGCAGAATTGTTGAAAAGCAATAAATTATTACTGTGTAATTGGTGTCTGTTTGTTATCTTAGGTATTAGTGATTTATGTTTTTAACTTGTTTGGAAAACCATAGACTATAAAGTTTTCTCAATCTTCGATGCAGTGCTCCAGCCGAACTAGCAAAGGACATTGCCTCAAAGAAATGGAATATTTTTTCTGTAACAGTTTAGCTTTCTTTTATTCTTCAAAATGTATCACTATAAATGTTTTACAAAAAGAGCTGTTTCTTCTCTTGGTATCATACAAATTGATTTGTATGGATGTATGTGTATGGCTGTTAAATATTTGTTGGTACAAAGTGGCGAGTGTCAGTATAATAATGACGATAATAAATAGCAGCTAACTCTAGCACATACTCTGTGCCAGGCACTGTTGTAAGCATTTTACATAGAGTTGCTCAATGTAAAACCATTTTTATCTCTTTGTCTATATTTATCTGGCAAAACTCTTAAGAATCTATGCTGCAACAAATTCCACAACTTAACCTTCACCTCCCCAACAAAAATAACTAGAATTCCAGTGTTTTCTCTTTATCAGTTTGTCTCAAGGAAGCTGTCAACTTTTTAGAACCATGCTAGTCCCCAAGACTTGATCTGAATATTCAACAGGTAGCTGCATTGCTTATTTTAGGACATAGAGCAGTAAACAAAAACCTAAGGTAACTTTGCAATTAGTATAAGCCTTTGATGTTAGTTAGTTTCACTGAAGTATGACAGGCAATAAAAATGTTGACTTGAAGTCTACTCTGCCTTTCACCATCTTTCAGAAAAATATTGATCCCAACTAGCCTCCCCAGCAAATATAGGCATATATAAGAATATACTTCTTTATCCTTTATGATGTAATAAAGTCTAATGGCTTAGTTCAACTTAGAAATCTAACAAAGTGACAATAGGTTTTCTTTCCAATTCAGAGATATTTCTTTTTTTTCTTTTCTTTTTTTTGTACTTTAAGTTCTGGGATACATGTGTAGATCTTGCAGGATTGTTGCATAAGTACACACATGCCATGGTGGTTTGCTGTCTCCATCCCCCGTCACCTACATCGGGCATTTCTCCCAATGTTATTCCTCCCCACCCCCCACTGTCCCTCCCCTAGTCCCCCACCTCCTATATTTCTATTCTTAAAAAGGCATTTAGTCTCATACATATATGAAATTTCACTATTCCAGAAGGCTTTAGTATTCGAAATGTAGGTTTAAGACACTCATTCAGTCATTTCACTTAATTTATCCGTCTATTTATTTATTCATTCGATATTTATTGAATACCTACTATGTGCAGTGCAGTTACTCCAATCTTATCCAACATTGGAGTACCAATTAGTAAGATTTTTGTAATTCTATTTTTGTATTATTCCTTTACATGGGACAAAATTCAAAAGATACAATATACAATGAAAAGGAAATCTTGCATCCCAGTTCCCTAGCCATTCATCTCACTTCCTTAAACAAAAAACAAGAAAAAGAACAATTAAAAGAAAGTTAGCCCGGCACAGTGGTTCACGCCTATAATCCCAGCACTTTGGGAGGCCGAGGAGGGTGGATGACAAGGTCAGTAGTTAAGACCCGCCTGGCCAATATTGTGAAACCTCATCTCTACTAATAATACAAAAATTAGCTGTGCATGGTGGTGTGCGCCTGTACTCCCAGCTACTCAGGAGGCTGAGGCAGGAGAATAGCTTGAACCTGAGAGGAGGAAGTTGCAGTGAACTGAGATTGCACCATTGCACTCCAGCCTGGGCAACAGAGCAAGACTCTGTCTCAAAAAAAAAAAAAAAAAAAAAAAAAGCGAGTTTAATAAATACAAGTTTAGAGAAGAATAACGTATCAGAAAAAAGTAAAAGGGCAATAAATTGCCTGAAGATGTGCACTGTTATTTCACACATGGCTAGCACCTTACAAGTTGTTCTTTTGAATGGTCAACTATCAACCATAACCCCATAACCTGCTTAGCCAGTAAGTCAGAGCCCAGCAAGGAGTTCTGTAGGTTTCCAGTTTTTCTGGATTAGTTTTGCTTCTACTAAAAAGTTCTCATGAAGGTAGCCACTTCCAAAGTATTTATCTTTTTTTTTTTTTTTTTGAGACAGACTTTCTCCCTTGTTTCCCAGGCTGGAGTGCAATGGCACAATCTCAGCTCACTGCAACCTCCGCCTCCTGGGTTCAAGGGATTCTCCTGCTTCAGGCTCCCGAGTAGCCTGGATTACAGGCATGTGCCACCATGCCCAGCTAATTTTGTACTTTTAGTAGAGATGGGGTTTCTCCACTTTGGTGGGGCTGCTCTCAAACTCCTGACCTCAGGTGATCGCCTGCTTCAGCCTCCCAAAGTGTTGGGATTACGGGCGTGAGCCACAACACTGGGCAGTATTTCCTTTTATTTACCTACTAGTATACCAGCGTTATCTGATGAGTCAAATTCTAGGGTTATACCAGTGAATGTAAATTTTTTTTTCTGCCACAGCAGTTTTGATATTCAAATCCTAGTAGGTTTTATATTTAAAAATGTAATATTGCCAGGTGTGGTGGCTCACATCTGTAATTCCAGCACTTTGGGAGGCTGAGGTGGGCTGATCACGAGGTCAAGAGACCAACACCATCCCGATCAACACAGTGAAATCCTGTCTCTACTAAAAATACAAAAATTAGCTGGGTGTGGTGGCAGGCACCTGTAATCCCAGCTACTCAGGAGGATGAGGCACCAGAGTCGCTTCAACCCAGGAGGTGGAGGTTGCATTGAGCCCAGATTGTGCCACTGCATTCCAGCCTGGGCAACAGAGCGAGACTGTCTCAAAAAAAAAAAAAGGAATACTCACAATGTGCTAATGTTCTTCCAGTTTGTCCAATATTAACCTACTGATGTTTAAGATTTGTTGGTGTTTCTATTCATAAAATTAACCAACTATTAATCTTTTATTAAAAATATTTTATTGTGAAATTATTGATGGAAAAGGTATGCTGTAGTTTGGTTGTTTATCCTCCCAAACCTCATGTTGAAATTTGGCCCTTAGAGGCAGGGCCTAATGGGAGGTGTTTAGGTCATAAGGGTGGATCTCTCATGAATGTCTTGGTGCTGTCCTCCTGGTATGAGTAGATTCTTTTTTAAGATGGAGTCTTGCTCTGTCGCCTAGACTAGAGTGTAGTGGCGAGATCTCATCTCACTGCAACTTCCACCTCCTGGGTTCAAGTGATTCTCCTGCCTCAGCCTCCTGAGTAGCTGGGATTAAAGGCATGTGCCACCATGCCCGGCTAATTTTTGTATTTTTAGTAAAGACAGGATTTCACCATGTTGGCCAGGATGATCTCAATCTCTTGACCTCTTGATCCACCCGCCTTGGCCTCCTAAAGTACTGTGATTACAGGCGTGAGCCACCATGCCTGGCATTTGTTTGTTTTTTGAGATGGAGTTTCCCTCTGTCACCCAGGCTGGAATGCAGTAGCAAAATCTTGGCTCACGGCAACCTCTGCCTCCTGGCCATTCTCCTGCCTCACCCTCCCAAGTAGCTGGGATTACAGGGGCCTACCACCACGCCCGGCTAATTTTTTTGTGTGTATTTTTAGTAGAGACAGGGTTTCACCGTGTTGGCCAAGCTGGTCTTGATCTCCAACCTCAGGTGATCCTCTGGCCTCAGCCTCCTAAACTGCTGGGATTACAGGCATGAGGCACTACGTCAGGCCTGAACATACATACTGACAAGGGTTTCCCTAAATTATAAAACCCATCATCTCAAAGTTGTCTGGAAACCGGCACTCATACATGGTTAGTCAGATTAATTTTAGCTATGAGAATTTATGCTTAGGAAATAATCAGATATTTTTATATACATTTGTTTACTGCAGTGTTTTTATAATAAAGACTGTTAAGGAACCCAGATGGCAAACAATATGTGAGTTAATCAGTAATATTTTCAAATAATGGATTACAAATGTAGCCATGAAAAAAATCGTGCTTTAAGTGAATATGGGGAAATGTTTACAATGTATAATTAAATAAAGATTTCTGCCCTATATGACGGCTAACACCCATAATCCCAGCACTTTGGGAGGCTGAGGCAGGCAGGTAGATTGCTTGATCCCAGGAATTCAAAACCAGCTGGGCAACATAGTGAAACCTTGTCTCTACAACAAATGCAAAAATTAGCCAGGTATGTTGGTGCATCCCTGTATTCCCAGCTACTTGGGAGATGGGAGGCTGAGGTTGGGAAGTCACCAGAACTTGGAGAGGTTGAGGCTGCAGTGCTCCCTGATTGCACCACTGCAGTCCAGCATAGGCAACAGAGTAAGACCTTGTCTGAAAACAAAAACAAAAGCAGATTTCAAAACACTAAATAGGGCTGGGTGCAGTGGTTCATGCCTGTAATCCCAGCACTTTGGGAGGCTGAGGTGGGCAGATCACCTGAGGTTAGGAGTTTGAGACCAGCCTGACCAACAGGGGGAAAACCCTGTCTCTACTAAAAAATACAAAATTAGCTGGGTGTGGTGGCAAATGCCTGTAACCCCAGGTATCTGGGAGGCGGCAGCAGGAGAATCGCTTGAACCCAGGAGGCAGAGGTTTCGGTGAGCTGAGATCTCGCCCTTGCACTCTAGCCTGGACAACAAGAGCAAAAAACTCTGTCTAAAAAACAAACAAACAAACAAAACTACTAAAAAGAAAGTTATCACAATTTTATTTTTTAAGGAAATATGCATAAAATGGACACAAAGGGAATATTAGGTTATAACAAAATCTTAAGGATGTTTATCCTTTGGTGATGGGATTATAGGGTAGTATTTACTTGCTTCTTTGTATCTTCATTTGAATTTTTAAAACGTCAACATGGTGCCATGACTACCTGGAGGAAAAAAAGCAGACATTCTATAGAAAGACAGCTATTTTATTTTAAGCATCTGTGGTGAGTGATTGAGCATCTGTGGTGAGTGATTGTGTGTGAGCATTTTACACACAACAAGGATGAAAAGAGGGAGAGTTTGTCTGATGAAATTATAGAATATTCAGACTGGAGGGTGGGTTAGAAATAATTTAATTCAACTTCCTTTAGTTTACATATGAAAAGATACCAATTTATCCAAGGCCACACAGGTACTGTTTTGAATCCAAAACAATAATTGGACTTTCTACCTTCCAGGATCTTTAGCTCATCTTTCTTCCTACTTATGTATAGTGCAGGAGCTGGCAAGCCGAGCTCTTTTAACTCTGAAAAAAGAGATAATATTTTTTTTGAGATGGAGTCTTGCTCTTGTCATGCAGGCTGGAGTGCAGTGGTGCGTTCTCTTCTCACTGCAACCTCCACCTCCCTGGTTCAAGCGATTCTCCTTCTTCAGCCTCCCGAGTAGCTGGATTACAGGCATGTGCCACCACGCCCAGCTAATTTTGTATTTTTAGTAGAGATGGGGTTTCACCATATTGGCCGGGCTGGTCTCTCACTCCTGACCTCAGGTGATCCGCCCGCCTCGGCCTCCCAAAGTGCTGGGATTGCAGGCATGAGCCCCATGCCCAGCTGAGAAAAGCTGTATCTTAAATAGCTTGGTGACATGGCTTTTCTTCTTTTTTTTTTTTTTTTTTTTTTTTTTGTTTTTTGAGTCGGAGTTTTGCTCTTGTTACCCAGGCTGGAGTGCAATGGCTCAATCTTGGCTCACCGCAACCTCCGCCTCCTGGGTTCAGGCAATTCTCCTGCCTCAGCCTCCTGAGTAGCTGGGATTACAGGCACGCGCCACCAGGCCCAGCTAATTTTTTGTATTTTTAGTAGAGACGGGGTTTCACCATTTTGACCAGGATGGTCTCGATCTCTTGACCTCGTGATCCACCCTCCTCGGCCTCCCAAAGTGCTGGGATTACAGGCTGAGCCATCGTGCCCGGCCTCTTCTTTTTTTTTGTTTAAGAAACAGGATCTCACTATGTCACTTAGGCTGGAGTGCAGTGGCTCATCATACTGCACTGTAACCTCAAACTCCTAGGCTCAAGCAGTTCTCCCACTTCAGCCTTCTGAGGAGCTAGGACTACAGGAACATGGCACCATGCCCAGCTAATTTTTAAAAATTTTTGTAGATAAAGGGTTTCACTATGTTTCCCAAGCTGGTCTTGAACTCCTAACCTCCATCAATCCTCTTGCCTTGGTCTTCTGAAATGCTGGAATTACAGGCGGGAGGCACTCTGCCTAGAGCCTCTTCCTATTTTTGAATTGGCATTTGTCAAAAAGAGAAAAAAACTCAACATGCATACACTTCATAGTTATCTTCAGAATAGCACATTTGAAATAAAACATCTAAATAAAACTTCATAGTGCTGATTTAAATATCCCTCCCTTTCAAACATCATCCTTTTTTCCCACCACCTTTTTTTCCCAGTGTTGTTGATTTCCCTGAAGGCCACAGACCTATTACAAGAAGTAAAAATTAAAATTAACTTCCCACAGGCCTGGCTAGAATATGGGTTAATGATGGCTGATGTTAGAAATGTTTGATGTAATTTTGATTAACAAACAAAATGTCATTGTCAAAAAATGGTATACACCTTTGTATTAGAAAGCTAACATCAGGCTGGGTGTGGTAGCTCATGCCTGTAATCCTAGCACTTGGGGAGGCCAAAGCAGGCAGATCATCTGAGGTCAAGAGTTCGAGACCAGCCTGGCTAACGTGGTGAAACCCTTTTTCTACTAAAAGTACAAAAAATTAGTAATCCCAGCTACGCGGGAGGCTGAGGCCAGAGAATCACTTGAACCTGGGAGGCAGAGGTTGCAGTGAGCCAAGATTGTGCCATTGCACTCCAGCCTAAGCAACAAGAGTGAAACTCAGTCTCAAAAAAAAGAAAGTAAGATTCCCTGAGAACTATTATAATAATAAGAAAAAAAAAATAAGGCTGGGCATGGTGGCTCACGCCTATAATCCTAGCACTTTGGGAGGCTGAGGCAGGCGGATCACCTGAGGTCGAGAGTTCGAGACCAGCCTGGCCAACATAGTGAAACCCCGTCTCTACTAAGAATACAAAAATTAGCCGGGTGTGGTGGCAGGTGCCTGTAATCCCACCTACTTGGGAGGCTGAGGCAGGAGAATCGTTTGAACCTAGGAGGTGGAGGTTGCCAAGCCAAGATACGCCTGTAATCTCAACACTTTGGGAGGCCGAGGCGGGCGGATCACCTGAGATCAGGAGTTCAAGACCAGCCTGGCCAACATGGTGAAACCCTGTCTTCACAAAAAAAAAAATAAAAATATATATATATATATATATATATATATATGAGAAAGAAAGAAAGCTAACATCATGTGCACTTTTGTTCATATATTTAGACATTCAACAAATTTTTTGGGCGGGAGGCAATAGAGTGAGACTCGGTCTCAAAAAAATAAAAACAAAGTGGTGCTTACCTAGGACCTCCAAAAGTTAGCCTCTATTGTGTCTTCCAAAGATAGGAGAGTAGATTGTCCTCTAGATTGATATAAATGGGGAAGACAGTACTGTATGTTACCTTGTGTTCTGACATGATTCTGGCATCTGTGCAGAATCTTTTTGGTAGCCTGCGCTTTGTCACTATCTAGCAAGCAGGGAGACTAGGCAGGCACCTAGGGCCTGAGAGTCAACCAGTCCACAAGTTTCCAAACCTTGAGGGTAGGAGAAAGGGGTCCCAAAATTCTCAGCATTTGGGTAGTTACTACTCTAAGATGGGTTTTAAAGTCAGTTAATGAAAAGGCACCATGCCACTGGAAGAGATATGTGAGCTTAGATCTCAAAGGGTATGTACTCTGAAGCTGAAATCATAAACCAGAGCATCTGATGCATGTCTCATACACAATGGGGGAGGAAGGACTGCTGACGGAAATGTCACACGCAGCTGCTTTTAGCGCTTGGCTCTCACTGATGAAGCTTCCCTCTCTGCCTCTACGCCAATACCCTCTTCCTGCATGAGGCTCTTTAGTTCTCATCCTGAGAGCTGTGAGACAGATCGTAAATTGATATCTATTGTATCAGCATAGTTCGTGGTTGGTTGATGTGCCTGATGGGCTATAGGAGTAATTGACTCAGCTACTATTTTGGTCAGGAAAGACAGTCTTCCTTAGACAGAGAATTCTGTGCCTTGCCCTAAAAAGATTAGAAATGTGGCCTATGGCCATAATTAAATGCCTTGTTAAACAATTCTGCAACTCCTCCAGCTGTATAATTAAGCATGTAATCCTGTGTGACTTCATAGTAGGGTTGTGAGGACAGGCTATTCGCACCATCTGGAGTTCTCTTTCCCTCACTTTTCCATTGCCAGATAAATCCTCCTTATCCTTTGAAGTTAAGTTGAAACATCCAATTTCATGAGATTATTTCAGATCCTACTTTTCTACTGCCCAAAACCAGTAGTTCCCCAGTTTTGTCACTTTATAATACCTGGCACTTCTCTTTTTGCAACCAATGTCACACTTATTATAATAGTTATTCAGGCTGGGCGTGGTGGCTTATGCCTGTAATCCAAGCACTTTGGAGGCCAAGGTGTGCGGATCACCTGAGTTTGGGAGTTCAAGACCAGCCTGACCAACATGGTGAAACCCCGTCTTAAAAAAAGAATAAAAATAAAAATAGTTATTCAATGTCCATCTTCCCTATTAGACTGTAAGTTCCATTAGCATAGAAATCCCATCTTTTGCACCTCAAATCTTAGCACAATCTTGAGCATTGTGCTTTGTACCTATTTGGATGATGAATGAATGATTACATCTCATAATCACTTTGAGATTTCTTTCTGAAAACTCCAATATTAAACTCTTTGTGCTTTTCTAAATATGCTGGTAAAACTGAGAACAGATTTTTGAATTAAAGTGAAAAGGACTGCTGTTTATTGAATGATTCCCCCTGACTCATTACTCTTTACCTTTTCCTATTATGACAATCTTAAATTCTTCTCACCATGGCAAACTATTCCCAACTCCCTAACAGTCATTTCTAGGAAGACTGAAGGCTGTCCATTTTACCAAGCTGGCTTTTAGAGTTAACTGTTATCTTTCTTCACATTTAAGTCAATTTAATAAACTGTTAAGCTCCTGTAAAAAAGATTTTATGTAATCTATAACTACATTTGAGAATGTTAGTCAACTTCAAATAAATTCTTACCAAAATACCTTTTTCTTGTTAACTCTACTTATTTATGAAATATTAGCCTGAACTTGCATATCATTCTATCTAGCAACTTTTCAGAGTAGATTCATACCAGTTTCAGATGCCATTTATTAATTCATCAATTAATTGATTCAGTAATTATTAGTGAAGACTAAATGTCAGGCTCTTTTCTAAATGTTTAGGAATATCAGTAAATAAAACACATTCTTGCCCTCAAAGAAATAATTATAGGACTGCTGTGGTATAAACAGTACTTATCAAATATTCTACTGTTCCCCTGCTTTTCCCAGCATCTCTTACAGTTAGGTTTGGATCATGTGATTACAGCAAGCTAATGGCCTATGAAGGAAATAACGTATCATTTTTAGGCTGAGGAAGGTATAAGCTAATGTGGTCACCCAATCCTGTTATTACCTGTCACAGCAACCCCAGAGGTTACATATTCCACATGGTTCAGCCACAAGATACAATTTGAGTCATTTTGGTTACTGAGTCTCACAGTGCATTTGTGCTGCTAAAACAACATACCTGAGACTAGATAATTTACAAATAATAGGAATTCATTTCTCACAGCTCTGGAGTCTGCAAAGCCCGATATCAAGGCACTAGAAGATAATGCCTTGTTGCTGCATTTTCAGAGGGGCTGAAAGCTCTGTCCTTACATGGAGGAAGGGACAGAAGGGCAAACGCACCCTCTCAAGTCCTCTTCTTTTTTTTTTTTTTTTCCTCAGCTTACTGGAACCTCTGCCTCCCAGGTTCAAATTACTCTGCTGCCTCAGCCTCCTGAGTAGCTGGGACTACAGGCACGTGCCGCCATGCCCAGCTAATTTTTTGTATTTTTAGTAGAGACGGGGTTTCACTATGTTAACCAGGATGGTCTCATCTCTTGACCTTGTGATCCGCTGGCCTAGGTGTCTCAAAGTACTGGGATTACAAATATGAACAATCATGCCTTCAAGTCCTCTTGTAAGGCCCTGATCCATTAATGATAGTGGAGCCCTCAGGGCCTACCCTCTGAAGGCCCCACCTCTTAAGAGTGTTGCACTGTAGATTAAATTTCAATATGAGTTTTGGAGGAGACACAAACCATAGCATTGCCCCCCTGGCAACCCAAAATATATGTCCTTCTTACATATAAAATATAATCATTCCATCCCAATAACATCAAAAATCTTAACTTGTTCCAACATCAACTTTAGAGTCTTGACTCCAAAGTCTCATATAAATATCATCTTCATCATATATGGATGTGACTCAAAGTACAATTCATCCTAAGGCAAACAATCATTGACTCTATGTCCTACCTTTTGGATACCCTGGGGTGAGGGTTGGGCCACCAAAGCCCTGAGCAGCTGCACTCCTATGGCATCACTAGGCACAGCCCACGCTGCAGCTTCCCTGACTGGTGCTGCACACTGGTGGCTCTACCGGTTTTGGGTTTTTCTGGGGGTTGGGGGAGTGGAGCTCACCCTTCCCCATGGCCCCACTAGATACTGCCCTTATCAGGGCTCTCTACAGTGGCCTTAACCCACAACTCCACTGGACATTGCCTAGTGGAAGTTTTCTGCAGCATCCCTGGCAGCTCTCTGCACGGGCCCTGAGGCGTTCAGAGGGAGCCTTTGAAATCTAGGTGGAGGTAGCAATGCCTCCACAAGTGTTGTACTCTGTATACCTGCAGATTTGGCACCACAAGGACACCACCGAGGTTTACCACTTGTGCCTCCTGGAGCAGCAGCCAAAGCCTCACCAGGGCCCACCTGAACCACAGCTGGGGCAGCCAAGGAGCTCTGCACCAGAATGCAGGGAACAAACTTGAGGCAATATTGACAGCCCCAAGGTGGCTCCTTTGAAGCCTTTCTTCTCTCAAGGCACTAGCACTCTGGGCCTGCAGCTCTCCCTGACTGGCAGTGGGAGTGGTAGCCTCAAAGATCTCTGGCCTTCAGGGTCATTCTCCATTGTCCTGAGAATACGATCTGGCTTCCTTCTATCCATACTAATCTTATCAAATTGCCACTTGCCCACATCCTTAATATGCTTTCTGAAACATGCTTTTACAACCTGGCCAGCGTTAAAATTTAAATGGAGACCTGGCCTGAAAACTTCTTGAGGAGCAAAACCAAAGGCCTTAAAAATAACCTAAATATTGCTTGAACTGCAAAAACTTAAGTTGGGTCATTTCTAACAGTTCATGCTAGACAAAACTAAAACTTAACTCCAGCCATTGTAAGTACAATTATGTAATTAGGGGCTTGCCAACAAGTGCCTAAATAAAGGAATTTTGTAATTGGAAGCCAGTTAAATAATTTATTTTGTTTCTGCATTTTCCCAATAAATACCTGACATTTTGTCACTAAAACGCTAAACTTCTTTTAGTCTGGTGTTCTCCAATTCATGAACTGGATTTTACTCAAATAAACTCTTTAATATTTTATTGTGTCTCAGATTTTTCTTTTTTCCTTTTTTTGAGATGGAGTCTCCCTCTGTCTTCCAGTCTGGGGTACAGTGGCAAGATCTTGGCTCACTGCAACCTCCACTCCCAGGTTCAAGTGATTCTCTTGCCTCAGCCTCCCGAGTAGCTGGGACTACAGGTGTGCACCACCACACTTGGCTAATTTTTTGTATTTTTAGTAAAGACAGGGTTTCACCACGTTAGCCAGGATGGTCTTGAACTCCTGACCTTGTGATCCTGCCACCTCAGCCTCAGGGGAGCAGTGCTGGGATTACAGGCATGAGCCACCGAGCCAAACCCATGCCTCAGATTTTTCTTAAACAATAGGCCAAGAAGTTTTCAAATCTTCTGCTTCCCTTTTAGTTCTATCTTTAATTAATTTCTCCCTTCTTATATTTTACTATATGCAGTCAAAAGAAGCCATGTAGAGCCTTCAACACTTTGCTTGGATAATTCTTCTGCCAAATATCTTAGTTTATCACTCAAAAGTTCTGCCTTTCACAAAACGTTATGGCAGAGAAACAATTCAGTCAAGTTCTTTGCCACTTTATAAGAAGAATGGCTTTTCCTCCAGTTTCTAATACCATTTTCCTCATTTCCAACTGAGGAAGTATTGTATTTTAGTAGAGACAGGGTTTCACCATGTTAGCGAGGCTGGTCTTAAACTCCTGACCTCAGGTGATCCACCTATCTCAGCCTTTCAAAGTGCCTGGTGGTTTACAACTGTAATCCTTGCATTTGGGAGGCCACTGCACTCCAGTCTGAGTGACAAAGTGAGTCTATCTCAAAAACAACTTACAGCCAGGCCTGGTGGCACCTGCCTGTCATCCCAGCTACTCTGGAGCCTGAGGCAGGAGAATCACTTGAACCTGGGAGGCAGAGGTTGTAGTGAGCCAGAGATGATGCCACTGCACTCCAGTCTGGGCAACAGGGCAAAACTCCATCTCAAAAATAAGTATATAAATAAAATAAACTGTGAATGGGTAATGTATAAATAATAAAAATGTGTTTCTTACAGTTCTGTAGGCTGAGATTTCCAAGGTGAAGGCACCAACAGGTCTGATATCTAGTCTAGTCTATTCTAGTCTGATGTCTGTGCTTCCAAAATGGTTCCTTGTCCTCACATGATAGAAGGGATGGAAGGATAAAAAGGGAGAAATGCTGTGTAAAGCCTCCCTTGTGAAGCATTAATTCCATTCATGAGGGTGGAGCACTCATGACTTACTCACCTCATAAAGGCCCCACCTGCTAATAGTTCCTATACTTTGGGGCATTAAGTTCCTACATGAATTTTGGAGGGAACACAAACATTCAAACCACAGCAGTGAGTGAAGGTCAGGAGTTGAGCAACACTGAGCTTTCACTGCTTGCCAACCTGTGCTAGATATATGACATACGTGAGATATAAATGTTGTTTAAACCATTGAGGATACTCAGTGTTAATTGCCCTGAGTAATACAACTCCTATTATTTATTTAGTACCTTTTATGTATTTTGCTAGGCAAAGTACTAGGCTGTGTGTAATAGTGATTTGTTGTTACAATTCTGACAATTGACTTCCCTTTCCACAAAGGAGTCATGTTCAATATTGATTCTGAATTATGTTATCATCAATCTCACCAAATATGCTCCATTAAAAAAAAAATGTGGCTCTCAGAAAGAAAGAAAGAAACAGTGGCTCTAAGACTGATACAAGTCAGTCAGGCACAGTGGCTCACATCTGTAATCCCAGCACTTTGGGAGGCCGAGGCGAACGGATCACGAGGTCAGGAGTTCAAGACCAGCCTGGCCAACATGGCGAAACCCTGTTTCTACTAAAAATATAAAAATTAGCTGGGCATGGTGGCATGTGCCTGTACTCCCAGCTACCTGGGAGGCTGAAGCAGGAGAATTGCTTGAACCAGGGAGTTGTATAGTGAACTGAGATTGAGATTGAGCCACTACACTCCAGCCTGGCAAGAGCCAGACTCCATTACACACACACACACACACACACACACACAGGATTGATAGAAGTCTTGAAATTTTAGAGGGAAAAGAAGGATTTTAAGCTTATTCTAGAATACTTAATTAGGATTAGTTCTTATCCTGATTCTATGGTTATTTAATCTGCCTTATTTTTTCCAGAGGTAAAGCTGGAAATAATATTTTGCTCCTAATGTCACACTGTTATTGTAATGATCAAAATGAGTTGACTATATAAATTGTGAGGCATATATATACAAATATGACTATTCTCATTGAACCTGTACATTGATTTTTATCATATCACACTTATGGTTTAATAAAAAGAAAATATAATGAAAACTATTTAGGTAAGGTAGTCCAAAATGTCTTCACATTCAGAGTTTGTCTCTGAATCATCAATGTCTGTATCTTCTTTCTTTCTTTCCTTTTTTTTTTTTTTTTTTTTTTTTTTTTGAGACAGTTTTGTTCTTGTTGCCCAGGCTGGAGTGCAGTGGCGTGATCTTGGCTCAGTGCAACCTCCGCCTCCTGGGTTCAAGCAATTCTCCTGACTCAACCTCCAGAGTTGCTGGGAATACAGGCATCTGCCACCATGCCTGGCTAATTTTCTGTGTTTTTAGTAGAGATGGGGTTTTACCATGTTGGCCAGGCTGGCCTCGAACTTCTGACCTCAGGTTATCCACCCACCTCAGCCTTCCAAAGTTCTGGGATTACAGGCACGAGCCACCATGCCTGGCAGATGTCCGTATCTTCAACACAATATTACAAGTGTGGCATCACTTGTAACATGACGCAGCATTCCATAGGCAAGTCTTCACCTTTTTTTTTTTTTTAAGACAGTCTGGATTCGTCACACAGGCTGGAGTGCAATAGTGTGATCTGGGCTCACTGCAACTTCCACCTCCCAGGTTCAAGCAATTCTCCTGCTTCAGCCTCCCAAGTAGCGGGGATTACGGGTGCCTGCCCCCATCCCCAGTTATTTTTTTTTTTTTTTTTTTTTTTGTATTTTTAGTAGAGATGAAGTTTTGCCATATTGGCCAGCCTGGTGTCGAACCCCTGACCAGGTGATCCACCTGCCTTTGCCTCCCAATGTGCTGGAATTATAGGTGTTACCCACCACACCCGTCCAGACTATTTTTATCTGAGTTTTTCTTTCTTTTTTTTTAAAGACAGGGTTTCACCATGTTGGCCAGGGTGGTCTCAATCTCCTGACCTGGTGATCCACCCACCTTGGCCTCCCAAAGTGCTGGGATTACAGGCATGAGCCACCACGCCTGGCCTTATCTGAGTTTTTCTTCCAAGCCTCTGACATTCAGTCTGCAAGTTTTGATGCTGATACTTTCTTGATCTTACAGGAAGATGTCAATGGAAGGTTTTCAGGCAACGCCTAGGATTCATATAACTGGCTTAAATGGTACTTAAATGAACAAACAGAAAGGGCTATGAGTTTCAGTTTTCCAGTCATACTGCCAGGATTAACAGTCAATCCAGTTTGGGCATGAATAGGCAATGAAAACTACAGCACAACTGCTGAGCAAAAGAAACAACTGAGGCCAGGCACAGTGGCCCACGCCTGTAATCCCAGCACTTTGGGAGGCCAAGGTGGGCGGATCACGAGGTCAAGCGATGGAGACCATCCTGGCCAACATGGTGAAACCCTGTCTCAACTAAAATACAAAAATTAGCTAGGAGTGGTGGTGCATGCCTGTAGTCCCAGCTACTCGGGAGGCTGAAGTAGGAGAATTGCTTGAACCCGGGAGGCAGAGGTTGCAGTGAGCCAAGATGGTGCCACTGCATTCCAGCCTGGCGCCTGGCAACAGAACAAGACTCTGTCTCAAAAAAAAGAAACAACTGTAAAGCATCAGTTGTAAGACACATCTTGATTTCAGATATGTTACAATATGACTATATATTTCTTGGAATAAATAAAATGCAGTATTGCTATTTTATTATTACAAATAAAGATATATAATAAGGCCCTGCCTGACAATCTCAGCTACACAGGAGCTCACAGATCATTGTTTCTTTTCCATCTCATTCTTAGCACTCTAATCCAAACCTTTGCAATCTTCGATCTAGGACAAAGCAATAGAAGGATCTGGGGTGTGGAGAAAAGAGAACTCATTTTGGTGTCTAAAGACCTGGATCTGACTCTCAGCCTTGCAGTTTTTTTAGATCTAGTACTTTTAGGAGGTGAAGTCACTACTCTCGGAGAAATATTTGATTCAGAAGGCTTTTTGGGGGGATTTAATGTATGCAAAAACACTTTATAAACTGTAAAATCTCTATACAAGAGGAAGAGAACTGGCTGCACTCCAGCCTGGGCAACAGAGTAAGACTTCCGCCTCAAAAAAAAAAATGAGGGAAAGAACTAATATTTGTTGAGTGCCAGGAACTGGGCTGGATATTTGGGCATTATCTTATTTGATCTGATAATACTAAGGCATATAACGACTGGATAATCACCTTGTTAGCTATTCCACCCTATGGTGGGTTTTTTTTTCTTCTTCTTCTTCCTTAAATAACTGTCTCATTCCCTTAAACATTAAAGCAGAAATCATTTTTGATTTTTTTTTTTTGAGATGGAGTTTCACTCTTGTTACTCAGGCTGGAGTGCAATGGCGCGATCTCAGCTCACCGCAACCCCTGCCTCCCAGATCCAAGTGATTCTCTGAGTACCTGGGATTACAGGCATGCACCACCACACCCAGCTAATTTTCTGTATTTTTAGTAGACATGGATTTTTCCATGTTGGTCAGGCTGATCTCGAACTCCCGACCGCAGGTGATCCGCCCACCTCAGTCTCCCAAAGTGCTGGGATTACAGGCATGAGCCACCATACTGGCCTAGAAATCCTCTGTAGGTACTGTTCGTATCACAAACAAGTTGATGACTATGCGCTGCTTACAATGCTGTAGCCTCTCCCTCACTCTTGCCTTGTAGCAAGACACATTTGAAATAAGAGACCCTTAGGCTACCAATGTGCTGCCTTCCTGTGATTCTTCTACCAGAACTAGCTCCTGGAACCCTGGCAGAAAATTTTTACTTATGATAAAAATTCCAAAAATAGGCCGGGCATGGTGGCTCATGCCTGTAATCCCAGCACTTTGGGAGGCTGAGGTGAGCAGATCCACTTGAGGTTAGGAGTTTGAGACCAGCCTGGGCAACATGGTGAAACCCTGTCTCTACTAAAAAATACAAAAATTAGCTGGGTGTGGTGACGGACATTTGTAATTCCAGCTACTCAAGAGACTGAGGCAGGAGAATTGCTTTAATCGCTTTAACCTGGGAGGCAGAGGTTGCAGTGAGCTGAGATGGCACCATTGCACTCCAGCCTGGGTGGCAGAGTGAGAATCCGTCTCAAAATTAAAAAAAAAAAAAAATCAAAAATAATCCAAGATGCATTAGACAATTAGACAGATTAAGGATTCAGGTGCACAGGAAGTTGACGTCCAAAATCCCCCAGCCATAGAAACCAGAAATCCCAGTAAGGAGACAATTTTGGGGGCTGTAACTCTGTTCATAGGCAGAAAAGTTACTGGCAGGAGATTTAGTCCTAGGGAAGTATAAGGCAGGAACTCTTTTCCCACCCCCAAAGTCCTGATTACCTTTGAGACTTTTTTTTTTTTTTGAGACAGGATCTCACCCAGATTTATTTATTTTTTGGTAGAAACAGGGTGTCCCTTTGTTACCCAGTTTGGTCTCCAATTCCTGGCCTCAAGAAATCCTCCCACCTCACCTCCCAACGTGCTGGGATTACAGGCATGAGCCACCAAGCACAGCTGAGACTGACTCTTTGAACTAAAGACCTTGTCTCCTCATGATCTTCTAGCTGGAAGAATTGAGTCATTGAAATGAAGTGAAGCTTAATCTATAAATTGGTATTGTAGATCCTAGCTCAGAGGCTAGAGGGTATGTGAAACGCATTATGGCACCAGGCAAATGAAATGCTATCTTGACCTATTAATAGGTGAGGGTAAAGTGGAGTGGTGGGGGAGTTGTTAAAGCAATAAGCTTTATTATGTTTCACATGACCTCAGGATAGAGGGGCAAATACCTACAAAAATTTGAGGGGTCCCAAGACCCATCTCAATGCTACCATCTTAGGACAGTAATGTAATTTTTTTTTCTTTTCCTCCAATATAAGCCGTCATGCTAGTATATGTAATGTTTAATTTCTTTTTTTTTTTTTTTTTTTTTTTTTTTTTGAGACGGAGTTTCGCTCTTGTTACCCAGGCTGGAGTGCAATGGCGCGATCTCGGCTCACCGCAACCTCCGCCTCCTGGGTTCAGGCAATTCTCCTGCCTCAGCCTCCCGAGTAGCTGGGACTACAGGCGTGCGCCACCATGCCCAGCTAATTTTTGTATTTTAAGTAGAGACGGGGTTTCACCATGTTGACCAGGATGGTCTCGATCTCTTGACCTCGTGATCCACCCGCCTCGGCCTCCCAAAGTGCTGGGATTACAGGCGTGAGCCACCGCGCCCGGCCCTGTAATGTTTAATTTCTAACTCAATGTAACATTTATATCATTCTCTGATTATGTTATGTACATCTGCATTAACTTCCCACTAAGATTTTAAGCTTGAGGACAGTAACCACATCTTTTAAAAATATTATGCAGGCCAGGCACGGTGGCTCACGCCTATAATCCGAGCACTTTGGGAGGCCAAGACTAGTGGACCACCTAATGTCAGGAGTTCAAGATCAGCCTGGCTAATATGGTGAAACCCCTCTTGATAAAAATACAAAAATTAGCCAGTTGTGGTGGCACACACCTGTAGTCCCAGCTACTTGGGAGGCTGAGGCAGGAGAATTGATTGAACCCAGGAAGTAGAGGTTGCAGTGAGCCGAGATCATGCCACTGCACTCCAGCCTGGGCAACAGAGTGAGACTCCATCTCAAAAAAAAAAAAAAAAAAATTGTATGTATAATACCTAGCATCATTCCATGTAAAACCCAGAAAAATTATTAATGTCACCACTTCCTATTTGACTCTGGCAGAGATTATATCTTTCATGGTCTCTATAAAGGCGAGGACCCAGATTACTTTTTGCCATCAGCATGTGTTTTTCCAAGAACCCAGCCACTCCAGAAAATCTATGTTATTTGCAGAACTATTGCAAAATCTGACACTGCTCTTCACTTCACTGGAATGCCCTTGTAATTGCCAAATGTTGTTTTGCCTCATGGAAATTCTTGGCCAGACCTATGGATTGCCAGACCTTGCAGCTGTTGACCCTTGAAGTTCAATTCTCCTATAATATTAAATCCAATGACATTTCTTAATGACCTAATATGAGTAGGCACTGAGCTAGTTGCCACTGAGGGTATGAAGACATAATTGCTGCCCTTAAGTAGTTAAGAGTTTATATGAAGAGAAACATGAATATTTAAATAGCAGATACAGACTTAAGTGATAATTTAGATAGAAGAGAAACAAAGACATGACACACACACACACAAAAAGCCTGTAAGGACTTACTGGAGGGAGAGACATCAATTCTACCCCATTGTGTTGGGGGATTTTTTTGTTTGTTTTTGAGACGGTCTCACTCTGTTCCCCAGGGTGGAGTGCAGTGACAGGATCTCGGCTCACTGCAACCTTGGCCTCCCAGGTTCAATCGATTCTCCTGCCTCAGCCTCTCAACTACGTGGGATTACAGGTACACACCACCATACCTGGCTAATTTTTGTATTTTTAACAGAGATGGGGTTTCACCATGTTGGTCAGGCTGGTCTTGAATTCCTGACCTCAAGTGACCTGACTGCCTCATCCTCCCTAAGTGCTGGGATTACTGGTGTGAGCCACTGTGCCCAGCCATTTATCTCTTGACCTGAAATTACTCAGTGGCACCATTGAGATTTCTGCCTTGAAAATGGTCCACCTCTCTTTACTGCTAATTGTATGTATTGGAGCCTGTACTCTGTCCATTTTGCTTTTAAGTTTTCTAGACCTGCAAGGCGTGGACTGGTACCAGGTCACAAAGATACTATTTGTGTTGTCAAAACTTATTATTTTCCTCTATGATGTTGGGATGGAATATGTAGGATTGCTACTCATCCTCATCTTTCTACCTGGAATATGATCTTTGCAGAACAGACTTTTCTTCTGAGATGAAGAAACTATCAAAAGCAGTCCAATTCAGTCTGGCCAAAATGGTGAAACCTCGTATCTACTAAAAAAAAATACAAAAAATCAGCCAGACTTGGTGGCATACACCTGTAATCCCAGCTACTGGGGAGGCTGAAACAGAAGAATCACTTGAACCTGGGAGGCAGAGGTTGTGGAGAGCTGAGATCATGCCACTGCACTCCAGCCTGGGCAACAGAGCGAGACCCTGTCTAAAAAATAATAATAATTTTAAAAAAAATTTTTTAAGGCAGTCCAATAGCCACTGCCTTCTATTTCTTCACTTCATATTCCCTGCTCTCTTCTTAACATTTCTCCTTTGGTGACTTCATCTTTTTCCCTATGAGAATGAATGTCATCCCTCTCCAAGTCTTCAATCAATGTGTTCTAAAAGGAGAGAAAGCCTAAGAGTATGAGTCAACTTTATTCCTGGTACTGAACCTTGTTTGTTCTCATGTTAGTTGCCCTAAGGAACAGGGAAGAGAAGCAAAAGGGAAGTGATAAACAGATCAACCTATTTGACTAATTTAAGAGATCAATTTGAAAGAAAGTGAGAACATATCAGACTCCTCTTCTGTGCACATCAGGCATTACTAAATATTTATTTTTATGGTGCTTGACATATTACAGTTGCCTCTTTCTTTCTTTGTTTCTTTCTTTTTCTTTCTTTTCTTTCTTTCTCTTTCTCTCTCTCTTTCTTTCTTTCTTTCCTTCCTTCCTTCCTTTCTTTTTTTCTTTCTCTTTCTTTTTTTCTTTCTTTCTTCTTTCTTCCTTTTTTTGAAAGAGTCTCACTCTGTCGTCCAGGCTGGAGTACAGTGGCATGATCTTGGTTCACTGCAGCCTCTGCTTCCTGGGTTTAAGCGATTCTTGTGCCTCTCAGCCTCCTGAGTAGCTGGGACTACAGGCATCCGCCACAACGCGCAGCTAACTTTTGTTGTGTTTTTAGTAGAGACAGGGTTTCGCCATGTTGCCCAGGCTGGTCTTGAACTCCTGGCCTCAAGTGATCTACCCACCTCAGCCTCCCAAAGTGTTGGGATTACAGGCATAAGCCACCATGCCTAGCCACAATTGCCTTTTTTAACATCGACGTTGGCTTTTTTTTTTGAGATGGAGTCTTACTCTGTTGCCCAGGCTGGAGTGCAGTGGCACCATCTCAGCTCACTGCAACCTCTGCCTCCCAGGTTCAAGTGATTCCCCTGCCTCAGCCTCCAGAGTAGCTGGGATTATAGATGCCCGCCACCACACCTGGGTAACTTTTTTTGGATTTTTACTGGAGACAGGGTTTCACCATGTTGCCCAGGCTGCTCTTGAACTCCTGGCCTCAAAGGATCTGCCCACATTGACCTTCCAAAGTGCTGGGATTACAGGTGTGAGCCACTGTGCCTGGCCAGATGTTGACTTCTTAAGCAAAAACAGAATCAGGATACCCCAGGAGATCAACAGACATCTACCTGGTGGCCTCATAGGTGAAAATGCTCTCCTTCAACGTACCAGGTGTGAGCACTATAACTGACCTGTCCTTCTATCTGTACTCTATATTATAGTGATTTATGTCTGCATCTATGTCTCCATTAGAATGTAACCTCCTGGGCCAGGCGCGGTGGCCCACGCCTGTAATCCCAGCACTTTGGAGGCCGAGGTGGGAGGATCCCCTGAGGTTGGGGGTTCAAGACCAGCCTGACCAACATGGAGAAACCACGTCTCTACTAAAAAATACAAATTTAGCCAGGTGTGGTGGTACATGCCTGTAATCCCAGCTACTCCGGAGGCTGAGGCAGGAGAATCACTTGAACCTGGGAGGTGGATGTTGTGGTGAGCGTAGATCATGCCATTGCACTCCAGTCTGGGCAACAAGAGCAAAAACTCCGACACCAAAAAAAAAATGTAACCTTCTGGAAAAGAGAATTCATTTTTTTATTCGTCTTTGTTTCCCTCTACATCATCAAATGGTGCATGTACATGCCAATGTTCAAAAATTTTTTTAATCAATCAAATAAATTTTGCTGAAGTGGTAGCTTGTCACTATTGCCTGGGTTTGTTGAGGTCTACCACTCTGCGTGCAAGCTCTCTGTTAAGAATAATATCAACGGGCCGGGCGCGGTGGCTCAAGCCTGTAATCCCAGCACTTTGGGAGGCCAAGGCGGGTGGATCACAAGGTCAAGAGATCGAGACCATCCTGGTCAACATGGTGAAACCCCATCTCTACTAAAAATACAAAAAATTAGCTGGGCATGGTGGTGCGTGCCTGTAATCCCAGCGACTCAGGAGGCTGAGGCAGGAGAATTGCCTGAACCCAGGAGGTGGAGGTTGCGGTGAGCCGAGATCGCGCCATTGCACTCCAGCCTGGGCAACAAGAGCGAAACTCCGTCTCAAAAAAAAAAAAAAAAAAAAGAATAATATCAACAATATCAGTTACCTGTGAAAACCATCAACAGCAACTCCCCTGAGAGCCATTGACAACTAGAGATATGGCAAGGAATCATGTTGGAAGAATACTCATTCAGATCCTAGCTGAAACAGTCCCAGAGAATGGCTGTGAGGAATTACATCCAGAATGGAGCCTGTGGAGAACACCCATATTCAACAACAGTGACTGACTTTCAGCACCCAGCAGACAGCCTCTGAGAGACTTTGTTCTGTGTCTCACCCTCCTCTTATACAGTGAGTGAGGAAAGGGAGACTCCCTAGGCCAGGCAGTAACCCTGAGAGGTTCCCTGACAGAGAATTGCCAAGAGACTGAGCAGATGCAATAGGAATGCCTCTGTTCTTCTCTCGCTGCCTATTTTGGCCATCTCCCTGGTTTTAGACTTTGCAGTGGAGGGGCCAGAGGCTTGAGCCAAGTCAAAGATACAGGAGAAGGATCTGGAATCCACCTCAGTGGGTAGGGCCAATTAAGACAAGAGGGGAGTGCACAGAGGGGAATGTTCAGAAAACAAACCTCTTACAAGACTCTGGAGGTATAAGGGAGCCAAGTCTTCCTACTGAGTTAACCCCTGAATGCTGGTGGGAGCTTCACTTTAATATGTGAATGTTGGAAAGAGGTGGGATATGGAAAGAAATCACAATACCTTGATCACTTCTACCAGAGGGATCTTGTCTCTTATTGCTGCTGTCAGTACTTTGGGGCCTCAGTGAGTGTACTTGGCTGTCTAGAACCCTAGTTGGCCTTCAGTGAAGAAAATCAGTAACTGGTTTGACTCCTAACTGTAGTTTGATCTGCCCTACCCCTCTCTCCTAGCATCATCTAGAGACCTCTCTATGGGGAGGCTGTGGGTATAACCGAATGTATCCACCGTTCTGTGTCCATGTACCAGGAGCTCTGGGTCTACCTGAGATTCTTTCCATGTGACTGGAAAGAGTGGACCTTGATAGGCAGGGGCTTCAGTTCTCAATATGCTTTCCCAATGTGGCAGCTCCATAATGCTGGAAAAATTCTGTTCCCCCAGGACACTCTTCCTCTTCCCTGTACCAGGAAGATGCAGAAGGAGAGGAGTTTGTCCAGACTATTCTTTCTCTGTGAGCTACCATGCAAGGTGTCATGTAGCACATGCAGGCAGTAAGGCAGGCAAGGAACATCGTTCCTTGACGTTAAGCTCAGCAGTTACGCAGGGTCCAAAAGTTCTGGGGGCAACTGTCCTCCTTTAAGTCTTGGCTGCTCTACCTAGTAGAACTTCTACCTGTATCTTTCACAAGTTTTTATCATCAGGAAACTCCCAGACATTCTGGAAGCTCTGCATGGGAGTAAAACACTGCTGTTGCTGTAGCTGCCTGAATCTATGGCAAAAAGCCCAGAGGAAAAAAAATGGCTTCACACCGTGTGTACTGACTCCCCTGGAGCTGGCACCACCAGGGTGTCTGCAGAGCCATGTAAATCTTTCTCCAGGCAGTCTGTCTCTTTGGTAGCTACAGAAACAGTGTTTGTTATCCTTTAGTTTTCGGTAGACAGGCAAAAATCTGATGGCGACAATCTCTGTTTCTTTTTTTCTTTTTTTTTTTTTTTGAGACGGAGTTTCACTCTTGTTACCCAGGCTGGAGTGCAATGGCGCGATCTCGGCTCACCGCAACCTCCGCCTCCTGGGTTCAAGCAATTCTCCTGCCTCAGCCTCCCGAGCAGCTGGGACTACCGGCGTGCGCCACCATGCCCGGCTAATTTTTGTATTTTTAGTAGAGACGGGGTTTCACCATGTTGACCAGGATGGTCTCGATCTCTTGACCTCATGATCCACCCGCCTCGGCCTCCCAAAGTGCTGGGATTACAAGCGTGAGCCACCGCGCCCGGCAGTCCCTGTTTCTTAAGAGCCAATGAGCAAAACCTTCAGAAAGGAGAAGGCAGCTTCTACCAGAGGGATCTTGTCTCTTATTGCTGCTGTCAGTACTTTGGAGCCTCAGTGAGAGAACTCCCTATGAAACCATGGAACTAAAGTTGCCCTCTCAGATTTTAACCCTGAGATCAATACACAGTGGGTCAAAGTATAGTTATTCAAAGTCTTAGTAAAGAGGTAAAGTGGCTCCCTGATGGGCAAGATTATGCTGTAACTTTAAAATAGAAAATTAATCCAGGCATGGTGGCTCATGCCTGTACAGCTAGTGCTCGACTTACGACCACAATTGGGTCCGACAGACAGGTCGTAACACGATTTGGTCGTAAGTTGAGTAGGCTATATGTACATTACTGTGAAATGATGTTATAAAAATCTTTAAGTCATATTTTATCATAATTTTCTTTCATTATTGTTATATATCATAATTTTCTTTGTTCATTTTATGCCATTTGTATCATCTCTACACCATTTTGTTTCTTATTTTTACATTCGTCAGGTTTAAGTAAAACACTGCATTACCAGTAGTAAAAGTTGACCTGAATGCTTATTATGAAAGCATTCTTGTCAAATCTCATTTTTAAAAAGCCACCTTAAGTTGTGGTAAAGGCGCAGCCTTGTGTAAAACTGTGGAATATTCACAGATCACTGAACCACGGTGGTCTATGGTTTGAAGTGAAAATTCATGGCACATGATGAGTTTTGAAAAGCAGAAAAGTATGAACTATGTTAAGTCTTAGGGTTAAAAAGGACTAGTTGCCAGGTATTTATTTATTATCATTGTAAATAGAAAAGTAAATCATCACAATTTTATGTGACTTTCCATGGGATACAAATATGTAGCATTCATCATAAAAGATGTCATCTGGATATCTTGTTCAAATATAATTTAAACTTAGTATGTTCTAATATTGTTAAAGATATAGGGATATAAACCGCTCACATTTTAGTAAGAAAGGCAAGAAAATGACTAATAATGATATGATATAGCATATATGTTTATTTTCCTGCACTGTCATATGCCCAGCTGGGCAACGTTGCACTGCCAGACGCGGAGCAGTCGTGGCGGAGCAGTCGTGGCTAGCGATTGTGGTTGTAAAGTCGAATGGTCGTAAATTGCATAGGTCATAAATCTATCAATACCTGTAATCCCAGCACTTTGGGAGGCTGAGGCAGGCAGATCCCCTGAGGTTAGGAATTCGAGACCACCCTGGTTAACATGGTGAAACACTGTCTCTACTAAAAATACAAAAGTAGTCAGGCATGGTGGCACACTCTTGTAGCCCCAGCTACTTGGGAGGCTGAGGTGAAGAATAGCTTGAATCCGGGAGGCGGAGGTTGCAGTAAGCCGGGATCATGCCACTGCACTCCAGCCTGGGTGACAGAATGAGACTCCATCTCAAAAAAAAAAGAAAAGAAAATTAAGCTAAATTCAACAAAGAACATACCAGTCAGAAGAAGGGCTAGTTTGCCTTAAAAGTTTTTAGGAAGAAGGCCGGGTGTGGTGGCTCATGCCTGCAATCCCAACACTTTGGGAGGCCGAGGCAGGCAGATCAACTGAGGTCAGGAGTTAGACCTGCCTGACCAACATGGAGAAACGCTGTCTCTACTAAAAATACAAAATTAGCCAGGCGTGGTGGCACATGCCTGTAATCCCAGGAGGCTGAGGCAGGAGAATCACTTGAACCGGGGAGGCAGAGATTGTGGTGAGCCGAAATTGTGCCATTGCACCCCAGGCTACAGTGAGCCGAGATCACACCTTTGCCACTGCACTTTATCCTGGGCAACAAGAGTGAAACTCTGCCTCAAAAAAAAAAAAAGTTTAGCAAGATAAAGTGTCTCAGAGGCAAATCTGGTGGTGTTTATCTAAGTGTTTGTAGGTAAGAGGTTGCACTAGTCTGTCCTATTCTGGAAGTAGCTGCTTTGGAGTTGAATGGGTTTGAGTCTATCATGGCCTGTAAATATTTATTAAATAGGCTGGGCATGGTAACTCATGCCTGTAATCCCAGCACTTTGGGAGGCCAAGGTGGGTGGATTACTTGAGGTCAGGAGTTCAAGACCAGCCTAGTCAACATGGTGAAACCCCATCTCTACCAAAAAAAAAAAAAAAAATCACAGAAATTAACAAGGCATGGTGGTGAGCACCTGTAGTCCCATCTGTTTGGGAGGCTGAGGCAGGAGAATTGCTTGAACCCTGGGGGTGGAGGCTGCAGTGAGCCAAGATCGCACCACTGCATTCCAGCCTGTCTCAAAAAAAAAAAAAAAAAAAGGGTTATTAAATAAAACAAACTCCCTTGTTTCTGAAGGTATATTCTGTAAGCAACCTACTGTTACCATTTGACTTCCCAAATGCTGCTCACAGGACATGAATGTTTTGACCCTCGGCCATTATATTTTTCTATTTCTATTCAAAATGATATGAATAAACTGGTATTCTGGTTTTGAATACCAGCCTCTGGAAGCTTGAGTCTGCTTTGGGAGATAAATTCATAATCTGTTGGATTTCTAAGCCAATATATCTGTGGACCAGAACCTCACCCTGAGTGAATCACCAAGGTAAGACCATGCCACAGAGGAATTTTTGGGGTCCATAAAAACTCCGACTGGCAGGGTGTCTGTATGCTTCCTACCGAGACTTCTAAAGTTATCAGGCCTCGTGAAGATTATATCTGTAATTGAGGAATAGGAGGATAAAATTATGGTTGAGATTTTGGTTTGGAATCAGAGAGACTAGGTGTACATCCTTCCATTTTTACCTTAAACAATTGTTCAATCTTTCTGTGCCTTAATATTTTCATCTGTGAATTGAGATAACAAAAATGTCTACTTCTTAGAATTATTAGAGAAAAAAATGAAAGAGCATGTTAAGTATTTCATGTAGTGCCTAACATAAATAGATGCTCAATAACCACTAATTTCTCCATGAGTAGAAAATCTCAAACTGGCTAGGTGCAGTGGCTCACGCCTGTAATCCCAGTACTTTGGGAGGCTGAGGCGGGAGGATCACAAGGTCAAGAGATCGAGACCATCCTGGCCAACATGATGAAACCCCATGTCTACTAAAAATATAAAAACTAGCTGGTCGTGGTGGCAGACACCTATAATCCCAGCTACTTGGGAGGCTGAGGCAGAAGAATCACTTGAACCCAGGAGGTGGAGATTGCAGTGAGCCACTGGGCATTCCACCACTGGAATGCCCACGGCATTCCAGTCTGGGTGACAGAGTGAGACTCTGTCTCAAAAAACAAAAAAAAGAAACTATTTTTTCCTCTTCTCTCACACAACAATCAACACAGAAGACTTCTGTGACCAATTTGTGGGGGTTTTCCCCGTAGACCCGATGCAGCAGACACCAGCTAAATGTGGATGTCCTCTAATTTAATTTAGTTCTGACACTACCTGAGATAGCCTCAGAAACCACAGGTTGAGGACTGCCTTTCGGATTTAAACCTCAGTCCCTAAGACTGCCCCAACTTCTGACACCAGTTGCAAGTTACAGGTTGTTTTACCTCTGCTTCTGACTGACCAACTATAAATCACAGATTCCATGAACACCTCCTTGAGTTCAATTAGTTTGCTCGAACAGCTCACAGAACTCAGGGAAACATTTACTTAAACTTACTTGTTTATTATAAAGGATATTATAGGCCAGGTGCAGTGGCTGAAGCCTATAATCCCAGCACTTTGGGAGGCCGAGGCAGGTGGATCACTTGAGGCCATGGTGAAATCCCATCTCTACTAAAAATACAACAATTGGCCAGGTGTGGTGGCACCTGCCTATAGTCCCAGCTAGTCGGGAGGCTGAGGCAGGAGAATCACTTGAACCTGGAAGGCAGAGGTTGCAGTGAGCTGAAATTGTGCCACTGCACTCCAGCCCGGGTGACAGAGTGAGACTGTTGTGTTAAAAAAAAAAAAAATTATTACAAAAGATACAGATGAAGAGATGCATGGGGGGGGAAAAGGAGAGGATACAGACATGGAACTTGCATGCCCTCCCCAGGCTTGCCACCCTCTGAGAACTTTCATATGTTCAGCTATCTGGAAGTTCTCAGAAATCAGTTTTGAGTTTTGTTTGTTTTTTGAGATGAAGTCTCGCTCTGTCACCCAGGCTGGCACAATCTCGGCTCACTGCAACCTCCACCTCCCGAGTTCAAGCAGTTCTCTGCCTCAGTCTCCCAAGTAGCTGGGATTACAGATGCCCGCTACCATGCCCAGCTAAGTTTTGTATTTTTAGTAGAGACGGGGTTTCACTATGTTGGCCAGACTGGTCTTGAACTCCTCACCTCGTGATCCACCCACCTCAACCTCCCAAAGTGCTAGGATTACAAGCATGAGCCACCTCGCCCGGCCTGATAGATTTATTTGAATATTTAATGTGTAATCACATGGGGAAATAATTCAGTTTATTCTGTATTGTAGCAAGGGATAGGATAAGAAAAGTGGGTATTGATATAGATTTTAGATCAGAATACAAAAGAACTGTGTAATGGTGACCAAAAACTAAAAGTCACATGAGGTTTCAGAAAAAAGAGATTCCTTATCACCTGAGGCATTCCTGCAGAAATAGAAACAAAAAGAAAGACAAAATAACTTCTTTTTCTCCAACTTATTCTTCCTCCCCAAGAGACAACTTAAGCCATGATGGAGCTGATGGCTGGTAGAACCTGTCAGATTCTATTTATCATCATTACCATCATCTGGAAGCAACCTTGAAGTACTCATAAGCGCTGTGAAGCTAGGGTGACTAATTTTCCCAGTTTGCCCAGGACAGAGGGATTTCCTGGTGTGGGGGATTTTTTTTTTTTTTTTTTTAAAGTTTTTGCATTAGGAATGTCCCAGCAAACCGAGAAGAGTTGATTACCTCTGAGCTGAGGGAGTTTTAAATAAAATGAATCCATTAAGACATGGTTGAGACAAACATAAAAGATATGTAGACAATCAAACCTTATTATTATTATTATTATTATTATTTTGAGACAGAGTTCTGCTCTTGTCACCCAGGCTGGAGTGTAATGGCATGATCTCGGCTCACCACAACCTCTGCCTCTCAGGTTCAAACGATTCTCCTTTCTCAGTCTCCTGAGTAGCTGGGATTACAGGCATGCACCACCACACCTGGCTAATTTTTGTATGTATTTTTAGTAGAGACGGGGTTTCTCCATGTTGGTCAGGCTAGTGTTGAACTCGTGACCTCAGGTGATCTGCCCATCTTGGCTTCCCAAAGTGCTGGGATTACAGGCATGAACCACCGTGCCCGGCCAACCTTCTTTGTTTTTTTTTTAAGTTGGTTTTTGAGACAGGGTCTTGCTCTGCTGCCCAGGCTGGAGTGCAGTGGGGTAATCTCAGCTCACTACAGTCTCTGCCTCCCAGGTTCAAGCAATTCTTGTGTCTCAGCCTCCCGAGTAGCTGGGATTACAGGCGCACGCCATCACACCCAGTTAATTTTTGTATTTTTAGTAAAGATGGGGTTTCACCATTTTGGCCAGGCTGGTTTCAAACTCCTGACCTCAAGTGATCCACCGCCTTGGCTTCCTAAAGTGCTGGGATTACAGGCATGAGCCACCACACCCAGCCTGTCAAACCTTCTTTGAACAAACATATGAATAAATGAAGGCACTAAGTTTTCTTTCCCATGTGAGTGAAATTTCTAGATATTTGAAGCTTACTCTTTAAATGCCAACAAATGTATACATACTAAATTTAAAATGTCCTAAGACATATTAAGTATAGTTCCCTATGCTGTTTATCAAGGAATATGAAAAATAGATTTGCCTTTTTTTTGAGATGGAGCTTTTTTGAGATGTCACCCAGCTGGAGTGCAGTGTCGTAATCTCGGCTCACTGCAATCTCTGCCTCCTGGGTTCAAGCAATTCTGCAGCCTCCAGAGTAGCTGGGATTACAGGTGCTTGCCACCACGTCCAGCTAATTTTTGTATTTTTAGTACAGACAGGGTTTTGTCATGTTGGCCAGGCTGCTGTCGAACTTCTGACCTCAGGTATCTACCCACCTCAGCCTCCCAAAGTGCTGGCATTACAGGCGTGAGCCACCACACCTGGCGATTTGCCTTTTTGATAATATATCAGGAAGTAATGATAATTGGAATTTAGGGCAATAAAGCAAAATAATTCAGTTTTGAAATATGACAGAGCTTGTTTTGAGCTGGCTCTGTCAATTACTATACGTGTGGCCTTTGGCAAGTTACTTTACCTGGGTCTTGGTTTTCTGAACTGTAAATTGGGAATAATATTTGCACTGTTACATAGGATAGTGCCTAGTAGACCATAATAAGCACCCAGTAAATAATAAATGGTAGGAATTTTGTCATTGTTGTTAATAACCTCCAGAATTATTGTCTGGGCTGAATAGCTGCAGTCTTGACCTCCTAGGCTCAAGCAGCGATCAATCCTTCCACCTCAGCTTCCCACTTAGGTAGGACTATTGGCAAATGTCACTATGTCCAGCTAATTTATTTTTTAGTTTTTGAGAGATAGGGTCTTACTGTGTTACACAGGCTGGTCTCAAACACCTGGGCTCAAAAAAGCCGCCTGCTTTGGCCTCCCAAAGTGCTGGGATTATAAGTGTGAGCCATTGTGCCCTGCCACCTGTGCTTTTTAATGGCTCGTTTGTATCTAGGCCCTAGACTGTTCCAAATACTTGGGAGTTCTGGAAACATTACTTACCTCTAAATGTGGTATTATAGAAATTGATTAATCTTGGCCGGGCGTGGTGGCTCACGCCTGTAATCCAAGCACTTTGGAGGCCAAGGCGGGCGGATCATCTGAGGTCAGGAGTTTAAGACTAGCCTGACCAACATGGTGAAACCCCATCTTAAAAAAATATATAAAAATTAAAAATAAATAAATAAATAAGAAATTGATTAATCTGACATTTTTACTGGGAGTTTCAAGTTAAAATGTTCATTTTCAAACATCATTTTGCAAAGGCTCTTCTCTTTGTTCTACAACTGATTTTGTCCAAAAATTTCTTATTCTTCTCTTAATGTTCGTCAAATACTGAAGGACCACTTGGACACCAAACTTTGCTTTCTCAAGGAAGCCTAGGAGAAGAAAATTCCTAAAGCACAAGAATGAGACTTATAAGACAGTAATTGCTTTTCCCCTTTAACATTACCCTTGATCTTATACTGAAAAAGCAGTAGGTAAAGAGGCATGCATGATCCTCAAGGGGAAGGTGCTGTGTGAATAAAGGAACGTGAAGGCATATTTGACATGGCTTGCTGACTTTCCCTACCCGACTCTCTCCTCCACTTACATGCAGAACTAGCAATGTCACGTTAAATCTGTTGGTCACCATCCAATCAACTACACTCCTCACTTAAGGACTGGACACAGAGTCCCCATTAAAGTCACTCTTTTAAATCCATAGTACTCCCCTAAGGTGTTCCCTGAGAGAAAGTAAATGCTTCAGAAAAACAGATAAAGTCAAGAATACTGACATCATTCATGTGCCTATTTGAAAGTTGTGGAAAAATCTCATCAGTCCAAAGTAAACCTATTTGAAAGTGACCACTGAGAGTTGGCCTCCTGTCTAAAGGTTTAGCTGTAAGTAAACAATCTAAAAAAAAAAAAAAAAAAATTAAAGACCTTGTTTTTGTTTTTGATCAGACTGTTCAAAGAAAGTCTTTTGTGGGTGAAAGTTCACTAGGCTGAAATAATAGAAACATTCGAGAGTGGAATATGACCTTTACCCTTAAAGCAGGGTGCCTTAGTTTATTTTTGCTAGCCTCCTTCATGGGAGAACGTGGACACCGCTTGTTTCACTTCTCAGAATATTTTGCAAGTTGATAGTTCATATGAGGAGAACCAAGCAGAAGATAATATGTTAAGCAGTTGGGCATCTATCTAGGTCTAGGAAAACTGGGAACAAATTTCCTAAGGGATGGTCTTCAGTTGGCAAATAACCTCCCAAGTCATTTATAATGTTTAAAAAGCAAAAAGAGGCCAGGCGTGATGGCTCACGCCTATAATCCCAGCACTCTGGGAGGCCACGGTGGGCAGATCACAAGGTCAGGAGCTCGAGACCAGCCTGGCCAACATAGTGAAACTCCATCTCTACTAAAAATACAAAAATTAGGCCAGGCGCAGTGGCTCACGCTTGTAATCCCAGAAGTTTGGGAGGCCGAGGTGGGCAGATCACTTGAGGTCAGGAGTTTGAGATCAGCCTAGCCAACATGGTGAAACCTCATCTCTACTAAAAATGCAAAAAATTAGCCAGACATAGTGGCGGGTGCTTCTAATCCCAGAAGAATCGTTTGAACCCGGAGGCGGAGGTTACAGTGAGCTGAGATCACGCCATTGCGCTCTAGCCTGGTTGACAAAAGTGAAACTTCATCTCAAAAAACAAACAAAAAAAACAAAGATTAGCTGAGTGTGGTAGCACGCACCTATAGTCCCAGCTACTCGGTAGGCTGAGGCAGAACAATTGCTTGAACCCAGAGGCAGAGGTTGCAGTGAGCTGAGACCACGCCATTGCACTCCAGCTGGACACAGTCACTCATGCCTGTAATCCCAGAACTTTGGGAAGCTGAGGCAGGCGGATCACCTGAGGTTAGGAGTTCAAGACTATCCTGGCCAACATGGTGAAACCCCATCTCTACTAAAAATACAAAATTAACTGGGCGCGGTGGCAGGCCCCTGTAATCCCAGCTACTTGGGAGGCTGAAGCAGGAGAATCACTTGAACCCAGGAGGCGGAGGTTGCAGTGAGCTGAGATGGCGCCATTGCACTCTAGCCTGGTTGACAAGGGTGAGACTTCATCTCAAAAAAAAAAGCAAAAGGAGGCCAGGTGCGGTGGCTTACACCTATAATCCCAGCACTTTGGGAGGCCAAGGTGGGTGGATCACCTGAGGTCAGGAGTTTGAGACTAGCCAGACCAACATGGTGAAACCCCATCTCTACTAAAAATACAAAATTAGCTGGGTGTGGTGGCATGTACCTGTAATCCCAGATACTCAGGAGACTGAAGCAGGAGAATCGCTTGAACCCAGGAGGTGGAGGTTGCAGTGAGTCAAAGTCGCACCTTTGCACTCCAACCTGGGCAACAAAAGCAAAGCTCTGTCTCAAAAAAACATAATAAAAAATAATAAAATAAAAAGCAAAAGGAAAAAAGTAGGAGGAATTTTCCCACTCCCATAGCTCTGTATGCATCTTGCTACACAGATTGCTATAAAAACCACCCAGATCTGAAAAAGAGAGGATAGCTATTCTGACCTATACCCTGATTTAAACCTTACTTTTGAACTTTATTCAAGAGATAGAAACATGAACTTAATCTTTCATTAATGAACCTCTAAATTAAGAGAGGTCAAAACTACAATTTCAAGAGTGTAAAGGTAATTATTAATATGTGCCCATGAGTTTGCCATGTGTTTTGGTTGGGACAATAGTATGTCCTAAATTATCTGGAAAAGTCCAGATTTTATATTTTATCTCATAAGTCTTTTATTCCTCAGATCATAAAGTTCAGACATTTTTCAATTGGAAACTATGATTATTTTAATTATAGTTTATAAGCTCTACTAGCAATAATGATAAACATGGCCAGACACGATGGCTCATGCCTGTAATCTCAGCACTTTGGGAGGCCAAGGCGGGGTGGGGGGGAGGTCACCTGAGGTCAGGAGTTCAAGACCAGCCTGGCCAACATGGTGAAACCTCATCTCTACTAAAAATACAAGAATCAACCAGGTGTGGTGCCATGCACCTGTAATCCCAGCTACTCTGGAGGCTGAGGCAGGAGAATCACTTGAATCTGGAAGGAGTAGGTTGCAGTGAGCTGAGATCATGCCACCACTGCACTCCAGCCTGGGTGACAGAGCGAGACTCTATCTCAGAAAAAAAATAAAAAATAACAATAATGATAAACAAAGCTGTTTTGGGCTAAGAAAAGGCTGTTGAAGAACAAATAGTCATCTTGCATCCCTTGTAACATTTACCAGCATAATGACAGTCATACCCCATACGTGGTTTTAATGCACACTAAAAGAATAGGGCTTATCATGATTACTGCTAGAATTAGTCTCTCTCCTTACTCTAGTCTAGTTGGAAAAAAAAGCAGGGGTATTGGCTTATGTCCCTTCTGAGTTATCTATCACCCTACTTGGAAATTGCATGCTGTTCCCAGGTGCCCAACACATCATATGCTGTCACCCAATCATCTGCTCCATCATGGGTCCCCCCTCACTTAATTGCAGATCACTGCCCCAGACTCATGGACACACTTCTTTTGTAGGATATTGTTCCCTGTGATGGGTGTAGCATACGAGTAAATGTGAGGAAAGGCACATTTTTCTTTTTTAAAAAATTTATTTATTTTTAATTTTTTTAGAGGTGGGATTTCACCATATTGGCCAGGCTGGTCTCAAACTCCTGACCTTGTGATCCACCGGCCTTGGCCTCCCAAAGTGCTGGGATTACAGGGATGAGCCACCATGCCCAGCTGAAAGGCACATTTTTCTTTACTTCTTTATCCCCTTATTCTCCTCAGCTCCACCATACAAGATAGTAGTATAAGTCTAATAGACTTAGTGAGTGGGCGAAGTAACTTAAATAAATCACACTGTAGGAAGAAGGGAAAATTAAACAACACAAAATCTGCTATATTTGCACAATTTTAGTGCATTTGATAGGTAGGAGCTCTATTTAAGCTCTCTTCCTAGAAGTCTCATCAATACTTTCACTTAATCTTATTCATTGGGAACTTAGACTCATGGCCACACAGGCGCACTGCTTTAAGAATGAAGTCTGTCAGTTACCTTGGGAAAAAAAAAAAAAAAAAAAGAATGAAGTCTGGCCGCGCCTGTAATCCCAGCACTTTGGGAAGCTGAGGTAGGTGGATCATGAGGTCAGGAAATCGAGATCATCCTGGCTAACAACGTGAAAATCCATCTCTATTAAAAATACAAAAAATTAGCCAGGTGTGGTGGCACCTGCCTGTAATTCCAGCCACTCGGGAGGCTGAGGCAGGAGAATCATTTGAACCCAGGAGGCAGAAGTTGCAGTGAGCCAAGATTGCACAACTGCACTTCAGCTCGGGTGATGGAGTGAGACTCAATCTCAAAAAAAAAGAATGAAATTTGTATTCCACTCCCAGATTTCTCATGTCACTGTGGTTTTAGCATAGTGAACTTTTGTTTTAAGACAGTCTCACTATGTTGCCCAGGCTGGAATGCAATGGCACAATCTCGGCTCTCTATAACCTTAGCCTCCCAAGTTCAAGCAATTCTCCTGCCTCAGCCTCCCGAGTAGCTGACATTACAGGTGCCCACCACCATACCCTGCTAATTTTTTGTATTTTTTTTTTCTTTTTTTTTTTTTAAAGATAGGGTTTCACCATGATGGCCAGGCTGGTCTTGAACTCCAGACCTCAGGTGATCCACCCACCTCAGCCTCCCAAAATGCTAGGATTACAGGTGTGAGCCACAGCGCCCGGCCCAATTTTTTGTATTTTTAGTAGAGACAGGGTTTCACTATGTTGGCCAGGCTGGTCTTGAACTCCTGACCTCATGATCCACCTGCCTTGGCCTACCAAAGTGCTGAGATTACGGTGTGAGCCACCAAGCTGGCTAACTTTTACCCCAAAAGACTCTACAAGGGAGGCCAGCAAAATGAGTTCCTTGCTTTGCATCTACTACCATAAGAGGAAGTCAAGTGTTGGGAAACAAAATGAGATTAGTCATACTGATTGATCAAGTTATATATTTTTTTTGAGACAGAGTTTCGCTCTTATTACCCAGGCTGGAGTGCAATAGCACGATCTCGGCTCACCGCAACCTCCGCCTCCTGGGTTCAGGCAATTCTCCTGCCTCAGCCTCCTGAGTAGCTGGGACTACAGGCACACGCCACCATGCCCAGCTAATTTTTTGTATTTTTAGTAGAGACGGGGTTTCACCATGTTGACCAGGATGGTCTCGATCTCTTGACCTCGTGATCCACCCGCCTCGGCCTCCCAAAGTGCTGGGATTACAGGTGTGAGCCACCGCGCCCGGCCAAGTTATGTTTTTTTTTTGTACATCCAAGTTTTAGTGTATCAATGGCCATCTTGCTAAATGACCTTTCTGATTGCCCCAGGAAACCTAACAAGATATTACTCCCTTCCCATGGGGTTGCCTTGTAGAAAACCTAATTTATATTCTTTTTACCCTACCCAGAGGTCTGACAGCCCTGCCATTTCCTAACTTCTGCTTTGTGGCCATCCTCCTACCTTTGGAAGCTCCAGTCATGACCCACAGTGTTGGTCACATCCTGGGAACTCTCTCTTTCTTCTCCCAGTGGTTCATTCTCCAAGTCTGAGTTATTCAGTCAAAAAAAAAAAAAAAAAAAAAAAACCCAAATGCTTCAGACAACTCTTGCAAACTAGTCCTGGCTTTTGGTGTTCCAGGCCACAGAAGAGCACTGATAGTACATGGGTCCTCCAAGTGTTTGTTTCCTCACCACTGTGAGTGGCAAATATGCCTCTTTATCCTTAAAATTGTCCAGCCAGTAACTGCTGGAACACACCGACCTAGATGCACACATACAAACACACCTTTCAAGGGCAAATGTCAGTTCACAAAGACAATTGTAAAATCTAAACTAAAGCTCACAAATGAGAGCTGCCTTTGACGTGAATTCAGCCCACAGAATCTACTCCACCCTATTATATCTAATTGCTTCACCCATTTATAGTAATGGCCTGTCCTCTGAAATCATTGGAGTTTAAGATTCCTGAATCTTGCCGGGCGCGGTGGCTCACGCCTGTAATCCCAGCACTTTGGGAGGCCGAGGCCGGTGGGTCACGAGGTCAAGAGATCGAGACCATCCTGGTCAACATGGTGAAACCCCGTCTCTACTAAAACTACAAAAAAACATTAGCTGGGCATGGTGGCACGTGCCTGTAATCCCAGCTACTCAGGAGGCTGAGGCAGGAGAATTGCCTGAACCTAGGAGGCGGAGGTTGCGGTGAGCCGAGATCGTGCCATTGCACTCCAGCCTGGGTAACGAGTGAAACTCTGTCTCAAAAAAAAAAAAAAAGATTACTGAATCTAAACCTGTAAATAGGAAAATAGACTTTTTCCTAATGCCCTATAGTATATACACATATTTCCTTTTTCTCCTGCTTTTATTTTTATTTGTTTGAGATACAGTCTTGCTCTGTTGCCCAAAGAGAGAGTTCCCAGGATGTGACCAACACTGTGGGTCATGACTGGAGCTTCCAAAGGTAGGAGGATGGCCACAAAGCAGAAGTTAGGAAATGGCAGGGCTGTCAGACCTCTGGCATGATCTCAGCTCACTGCAGCCTCCACCTCCTGGGGTCAGCCGGCTCTCCTGCCTCAGCCTCCCAAATAGCTGGGACCACAGGAGTGTGCCACCATACCTGGCTAGTTTTTTGTATTTTTAGTAGAGATGAGATTTCATCATGTTGATCAGTTCTTAGCAAAACTTATCCCCTTCCCCAGCCTTTGAACTACCAGAGGTGGAGAGGAGGTTTGATTCTTCAGGCCACATATTAGTATTAATCATTTTCCACATGCATCCTTAACAGTTACACTTCCTGCCACTGTTTGGAATATTGATAATTGGGCAATAATTCCTTCAGGATTTAGTTTAATAAATTTTTATTTTCTTCTGTTATACCACCAGACATTTTCATTTGTTCAACAAATATTTATTGAGCGCCTACTATGTTGTCAGGTGTATATTACAGAGTAGAGCTATAAACAAAACAAAGCTACTTTCCTCATTAAACTTTATTATTTTGGTAAAGGAAGCAATTTCAGTATCCAGAATAGACAGCCTATTTTCAATGTCTGTAATGCTGAAGATTGAATATACTCTGGCTTTAATTCAGAATTATCTGTCTTGCATGTAATCTCTCAGGTACATCTTTTATGAAATCAAAAGCTTTTTATCTCAACTCAAATGAAGTAATTGTACATTATTAAGTATCTGCTAAGTAATAAAATGTTTAAATGTAATTAGTCCATTACTAGTTAGCTTAATAAATAGGGAAGGGTATTAGTGACATCAAGGTTATTAACTCTTGGGCTAATTCTGTGTACAAACAAATTAATACCCTTCAGTCTCAGAGCCACAGACTACTTTGCTAACCCTGCCCAGTCCTCTTTCAGATGCATCAGTTAGAAACAAGAGAAATCAAGGAATAGGTCAGGTGCAGTGGCTCACGCCTGTAATCCCAGAACTTTGGAAGGCTGAGGCAGGTGGATCGTGAGGTCAGGAGATCGAGACCCGCCTCACCATCATGATGAAACTCTGTCTCTACGAAAAGTACAAAAATTAGCTGGGTATGGTGGCACATGCCTGTAATCCCAGCTACTCAGGAGGCTGAGGCAGGAGAATGGCTTGAACCTGGGAGGCAGAGGGTGCAGTGAGCCGAGATCGCGACATTGCACTACAGCCTGGGCCACAGAGTGAGACTCCATCTCAAAAAGAAAAAAAAAAAAAAAATCAGAGAATATTAGGTATCAGTATCATTGGAAAAACAACTTAACATCTAAATCCTGCTTATGATTGTTTAAAGAATAATCATAAGACAACAACCTGGACATTGGTACCAAATGTGGCTCGGGGCAGTCTTCAAACTGAAAGCTACAGGCACCCTTCTCTTTCCACCAGTCAGGAGAATCGGAAGTTCTTTTATTTGGGACAAATCCTTGGAATGAGATTGCAGTCCTGTGCTGCTGCTGTAGTACAGTCCTCTGTCCTCAAGACAGTTTGTGAATTAAACTATTAGTACAATAATTTAAGAGAATAACAGTGGCCAAGTACCGTCGCTCACGTCTGTAATACCAGCACTTTGGGAGGCCGAGGTGGGCGGATCATGAGGTCAGGAGCTCAAGACCATCCTGGCGAATATGGTGAAATCCAGTCTCTACTAACAATACAAAAAAATTAGGCCAGGCGCAGTGGCTCACACCTGTAATCTCAGCACTTTGGGAGGCCGAGGCAAGTAGATCATGAGGTCAGGAGTTTGAAACTAGCCTGGTCAAAAAAATAAAATAAATAAAAATTAAAAAAAATTTTTTTTAGAAGAAAAAAAAAAAAAAGAAACCAGCCTGTATGATGAAACCCTGTCTGTTCAAAAAATACAAAAAATAGCTGGTCAAGGTGGTTTGAGCCCCTGTAATCCCAGCTACTCAGGAGGCTGAGGCAGAAGAATTGCTTGAATTCAGGAAGCAGAGGTTGCGGTCAGCCGAGATCGTACCATTGCATTCCAGCCTAGGCATCAAGAGTGAAACTCTGTCTTGAAAAAAAAAATTAGCCAGGCATGGTGGCACATACCTGTAGTCCCAGCTACTCGGGAGGCTGAGGCAGGAGAATTGCTTTAACCCGGGAGGTGGAGGTGGCAGTGAGCCGAGATCGCATCACTACACCCCAACCTGGGTGACAGAAGTAAGGCTCTGTCTCAGAAAAAAAGAAAAAAGAGAGAATGACAAATGTCATGGGGGCATTTTGAGAATTAAAGCTGATACAATCTAGTGTTCTGACATGCCTGAAGGACCTGCCTGCCAACATTCCATGTATATGAAAGATTAAGAAAGAGCTTACGGGAAGAGGACCACAAGAAAGGGTTAGGAGAGAGAAGAAAAATTAGGCATAAACCAAATTTATGTTTGAATCCTAGCAAATAGGAGCTAAAATAAGTAAAGGGTGTGTAAAATCTAAAAGAGTAATTTCCATAAAATCCTGTGAATGTCAGGACTTTAAAGCAGCTCTTTTTTTTTTTTTTTTTTTTCTTTTTTTGGAGACGGGGTTTGCTCTTGTTACCCAGGCTGGAGTGCAATGGCGCAATCTCGGCTCACCGCAACCTCCGCCTCCTGGGTTCAGGCAATTCTCCTGCCTCAGCCTCCTGAGTAGCTGGGACTACAGGCACGTGCCACCATGCCCAGCTAATTTTTTGTATTTTTA
Organism: Sapajus apella; assembly: GCF_009761245.1. NCBI lineage: Eukaryota > Metazoa > Chordata > Mammalia > Primates > Cebidae > Sapajus > Sapajus apella. The sequence goes on along the minus strand of NW_022437009.1, from coordinate 7,146,748 downwards.
GTAGAGATGGGTTTCACCATGTTGACCAGGATGGTCTCGATCTCGTGACCTCGTGATCCACCCGCCTCGGCCTTTCAAAGTGCTGGGATTACAGACTTGAGCCACCGCGCCCGGCCCTAAAACAGCCCTTTCTGATTGGCTATGACTGTCAGACTGTCACTGTGTGGATTAGAGTTGGGGTGAAGAGTGCTTTGCCAGTTAGAGTTGCTATTGAAGGGATCATAGGCGGAAATAGCCAACATAATGGCCCCAAAAGAAGCCAGGCAGCAGCATACCTGAGTGAGCACTGGCAATGTAACATATACATCAGTGGCTGCAGGTGTTTTTGGCCCTAGCACCAGTGTGTGTATCCAGGTTGGTAACGGATGACAGCGGACTGAACTGAAGTGAATCAGAGGGGAAGAAAGGAACTTTTTTAAAATTTTTTTTTTGAGATGGAGTGTGATTTTTGTCCTCCATACCTGGGATTTCAGGCATAAGCCACTGCACCCAGCAAGAAGGAACATTTATACGTGGTTGAGTATAGTAAAGAATGGCTTCACAGAGTCCAGATGCAGTGGCTCACGCCTGTAATCCCAGCACTTTGGGAGGCTGAGGCGGGTGGATCACCTGAGGTCAGGAGTTTGAGACCAGCCTGTCCAACATGGTGAAACCCCATCTCTACTAAAAATACAAAAATTAGCGGGGCATGATGGCAGACACCTGTAATCCCAACTACTCGGGAGGCTGAGGCAGGAGAATCACTTGAAGCTGGGAGGGTTACAGTGAGCCAAGATCACACCATTGTACTCCAGCCTGGGCGACAGAGTGAGACTGTCTCAAATAAATAAATAAATAAATAAATAAACAAATACGGAAAGAGGGATGGCTAGAATGAACTCTGCAGTGCTGGATCAGAATTGGAAATATCAATATGAGCACATATTTTTATAAATTGGGTATGTGTGTGCATTTGTTTGTGTGCATTAGTGTGATAGTCTGTCCTCTGAAAGGACCTATAAGCCATGATACTCCAGTACAAATTAGTACACCTAGACCTAGAACTCAGATTGTTCTAATTACTATTCTCCCTAAAGAAACCAGAGCTGCTTTTTTTTTTTTTTTTTTTTAAAGACAGAGTCTCTCTTGTCACCCAGGCTGGAGTGCAATGGCACAATCTTGGTTCATTGCAACCTCCACATCCGGGGTTCAAGCAGGTCTCCTGCCTCAGCCTCCCAAGTAGCTGGAATTATAGGCGCCCACCACCATGCCTAGCTAATTTTTTTTTTTTTTTTTTTGGGACGGAGTTTCGCTCTGGTTACCCAGGCTGGAGTGCAATGGCGCGATCTCGGCTCACCGCAACCTCCGCCTCCTGGGTTCAGGCAATTCTCCTGCCTCAGCTTCCTGAGTAGCTGGGATTATAGGCACACACCACCATGCCCAGCTAATGTTTTGTATTTTTAGTAGAGACGGGGTTTCACTGTGTTGACCACGATGGTCTCGATCTCTTGACCTCGTGATCCACCCGCCTCGGCCTCCCAAAGTGCTGGGATTACAGGCTTGAGCCACCGCGCCCGGCCCATGCCTAGCTAATTTTTGTATTTTAAGTAGAGACAGGGTTTTACCATGTTGGCCAGGCTGGTCTTGAACTCCTGACCTCAGGTGATCCCCCCCCCCCCCCCGCCCGGCCAAGCCTCCCAAAGTGCTATGATTGCATGTGTGAGCCACCATGCCTGGCCAGTGGAAGAGGATATTTACATAGTCTCAGAGTATCTCCCCATAAGATATTTGTTAACTATAAAAGGAAAAATGGTCTTTTTCAAGTGAAGAAACCTGACAGATATCCCCTTAACCAAGTAATCAAAGTTAACTTCAGCAGTAATGAAACAAGTCAACTCCTAATATTATGTATGGATCACAACATCACTTCTATGCTACTCCTGCTAAGAATGCATACCTCAATATAATCATGAAGAAACACAGACAACCCAAGTTAGGGGATCTACAAAACAACTGGGCTGTAACTCCTCAAACTTGTCAAGATTGTGAAAGACAAAATTTGGAAATTCTATTCCAGATTAAAGGAGACTAGACACTTGACAACTGAACACAATGTATGATATGGGATTTATTTTACTATAATGGACGTTACTGGAACATGTGAGCAAATTTGGATGAGTCCTGTAGGTTAGAAAATATTGAATCAATATTGATTTCTTAATTTTTATAATTCTGGTTATGAAAGAGAATATCCTTGTTTTTAGAAAATATACACTGGCGGGGCGTGGTGGCGCATGCCTGTAGTCCCAGCTACCCGGGAGGCTGGGGCAGAAGACTAGCTGGAACCTGGGAGGCAGAGGTTGCAGTGAGCTGAGATCGCGCCACTGCACTCCAGCCTGGGTGACCGAGCAAGACTTTGTCTCAAAAAAAAAAAAAGAAAAGAAAAAGAAAATATACACTGAAGTACTTAAGGGAAAGGGGCATCCTGTCTATAACTTACTATAAAACAGAAGAAAGTTCAGAAAAAAAAATTACACACATACATATGCACACAAATACAGTGAGAGAGAAAGAGCAACTATGTAGTAGATATTACCCTAGGTTGCTAGGAGAATCAAAATTAACAAGCAATTAATTCATGACTAACATCAGAAACTTGGAGAAATTGTGCCCCAATGCCCTTTTATCGAGTTCCCAGTGCCAATTTATGATGTAACGAAAGGTAGCACTCCACATGGCAAAAAGGCTCAAATGCCAGCAAGTCACTCTGTATGTTTGGGACATCTATAGAACGCTTTTTTTTTTTTTTTTTTTGAGACAGAGTTTAGTTCTTGTTGCCCAGGCTGACATGCAATGGCACGATCTTGGCTCACCACAACCTCTGCCTCTTGGGTTCAAGCGATTTTCCTGCCTCAGTCTCCCAATTAGCTGGGATTACAAACATGCGCTACCACGCCCAGCTAATTTTGTATATTTAGCAGAGATGGGGTTTCACCATGTTGGTCAGGCTGGTCTCGAACTCCTGACCTCAGGTGATCCACCGCCTAGGCCTCCCAAAGTGCTGAGATTACAAGCATGAGCCACCATGCCCGGCCTTATAGAACACTTAGACACTCTTCTAGCAAAAAAATTTTTAAACTGTCATCTTCACATTGAGTGATTGCAGTCACAAATTTCACACAGCTCTCCTGCTTGTATCATAGAATAATCCATTTTCTGATGAACAAATTGAATCCAAATAAATTCCAAACACTTGTATAATGTAGAGATAAAACATTTTAGGTTCAAAGCTCAAAGCTAATTAAAAACTGGCATGGGCCACGGTTTGAACCATCACCAACTTGTCTTTGCTCTGTTATTTGTCTGCTGTCTTTGTCTGCTATTCCATATCACTTGCTGGAAGGAAGCAGCCATATTGAAATACAAATTGTGCTTGTTTCTTTTTTAAAAAAAGAAAACAAATAGATGGTTTATTCTAAGAATGTACAGGAACTTATATTCTAAACGTCCATAAATGCATATTCTAGGGACTCTTATCTCAGAAGCCTACTACAGTTTCTCTTTAATCTTTTTAAACATCCTGTTACATAAATTGCAGCTGTATCTATAGCAGGAAGAATAATAAGATAATAATTGGTCAAACATCAAAAGCACTTGGGTGGGTCTTCCACAAACCTTTAGTCTTCTCTCCCACCAACACCATGTTCTTAGCTTTTTTTTTCCGACCGCATTAATGTATTTTTTGTTTGTTTGTTTCTTCTTTTTCCTTTCCCCTGAGTAATTACTATGAATATTTGCCAGGTCAAGAATTCTTCCCAAGAACAAACCTCAAGTATGAAAAAAATCAAACAAATTGTACCTGACAATAAGATGTACTCTTTCCAAGCCCACCCCCTCCCTTTGATTTCTTTCGCCAGATTGAGTGGGTTTAATTGGTGGAATTGCACGTCCTCAGTGTTTCATGAAGGAGAGATCCTCTACCTGACCTATGACCTGCTAGGAATTTCCTATTAACTTTCATGGGATGAATTTGGGATTGTCTTTACCACCCAGTATTTACTAAGTAAGAATCACACAAATTGTCTTATACAGGCTGTGAATCTAATATATGTATACATAGCAAGTATTTCTTGATGATAAAATATTAGAGTTAGTTGGGAGTTGCTGGAAGTCAGAGAAGAAAAAAGGGGGGAGAAAAAGAAAAATGTTAAAGTTATGGCCGGGCACAGTGGATCATGTCTGTAATCCCAGCACTTTGGGAGGCCGAGGCGGGTGGATCACTTGAGGTCAGGAGTTTAAGACTGGCCTGGTCAATATGGTGAAACCCCATCTCTACTAAAAATACAAAAAGCAGCCGGAAGTGGTGGTGCACACCTGTAATCCCCAGCTTCTCAGGAGGCTGAGGCAGGAGAATGGCTTGAACCCAGAAGGCAGAGGTTATGGTGAGCCATCGCCACTGTATTCCAGCCTAGGTGATAGGGCGAGACTCAGTCCCAAAAAAGAAAAAAAAAGTTAGAGTTAGGAGGAGTTTTAGAGGTCATTCAACTTGACATCTTTTCCATAACCTTTTATCAAATGGTTGCAAGCCAAAAACTCAGTTGTTGTAACAAGGAGCTCAGTATGGTGTTGGGCAGCATAATCCATTGCTGGGCAGCTCTCATCTTAACGCTTGCTTCTTGTTGTGGGTTTTGGAGCCTCACAGAATATATCTACCTCTCTCCATCTGACAACACTTCACACACTGGGTAGCTGCTAATTTGTGCCAATTAAGCTATCACCAGGTCTCTTAATGATTTTTCAGATCACATTGGGTAAATGCATGAACATCAGAAAGTTAATGTTTAACTCTGGAAGGTAAGATTATGGTTATACTTTTATTTTCTTGTTTATATGTAAATTCTAATTTTCACAATAAATATTTACTTTAGTAATGAAAACATTTGGCCAGGTACGGTGGCTCATGCCTGTAATCCCAGCACTTTGGGAGGCCAAGGCAGGCGGATCACTAGGTCAGGCATTTGAGACCAGCCTGGCCAACAAGGCAAAACCCCATTTCTACTAAAAATACAAAAATGAGGCCGGGCTCGGTGGCTCACACCTGTAATCCCAGCACTTTGGGAGGCCTAGGTGGGCTGATCACCAGGTCAGGAGTTCGAGACCAGCTCGACCAACATGGTGAAACCCCGTCTCTACTAAAAATACAAAAAGTAGCCGGGAGTGGTGGTGCATGCCTGTAATCCCAGCTAGTCAGGAGACTGAGGCAGGAGAATCGCTTGAACCCAGGAGGCAGAGGTTGCAGTGAGCAGAGATCGTGCCACTGCACTCCAGCCTGGGCAACAGAGCTAGACTCTGTCTCCAAAAAAAAAAAGAAAAGAAAAGAAAATACAAAAATTAGCCGGGTGTGGTGGTGGGTGCCTGTAGTCCCAGCTATTCAGGAGACTGAGGCAGGGAATCACCTGAACCCGGGAGGCAGAGGTGGCAGTGAGTGGAGATCGTGCTGCTGTGCTCCAGCCTGGGCAACAGAGCGAGACTTGGTCTCAAAAATGATAATAATAATGAAAACATTTTTATTGAGTTTCTTCTAGATGCAGCTCTTGGCAGGTATATCTAATTACACTACAATAACCCTAAGGGATAGGCATTGTAATCATTCCCATTGTACAGATGAGGAAACTGGGGCATGGAGGGATTAAATAATTTGCCCAAGGCCACACAGCTAAGTAAGTGGCTGATATAATATTGGAACCCAGGTTTGCCTGATTTTTAAGTATTCCTCTTTTTTTTCTTTTTTTGAGACTGAGTTTTGCCCTGTCGCCAGGGTGGAGTTCAGTGGCGCAATCTCAGCTCACTCAGGTTGTTCAAGCCATTCTGCTGCCTCAGCCTGCCAAGTAGCTGGGACTACAGTCGCACACAACCAAGCTCGGCTAATTTTTTGTATTTTAGTAAAGACAAGGTTTCACCGTATTGGCCAGGATGGTCTCAATCTCCTGACCTTGTGATTCACCCTCTTCGGCCTCACAAAGTGCTGGGATTACAGGAGTGAGCCACTGCCTCTTTTCGTTTTGTTTTTTTTATTTTTTTATTTTTTGGGTTTTTTTGAGACAAGGTCTTACTTTGTCACTGAGGCTAGAGTGCTATGGTGTGATCACTGCTCTCTGCAGCCTAGATCTCCTGGTCTCACGCAGTCCTCCCACTTCAACTTCCCAAGTAGCTGGGACCACAGGCATGAGCCACCGTGCCCAGCTAATTTTTTTTCTTTTTTAGGGACGGGGTCTCCCTATGTTGCCCAAGCTGCTATCAAACTCCTGGGCTCAAACCATCCTCCCACTTCAGCCTCCAAAAGTGTTGGAGCCACCGTGCCTGGCGGACCGTTCCTTTTAGAAGAAAAACAATTTATTTCTTTTGGCAGTGACAAGTAGGGCGTTATTTGTTTTGTTTGTAGTGTGATGTCCAGAAATTAGTACAATATGCTAGATTTGATGTAAACAGCATAAAGCACACTGGGATTATTACGTCCTTTAATTTGGTCACAGTATAATATATCAATACCCGTAAGACTGCATTTGATTTTTTAACTGTAATACAAGATTACTGGTTCATATAGAGATTATAAAAAATCCTCTGGTTCTTATTTTATTTTTTCTTTCTCCCTTGACTCTACCATCCCCCACCATCTGCTAGCCCATCAACTGTCCCCTCCACCCCCATAACCAATGTATCAACCTACTTGTTAACATTTTTCTCTGTACTCATAAAATCACGTATAGACAAATACAAATGTACACATATTCAATGCAGTTTTTTTGTCATTTAAAAAGTGACTACTTTTTTGTCTCTTTTACTAAAAACATTTTTTTTTTTTTTTTGAGACGGAGTTTCGCTCTTGTTACCCAGGCTGGAGTGCAATGGCGCGATCTCGGCTCACCGCAACCTCCGCCTCCTGGGTTCAGGCAATTCTCCTGCCTCAGCCTCCTGAGCAGCTGGGACTACAGGCACGTGACACCATGCCCAGCTAATTTTTTGTATTTTTAGTAGAGACGGGGTTTCACCATGTTGACCAGGATGGTCTCGATCTCTTGCCCTCATGATCCACCCGCCTCTGCCTCCCAAAGTGCTGGGATTACAGGCATAAGCCACCGCGCCCAGCCCAAAACATTTTTGTGTGTAAAATCCCTCTAAGTCAACTGGTAGAGTACACATTCATTCCTTTTTATGGATGTTCCAAAATGTGAATGTACTATAATTTTTGCAACCATCACTCTATTGATGGACATCCACAGTATTTACAATTTGTGTGTGTGTGTGTTGCCACTTAAAATGCTGCAACAAATGTCCTTGGACATATGTCCTATAGTGTTTTTACTCCAATAGTTTTATTGAAACTAATGGTTTTATTCCAGAGGATAGATTCCCAGGACTGCAACTGCTGGGTCAGAGGGTATATGTATTTTATTTATTTTTTATTTTATTTTATTTTTGAGACCAAGTCTCAGTCTACCACCCAGGCTGGAGTGCAGTGGTGCAATCTTGGCTCACTGCAACCTCTGCTTCCTGGGTTCAAGTGATTCTCCTGCCTCTGCCTTCTGAGTAGCTGGGATTACAGGCATATGCTATCATGCCTGGCTAATTTTTGTATTTTTAGTAGACATGGGGTTTCACCATGTTGGCCAGCAGGGTCTCGATCTCCTGTCCTCATGATCCACCCACCTTAGCCTTCCAAAGTGCTGGAATTACAGGCGTGAGCCACCGCGTCCAGCCAAAAGGTATATGTATTTTTTAAATAATAGCTGTTGTGATAGAATATTGTTTGCTAGGGAAAAAAAAGTAAAATAATAGCTGTTGCCAGATTGGTTTCCAAAAAGACTGTAACACTTTATATTTCAGTAGCAGCACATGAAAATACCCCTCGCCCCCCATCCCTGCAGCAATAGGTGTTATAGTGTATTCAGTAGGCATTATAATAAAAACCGTGAAATAAAATCAAAAGAAATTACTTCAACATATAAAGACTACCCCAAATGACAAGGAACTGTGATACTAACTGGCAAAATGTGAAAATTATTTTATTGAAAATCAGCAACTACACATGAGTTTTTAGTTAAATAAATCTCTCAAGTTTATTTCACGCTTAACTTTAAAATTAACACATAATTGACCAGGCATGGTGGCTCACACCTATCATCCCAGCACTTTGGGCAGCCAAGGTGGGTGGATCACCTGAAGTCAGGATTTCGAGACTAATCTGGCCAACGTGATGAAACTCCATCTCTATTAAAATACAAAATTAGCTGGGCATGGTGGTGCATCCAGTAATTACAGCTACTTGGGAGGCTGAAGCAAGAGAATCGCTTGGACCTGGGAGGTGGAAGTTGCAGTGAGCTGAGATCATGCCTTTGCACTCCAGCCTGGGCGACAAGAGCAAAACTCCATCTCAAAAAAAAAATTAACATATAATACACATATAAAATATACACAAATCATAAGTGCACACATCAAAGATCAATGAATTATTGCAAAGTAAAAACATTTGTATAACCACCACACAGGTCAAGAAAGCTATTACCAGCATTTCGGAAGCCTACCTCATGCCCCCTTCGCCTTCCTATAGAGAACCAGTCCTGACTTAATACCACTGAATAGGCCTGGCGAGGTGGCTCATGCCTGTAATCCTAGCACTTTGGGAGGCCGAGGTGGGTGGATCACCTGAGGTCAGGAGTTCAAGACCAGCCTGGCCATCATTGTGAAACCCCATCTTAAAAAAAAAAAAAAATACCACCGAATAGTTTTGGCTAGTTTGGAAATATATATACAAGTGGCATCATGCAATGTATACTCTTGTGTGTGTTTGGTTTATTTCTTTCAACATTATCTTTGTGAAGTTTCTTCATGTTTCTGATAGCAGTAGTTCACTCACTCTCATTGCTGTACAATAGTTCATTGCTTGAATAATAAACCACAATTCGGCTGGGCGTGGTGGCCCATACCTGCAATCCCAGCCCTTTGGGAGGCAGAGGCAGGTGGATCACCTGAGGTCAGGAGTTCGAGACCAGCCTGACCAACATGGAGAAACCCTGTCTGTACTAAAAATACAAAATTAGCCAGGCATGGTGGTGCATGCCTGTAATCCCAGCTACTCAGGAGACTGAGGCAGAAGAATCGCTTGAACGCGGGAGGCAGAAGTTGTGGTAAGCTGAGATGGCACCACTGCATTCCAGCCTGGGCAACAAGAGAGAAACTCCGACTTAAAAAAAAAAAAAAAAGTCTGGGCTCAGTGGCTCACGCCTATAATCCCAACACTTTGGGAGGCCAAGGTGGGTGGATCACCTGAGGTCAAGAGTTTGAGACCGGCTTGACCAACATGGAGAAACCCCTTCTCTACTGAAAATACAAAATTAGCTGGGTATGATGGCTCATGCCTGTAATCCCAGCTACTCAGGATGCTGAGGCAGGAGAATCGCCTGAACCCACGAGGTTCAAGATGGCACCATTGCACTCCAGCCTAGGCAACAAGAACAAAACTTCATCTCCCCAAAAAAAAAAAAATTTAGCCAGGTGTTGTGGTAAAGCCTGTAGTCTTAACTACTTGAGAGGCTGTGGCAAGAGATCACTTGAGCCCAGGAATTTGAGGCTGCCGTGAGCTATGATCACACCTCTGCATTCCAGCCTGGGCACAGAGCAAGATCTCATCTTAATAAAACAAAACAAAACAAAACAATATAAATATTTGTGGTCTACTATATTCTAGGTACTGAGTGGGGTTAGAACAGCTGAAAAAAAAATAGACCATACCCAGACTGTCATGAAATTTACATTCTACTTGATGAGATAGATATAAATAAAAATTCAGATCATTTTATGAGGAAAGTGAAATGGAGCAACACTAAATGAGGAGGAAGGCACATAACTTCAGAAGGCACTAACCATGTGAAGACTGGGAGTATACCATTCCAGGCAAGGGGAACAGCAAGCACAGAGGCCTTGAGGAAGGAATGGGCTTCAAGAAACAAGGAGAGCAGTGTACCTAGAGCAAAATGTGAACAAAGGCAAGTAGAGGAAAGGTAGACAGAAACTAGATTCTGTAAGGTCTTAAAATTCTTTTATTTACTTACTTATTTTTTTTAGAGATGGGGTCTCCCTGTGTCGCCTGGGGTAAGGTACAGTGGCTATTCACAGGAGCAGTGATAACATACTGTGGCCTGGAACACTGGGGCTCAAACAGTCCTCACCCTCAGCTTCCCAGTAGCTGAGACTACAGACTCACGCAACATGCCTGGCAAGGCCTGTTACTCTAAATGCAGTGGCGAGATGGACAAGAGATGTACCATCCACATCTTCCTTTAAGGCAGGACTTGATGCCCAGATGTGAAGCATGTAGTCAGCAAACAGCTCTTTCAGGATCTGCGTCAGACACAGAGAGCCTCACTGCTTAAGGATATACCCTTCTTGGAGCAGACCACATCTGGAGACTAAGTGATCAGGGTTATAAAGCCCCAGTCATTTTAATCAAACAATTCTAATGGACAATTCTTGTTTCAGAGCTCCCTGTTGGGTGGGCCAAAGCTATTTTGGGTCTGCATCACTTATTTCCTCCTCTGTCTAATTCAGATTTCTCTTTCTTCTTTCACAGATGTTAAACCTTAATAACATCTTGAATCCAAAACTCAATCTCTGCATCTGTGAAAACTCAACCTGTGACAAATGGGAAGCCATTGAAGGATTTTTGAGCAAAGAATTCAAGTGGTCCGATTTAGGTTTTAGATCACTCTAGCTACTGTATAGAGGATGGACTGTGGGAAGTAAAAGTGAGAACAAGACCAGTAGCAGTGGCCCAGGGGAGAGATGGTGGTGATTTGATCTAGGGAGGAGAAAGGGGGAAGTGGATGGATTTGGGATATAATTTGGTTGTAGAAGTGATAACTGGTTTGGTGGGCATGGTGGCTCATGCCTGTAATCCCAGCACTTTGGGAGGCCAAGGTGGGTGGATCACAAGGTCAGGAGCTTAAGACCAGGCTGGCCAACATGGTAAAACCCCGTCTCTATTAAAAATACAAAAATTAGCTGGGCATGGTGGCTCGAGCCTGTAGTCCCAGCTACTCAGGAGGCTGAGGCGGGAGAATCACTTGAGGTTGCAGTGAGCTGAGATGGCACTGCTGCACTCCAGCCTGGGTAACAGAGCAAGACTCCATCTCAAAAAAAAAAGGAAAGATAACTTGTTCATCTCAAGCATTTTGATCAATTACCTTGCAGAAAACAAATTTAGGGTGTTGAAGGAAACCAAAATATTTCTCTCTAAAATACTAGGGATTTTAGTTAAAATTAAAAGGTTAAAACACATGGGCACACTGCCCTTCCTAACTCTGCCTTCATCAACTCAGAAACAGCTCAGAGACAGCGGTGCTAGAGGATCCAGAAGCAGGCTTTACTCTTCCCATTAATTTACCTTCCCACATTTTCCTGCCTTTTGGAAGCCTAACATACTCTTCTTTGTTTCATCACCATGTAAGATTCATGGCTCTGGCTGAGTGCAGTGGCTCACGCCTATAATCCTAGCACTTTGGGAGGCTGAGGCAGGTGGATTGCTTGAAGCCAGGAGTTCGAAACCAGCCTGGCCAACATGGCATCACCCTGTATCTACTAAAAATACAAAAATTATCTGGGCATGGTGGCACATGCTTATAATCCCAACTACTCAGCAGGCTGAGGCACGAGAATCTCCTGAACCCAGGTGGTAGAGGTTGCATGAGCCGAGAGCATGCCACTGCACTCAAGCCTGGGTGACAGATCAAGACTCTGTCTCAAAAAAAAAAAAAAAATTCATGGCTCTTTGTTTAAAATAATATTTAAACAAGGTCCCTAAGCCACTGCCTGGAGAGAGAAATACTTTTGAACTGAGACCTCTCCCATTTGGGTACAGCATGTTAATAAACTTGTTTTTCTTTTGTTAATCTGACTGTTGTTTTCAAGTGTCTCAACTAAGAACCTAAAATGGGTAAAAAAAGAAATGATGTTTGATGTATTCTCCCCAACAGTGTGTTTTCATTTCTTTCATCTACTGTCCAGTAATCATTTTTAAAAAGAAAAGAGCATTAGTTACTGCCTGTGTGATGTGGCCCCTGCTTACCTGCACTCTCCCTCCTGTTTCCTGTTCCAGCCACCTCAGCTTTTTCACTGTTCCTCCAGCATGGCAAGTTTATTCCTGCCACATGACTCTTTCACATGGTGTTTTCAGATTTTCTCTGTGGCACTCTGCACACATTGCTCACCTAAATTCTATTCGTCCCTCAGGTAGCAGTTTAAATACTGTGTCCTCACAGGATTTCTCTAGCACTGCTTCCTCTCCCAGTGAAGCTAGTTCCTGTAATTATGGGCTCACATAAATCCCTAGGTTTCCTTCCTTCCTTCCTTCCTTCCTCCCTCCCTCCCCTCCCTCCCTCCCTCCCTCCTTCCCTCCTTCCTTCCTTCCTTTCTTTTTTTTGAGATGGAGTTTCAGAGTTTTGCTTTTGTTGCCCAGGCTGGAGTGCAATGGCACGATCTTGGCTCACTGCAAGCTCCGCCTCCCAGGTTCAAGCGATCCTCCTGCCTCAGCCTCCAGAGTAGCTGGGATTACAGGCATGCACCACCACACCCGGCTAATTTTGTATTTTTAGTAGAGACAGCATTTCTCCATGTTGGTCAGGTTGGTCTCAAACTCCCGACCTCAGGTGGTCCACCCGCCTCAGGCTCCAAAAGTGCTGGGATCACAGGCATGGGCCACCATACCTGGCCAAAAAGTTATGTTTATAGGACACTAGCTCAGTACATTATAGTTCATCCTGTGGAATGTTATGCAATATCTGAAAACAATGTGATAGATATATAACAATGCGCATAATACTGTAACTCTTGGATAAAAATATAATTTTATACAAATTTGTGTTTTTGTACAAATGGTATCTTTGTATTTTTATACAATTGGTTGTATTATGGTAGAGTATGAATGTAAATTTTCTGGACGGATGAACAAGACACTGTCAATGCAGCCGGGCGCGGTGGCTCAAGCCTGTAATCCCAGCACTTTGGGAGGCCGAGGCGGGTGGATCACGAGGTCAAAAGATCGAGACCATCCTGGTCAACATGGTGAAACCCCGTCTCTACTAAAAATACAAAAACATTAGCTGGGCATGGTGGCACGTGCCTGTAATCCCAGCTACTCAGGAGGCTGAGGCAGGAGAATTGCCTGAACCCAGGAGGCGGAGGTTGCGGTGAGCCGAGATCACGCCATTGCACTCCAGCCTGGGTAACAAGAGTGAAACTCCGTCTCAAAAAAAAAAAAAAAAAAAAAAAGACACTGTCAATGGTGGTTGCTACTAAACTCTGGAGTAAGGGATTGGCTGATAGAAAAAATAATTTACTTTTCTATTTACACTTTTTCCTGGATCGATTGATTGATTTGTTTACTATGTGATATACTGTGTTTAACTTTTTAAACACTTCTGGGATCACCTTGAAGTGAAAAAAAAATTTAATACAAACATTAAAACAAAAGTTATGTTTGTGCACAATTGATTTTCTGAAATAAAGCTCTTAATTATATGTCTACACATGGAGCATGAGTTTATTCATTATGAAATTAATATCCAGCTCTCTGGTCTCGGCCACAGAAGTGAGATGATGAAGGCAACGTCATCATTTGGAAAGCATCACAGTAAGACGCACACGTTGTGCCGCCACTGTGGCTCGAAAGCCTACCACCTTCAAAAGTCGACCTGTGGAAAATGTGGCTACCCTGCCAAGCACAAGAGAAAGTATAACTGGAGTGCCAAGGCTAAAAGACGAAATACCACCAGGACTGGTCGAATGAGGCACCTAAAAATTGTATACCGCAGATTCAAGCATGGATTCTGTGAAGGAACTACACCTAAACCCAAGAGGGCAGCTGTTACTGCATCCAGTTCATCTTAAGAATTTCAATGATTAGTAATGCAATAAATGTTCTGGTTTTAAAAAGTACAAATAAATAAAATAATTAATATCCAGAAGAAGTTTATTATGTTTGAAAAGGATTTGAAAGTTAGATTTTTATTTCATTCTATATAAATTCCCAAGATGGAATAATTTTGGGGAACAACCAAATATAAATTAAACATTACGCCAAGCACGGTGGCTTATGCCTATAATCCCAGCGCTTTGGTAGGCTGAGGCGTGCTGATTACTTGAAGTCAGGAGTTCGAGACCAGTCCGACCAACATGGAGAAACCCCGTCTCTACTAAAAATAAAAAATTAGCTGGGCATTACCAAGGCTTTTAGAATGCTTTTTCTCATTTGCTGTGGACACGACCATAAAAAAATTTCCCGGTAGGTTTGCTATCTGCTACCTTGCTAGCAATCAGCCTATTCGGAATATTTGATTAACTGTAATAGAAATGCAATACAAATATAATGTGAGCCCCATGTGAATATTCTTTTTTTTCTAATAGCTGTTTCATCGGTAATCAATGAGATTTTAAAATTGTCTTTTGGGCAGTGTAGCCTAGATCTCTTGAATCATGTAAATGTGCTTTGCCCTTGTCTTGTAACCCTTGTGAATTATAACCCTTGTGGATTGCAGTTTGTGTGTAGCCGTTAACTCAGGCTGGTTCTAGGACTCATTCATGTTCACTCACTGTACAATCATCTCTGGAAATGTAAAATTTACTTTTATATTATTGTTATGTAGGGCTGACAGGACAAGTAGATTAAAATAAGCATCAGTTTCATTAAAAAGGGCTAACCTGAAGATAAATCTTTTCACTCCAACTCTTACTTTTTTTGCTTTTTTTTTTTTAAACCTTTCTGCAAGTCTGACACTCTCTTTAGATGATCTAAAGTGACTTTGATGGACAGTGGAAAAAATCACAACATGGAATTCCTTGAATAAAAATTTATTGACTTAAAAAAAAAAAGCTGGGTGTGGTGGTTCACACCTATAATCCTAGCACTTTGGGAGGCCTAGGTGGGTGGATCACCTGAGGTCAGGAGTTCAAGACCAGCCTGGCCATCATGGTGAAACCCCATCTTTTAAAATTAAAAAAAAAAAATTTTATTTACTTAAAAATAAAATTGGCACAGCAGCTGCGCATCCCGGGGCTACAGACCTCCTCACGTTTGCAGCGTAGCCCGAGTCTGTCAGCACCCAGGGTCCTCAGCAACCACGTCAAAGCCCCATAGTGAAGCAGGGACTGCCTTCATTCAGACCCAGCAGCTACATGCAGCCACGGCTGACGCATTCCTGGAGCATATGTGCCGCCTGGACATTGACTCACCACCCATCACAGCCTGGAACACTGGCATCATCTGTACCATTGGCCCAGCTTCCCGATCGGTGGAGACGTTGAAGGAGATGATTAAGTCTGGAATCAATGTGGCTCGTCTGAACTTCTCTCATGGAACTCATGAGTACCACGCGGAGACCATCAAGAATGTGTGCGCAGCCACGGAAAACTTTGCTTCTGACCCCATCCTCTACTGGCCCGTTGCTGTGGCTCTGGACACTAAAGGACCCGAGATCCAAACTGTCCTCATGAAGGGCAGCGGCACCGCAGAGGTAGAGCTGAAGAAGGGAGCCACTCTCAAAATCATGCTGGATAACACCTACATGGAAAAGTGTGATGAGAACATCCTATGGCTGGACTACAAGAACATCTGCAAGGTGGTGGAAGTGGGCAGCAAGATCTACGTGGATGATGGGTTTATTTCTTTCCAGGTGAAGCAGAAAGGTGCTGACTTCCCGGTGACAGAGGTGGAAAATGATGGCTCCTTGGGCAGCAAGAAGGGTGTGAACCTTCCTGGGGCTGCTGTGACTTGCCTGCTGTGTCAGAGAAGGACATCCAGGACCTGAAGTTTGGGGTTGAGCAGGATGTCGATATGGTGTTTGCGTCATTCATCCACAAGGCAGCTGATGTTCATGAAGTTAGGAAGGTCCTGGGAGAGAAGGGGAAGAACATCAAGATAATCAGCAAAATCGAGAATCATGAGGGGGTTCAGAGGTTTGATGAAATCCTGGCGACCAGTGATGGGATCATGGTGGCTCGTGGTGATCGAGGCATTGAAATTCCTGCAGAAGTCTTCCTTGCTCAGAAGATGATGATTGGGCAGTGCAACCGAGCTGGGAAGCCTGTCATCTGTGCCACTCAGATGCTGGATAGCATCATCAAGAGGACCTGCCCCACCCAGGCTGAGGGGAGTGATGTGGCCAGTGCAGTCCTGGATGGAGCTGACTGTATCATGCTGTCTGGAGACAGCCAAAGGGGACTATCCTCTGGAGGCCATGCACATGCAGCACCTGATTGCCAGTGAGGCAGAGGCCGCCATCTACCACTTGCAATTATTTGAGGAACTCCACCGCCTGGCGCCCATTACCAGCGACCCCACAGAAGTCACTGCAGTGGGTGCCATGGAGGCCTCCTTCAAGTGCTGCAGTGGGGCCATAATCGTCCTCACCAAGTGTGGCAGGTATGCTCACCAGTTGGCCAGATACCACCCACGTGCCCCCATCATTGCTGTGACATGGAACCCCCAGACAGCTTGTCAGGCCCACCTGTACCGTGGCATCTTCCCTGGGCTGTGTAAGGACCCCGTCCAGGAGGCCTGGGCTGAGGACGTGGACCTCCGGGTGAACTTGGCCATGAATGTTGCCAAGGCCCGAGGCTGCTTCAAGAAGGGAGATGTGGTCATTGTGCTGACTGGGTGTCGCCCTGGCTCCGGCTTCACCAACACCGTGAGTGCTGTTGCTGTGCCGTGATGGACCCCAGAGCCCCTCCTCCAGCCCCTGCCCCACCCCATTCCCCTAATCCATCCATTAGGCCAGCAATGCTTGTAGAGCTCACTCTGGGCTGTAATGTGGCACTAGTGGGCTGGGACACCAGAGAAGAAGATAAACGCCTCGCTGAAACATGGCTGTGTTTACAGCCTGCTCTGTGGGACCGCCCAGAGCCTGGCTGCCCATCATGTGGCTCCACCCAGTCAAGGGAAGAAGGAGGAATGCCGGACTGGAGGCCCCAGGAGCCAGATGGCAAGAGGGTGACAGCTTCCTTTCCTTTGTGTGCTCTGTTCAGTTCCTTTAGAAAATGGATGCCCAGAGGACTCCCAACCCTGGTCTAGGGGCAGGAAACAGCCAGTGAGAGTTAGGGGCCTTAGCACACAGGGCAGTTGTTCCATTTAAGCCGACTCTGGCCCTGGCCCTTACGTGCTTCCCCAACCCCTTGGGCCTCCCCAGTTTGCACCTGTCCCTGCCCTCCACTCAGCTGTCCTACACCAAACACTCCACCTTCCATTTTCCCCCCACTACTGCAACACCTCCAGGCCTGTTGCTATAGAGCCTACCTGTATATCAATAAACAACAGCTGAAGCACCAAAAAAAAAAAAAAAAAAAAATTAGCCGGGCATGGTGGTAGGCACCTGTAGTCCCAGCTACTCCGGAGGCTGAGGCAGGAGAATCACTTGAACCCAGGAAGTCGAGGTTGCAGTGAGCCAAGATCACACCAGTGCACTCCAGTCTCGGCAACAGAGCAAGACTCTGTCTCAAAAAAATAAATAAGTAAACATTACTTGCTCACAGTTTTATTTTTTTCTTTGTCTTTCCTTTTTGCAGTGAGGTCTTGCTATGTCGCTCAGGCTGGCTCAAACTCCTGGGCTCAAGCAATCCTCTTACCTCAGCCTCGAAAGGGCTGGGATTACAGGTGAGCACCACTCCACCTGGCCCAAATAATTTAAAAAGAAAATCATACAAAATTCCATCACAATTTTAAAGCAAAATATGACCTTTGATTTAGAATATGATTATATTTTAATCATATGCATGATACAAATTATATCCAAAGATAACAATACCTAGAACACAAGAGACTCTTAAAATGGGCCTGAGCAGCATAACTCTCAACTACATAAAAAATAAATTTGTGGGCCGGGCGCAGTGGCTCACACCTGTAATCCCAGCGCTTAGAGAGGCCGAGGCAGACAGATCACGAGGTCAGGAGATCAAGATCATCCTGGCTAACACAGTGAAACCCTGTCTCTACTAAAAATACAAAAAATTAGCCAGGCGTGGTGGTGGGGGCCTGTATTCCCAGCTACTTGGGAGGCTGAGGCAGGAGAATTGCTTGAACCTAGGAGGTGGAGGTTGCTGTGAGCCAAGACCACACCATTTCACTCTAGGTGACAGAGTGAGAGAGACTCAGTCTCAATAAATAAATAAATAAATAAATAAATAAATAAATAAATTTGTATCTCATTCAGCCTATGGCATTTGAAAAAATATCGCTTAATGTGAATAAGGAATGACAAGCTAGTCAGAAGAGGAAATAGTTGAAAGGGATTAACTACTCCTTTCTGATTAGGCAAAGCCTGTGCCTTGCATTTCCCTGCCTCTGTCTTTCTGCTGTGACTATTTCTCTCTCTCTTTACCTTGACTTTGGAACCCTTGCCATCCTTCAAGAAGGGCAAGAGGCCATTGCTTTTAGAAAGCAGTATCATGATTGCTGGTGCACTATATAAGGTCTATTTATCTTTCTTTCACTAAGAAAGATAGTTTTTTAAAAGGTGGATTTTATAATTCACATACCATAAAATCCACCTCAGATTTTATCCACATCTGAGGTGGATTTTATGGTATGTGAATTATATCTCAATGGAAAAAAAGAGAAAGACAGTTTTCATGCTGGAAGACGAAGAACAAAGATAGGTAAGAAATTTGATCGGTCTGGGCAACATGGTGAGACCCTCTCTTTACAAAATATCAGCCGAACATGGTGGCTCATGCCTGTGATCCCAATACTTTGGGAGGCTGAGGCAGGTGGATTGCTTGAGCTCAGCAGTTCAAGATCAGCCTAGGCAACATGGAGAAAACCCGTTTCAGCCAGGTGTGGTGGTGCATGCCTGTAGTCCTAGCTACTCAAGGAGAGGCTGAGGCAGGAGGATCACCTGAACCCAGAAGGTGGAGGTTGCAGTGAGCCGTGATCCCACCACTGCATTCTAACCTGAGTGACAGAGTGAGACCTAGTCTCAAAAAAACCAAAACAACAAAAAACTCAAAGTGGAAAGATAAAGATTTTGTTCAGGATTAGAAAGGCAAACCAGATCGGTGTGAGCTCTGCCTCGTTAGCTATTTCTGTTGTGAAGCTAGAGAAGACCTGCTAAACAGTGGAGAATTGGTAACATCCCAAGAAAATCTCTTCACTTCTTTCTGTTATTTCACTTTGTATAAAACGAGTAGGGGCAGCCCGGAGCGGTGGCTCATGCCTGTAATCTCCGCACTTTGGGAGGCCTACGCGGGTGGATCATCTGAGGTCAGGAGTTCCGGACCAGCCTGGCCAACATCGTGAAACCCCATCTCTACTAAAAATACAAAATTAGCCAAGTGTGGTGGTGTGCGCCTGTAGTCCCAGATACTCAGGAGGCTGAGACAGGAGGATTGCCTGAACCCTGGAGGTGGAGTTTGCAGTGAGCTGAGATCACGCCATTGCACTCCAGCATGGTCAACAAGAGCCAAACTCCATCTCAAAACAAACAAACAAGAAAAAAAAAAGAATGGGGCAAAGTGTCTTCCTAAGTTTTTTTTTTTTTTTTTTTTTTTTTTTTTTGGGAAGGGGGTTTTTTTTTCTTGTTACCCAGGCTGGAGTGCAATGGCGCGATGTCGGCTCACCGCAACCTCCGCCTCCTGGGTTCAGGCAATTCTCCTGCCCCAGCCTCCTGAGCAGCTGGGACTACGGGCACACGCCACCATGCCCAGCTAATTTTCTGTAGTTTTAGTAGAGACGGGGTTTCACCATGTTGACCAGGATGGTCTCGATCTCTTGACCTTGTGATCCACCCGCCTCGGCCTCCCAAAGTGCTGGGATTACAGGCTTGAGCCACTGCGCCCGGCAGTTTTTTGTTTTTGAGAAGGAATTTTGCTCTGTGGCCCAGGCTGGAGTGCAGTCGCTCAATCTTGGTTCATTGCAACCTCTGCCTCCTGGGTTCAAGTGATTCTCCTGCCTCAGCCTCCCGAGTAGCTGAGATCACAGGCACACGCCACCACGCCCAGCTAATTTTTTTGCAGTTTTAGTAGAGACGGGATTTCATTATGTTGGTCAGGTTGGTCTCAACTCCTGACCTCAAGTGATCCGCCCACCTCAGCCTCCCAAAGTGCTGGGATTATAGGCGTGAGCCCCTGAGCCCAGAGGGTCTTCCTAAATTATGTTCTTGAGGGATCAGTGGCAGGGCACTGGGGAAGGGAGAAAGCCACTTGATTATGAATTCTTCATATTTCACCCATGAGCAAACTCTAGTTTGTCAAGCTAGCCCTTCTGGAAAATGTGGGGCTTGTGAAGAAATGTATTATATTTAATATCCTGCAATCAGGCCAGGCCCGGCGGCTCATGCTCAGGCGGGTGGATCACCTGAGGTTAGGAATTTGAGACCAGCCTGACCAACATAGTGAAACCCCACAAAAATTAGCCAGGCATAGTGGCAGGAGCCTGTAATCCCAACTACTCGGGAGGCTGAGGCAGGAAAATCATTTGAACTGGAGAGGCAGAGGTTGCAGTGAGCCGAGATCACGCCATTGCTCTCTAGCCTGGGTGACAGAGCAAGACTCTGTCTCAAAAAAAAAGAAAGAAAGAAAAAGAAATTAGCCAAGTGTGGTGGCACATGCCTGTAATCTCAGCTATTTGGGAGGCTAAGGCAGGAAACTCGCTTGAACCCAGGAGGCAGAGGTTGCAGTGAGCTGAGATTGTGCCACTGCATTCCAGCCTGGGCAACAAGAGTGAGGCTGTGTCTCAAAATAAATGAAATAAATAAATAAATAAATAAATAAAATCCTAATATCAGTTAAGCCTTAGTGAGGGTCCCTTAGGGCCTTCCCATATGGGTGTATGTTTTGAAGAAGAGAGTAGAGAGAACAAAAATGACAAGGGGGCCAGGCAAGGCATGGTGGCTCATTCCTATAATCCTAGCACTTTGGGAGGCAGAAATGGGTGGATCACCTGAGGTCAGGAGTTCCAGACCACCCTGGCCAACATGGTGAAACCCTGTCTCTACTGAAAATACAAAAATTGGCACTGGCAGGGTGGCTCACACCTGTAATCCCAACACTTTGGAAGGCTGAGGCCAGCAGATCACCTGAGGTTGGGAGTTCGAGACCAGCCTGACCAACATGGAGAAACCCCATCTCTACAAAAAAACACAAAAATTTGCTGGGTGTGGTGGTGCGTGCCTGTAATGCCAGCTACTTGGGAGCCTGAGGCAGGAGACTCACTTGAACCCGGGAGGCAGAGGTTGCAGTAAGCCGAGATCACGCCATTGCACTCCAGCCTGGGCAACATGAGCGAAACTCCGTCTCAAAAAAAAATTTTTTTAATTTAAAAATTAGCATGAGGATTGCCTGAACCCGGGAGGCTGAGGTTGCAGTGAACTGAGATGCACCATTGCACTCCAGCCTGGGCAACAGGTGAGACTCTGTCTCAAAAAAAAAAAAAAAAGACCAGATAAAATAATGATTCGGTCGATGAAAAGGCGAAGAGAAAGGCCCTTAGATAAAATTATGCTTTTCCTATGTAGTTCTGGAAGTAATGTCCTCCTCTTTGTTTAGCAAAAAGAATTACCTCTCACGGGGAGGGAGTGGGGGGAAGGGAATTTCTTGCTAGGTAGAAAGGGAAGGTAGAACCAAGCCAGTGGAGATGTATTTTTACAAAGCATTGGATCTTTCTACACTTCTCAGGTCACACCATGTAAAGAGTAGCCTCTTTTAATACCTAGAACCCTCTTTATTTAGGTCAAATCAAGGTTTCTGGGTACTCTATAGCAGTCAGGCTGGGTAAAGGGTTAAGGAGGGAAGGAGAGGGACTTTTCACATCATATCTGTTGTATTTTTAAATTTTGTATTAAGAACATATGTCATTTGTTGATAAAGAAAGTTATTTTAAAGACTCAATTAAGGCTGAGTAGTGAAATTTAAGATTTAGTTCTTTGCTCAGCATAGCCTCCAGTATTTATTTCTTTTCATACCCAACATGTTCATTTGCTTTGCGATTTTGTACTGTGGAGTTTTGGTTTAGGGACCTCTCCTTGCAAGTGACACCCCCCACCGAAATTATCTGATCTAATCTAAACAGATCAATTTATGCGTGACATCTCATTTTCTTCCCTAAGCTCTGTTTCCCACCAGCAAACAAAACATCTTGTTAAAACAGAGACTGTCCACTTCAAGCTTCAGATGAGAATTTACAGTCAGATTCCAGGCCTGCTATTTACTAGCTACGTGACCTTCTGCAGGGCATGTTACCGCTCTGGGATTGGGTTTCCTCATGTGGGGCTGTAGAATCTGCACTCCATTTACTTGATAGAGGTCAAAGGATGTACTTCAGCTTCTGGCACTGCCACTTTGTTGCTGTGTGACTTGGACACTCCGCCTGGCCTGTAAGCTTCCGTTTCTATAAAATGGGAACAATACTTCCTTCCAGGGAGGTTTTGAAAGTGGAATGAGGGATCTAAGAATCCTGGGGTCTAGGCCACATGAGTGCTTAAACCATGTTAGTGTCTTCTCCTTTCTCTTCGCCTGTTTCTTTCTGGGCTGTTTTTGTTTGCTTTTACTTTATAAAATAAGAATGGTGAACTACCTATTATGCAGATCTCCTGCCTATCAGTGCTTTATAAACAGTGAGGCAGAAAGCAGAATGTATGGTTGTTTTGGCACCAGGAGGACAAAGGGCCCCAGGCTCTGAATTTCTCTGACCTCTCTAAATTGTGTTTGAATTCCAGAGAAGAGCTCTGTTTTTCTAGGTAGGAATTAGGCAAGCTTTTCCTGGAGCTCACCCCAGGCAGCACCGTGAGGCTGAGGACTGAGGGCTTCCCTTCCACAAGACCTCCCTGTCTCTGTGAGCCTCAGCATCTCCAAGCCACCTGGGGAGCCTGGGTAGGTATTGCTCTTCAGGGACACCTGGACGCTGGCTCACTCCCTCAGGAGGAGGGAAGCTGCTGAGGCCTTTGAAACATTGTATTGAAAACTCACTCCTACACAGAAGCCAAAACTGACAAGGATGATAAGCTAATAGTAACAATGAACTACTCCTGCTCTTCAGTACTGTGCTCTGAGACAGGTCAGAATGCCTTTAGCCCAGTACTTTGATTTTTTTTTTTTTTTTTTTTTTTGAGATGAAGTCTATCTCTCACCCACCACACCTGTAATCCCAGCGCTTTGGGAGCCCAAGTTGGACTTGAGGTCAGGAGTTCGAGACTAGACTGACCAACATGGGGCAAACTCGTCTCTACTTAAAATACAAAAATTAGCCGGGCGTGGTAGTGTGTGCCTGTAGTCCCAGCTGTTCTGAAGGCTGAGGCAGGAGAATCACTTGAACCTGGGAGGTGGAGGCTGCATGGCACTCTGGCCTGGATGACAAAGAGAGACTCGTTCTCAAAAAAAGAAAAAAGAAACTGTGAAAAGGGTAAGGAGAAAGTGGGATTCAGTAACCTACAAACTATTTTAGGCAGGACACTTTTCAAAATGCAATTGGCAGCACTGGAAGTTGAACTGAGTGTGGTTTCCAGCACAGGGCATCTGGCCACCTTAGTAAATACTGCTGATCGACTCTCTCTGGCTCTGGCCGGCCTGCCAGAGACACCAAAACACAGGAGACATGACAAATTACTAGCATCTTTTGCTTTTTAATTTTTATTCCTTTTTAAATTTAATTTAATTTTATTGTTTGTGGAGAACAGGGTCTTGCTGTATTGCCCAGCCTAATCTCGAACTCCTGGGCTCAAGCGGTTCTCCTGCCTCTGCCTACCTGAGTGCTGGGGTTACAGATGTGAGCCACTGCGCCTGACCTTTGTTTTTATTCTGTATGCTTATGATAATGGCTGGAAAGAGGAGTTTCTCTTACACACAGTAGCAGGGACACACTTTCTCTCCTCTTTCCTTTCTAAAGGACAGTGTCAATGACATGTCCAGGACAGGTCAGAGAATGTTACATCAGAGATACTGCTGCTATATTTACCCCCTACTTGCTTTTCAAGCAAAGCAATTTATATGATAAAAAGCAGCAGAGACAAACTATCCTGCGTATCTTCAGAGAAGAAAAACACTGAATTTTAAAGCTCTACATTTTACTTTGCAGTCAGTTTTTCTGGGGGCTAAATTTCCTTTTTCTCTTTGTTTTTACCTTTTTAAATTCTCTGAGAGAGTTAAAGAGACTTATCGGCGGGGCAGCAGTGGCTCATGCCTGTAATCCCAGCACTGTGGGAGGCTAAGGCGGGTGGATCACCTGAGGTCAAGAGTTTGAGACCAGCCTGGCCAACATGGCGAAACCCCGTCTCCACTAAAAATACAAAAATTAG
>NW_022437009.1:7081088-7102440 GCF_009761245.1 Sapajus apella | reverse complement strand
ACCCTTGCCCCACTTTATTGCAGTTGAGAATGACAGTTCATGTGGGTCACTGATGAAGAGAGCAAAGATTTGTTCGAAGAATAAAAGCTCAGGCACAGCAGTTGCTCTGCCAGCCATGGGCAGTGACCCATTTCCTCCCTCTTCTTGCCTTTGTCCCTTCCCAGTTCAGACTATAGCTGGTCACTGAGGATCTTCACCCCTCTACCACCCACCCTTGGGACTCCTGCTAGGGAGATATCTTCAGAGTCAGGTCTGGAAAATTACTTAAATCGCCCTAAGGGGCTAAGGTAGGGTAGGGGTAGGGGTGTGAGACGGAGAGAGGTGGAGAGTTGGGGGTGGAGATGAGAGTGCAGGTGCGCAGGAGATGAGTGTAGTAGCCAAATTCTTCAGAATGTTTTTGTGTTCGTGGTGGCTCACGCCTGTAATCCCAGCACTTTGGGAAGCTGAGGCAGGTGGATTACCTGAGCTCAGGAGTTCGAGACCAGCCTGTCCAACATGGTGAAACCCCATCTCTACTAAAAATACAAAAATTTAGCTGGGCATGGTGACGGGCACCTGTAATCCCAGCCACTTGGGAGGCTGAGGCAGGAGAATCGCTTGAACCCAGGAGGTGGAGGTTGAACTGAGCCGAGATGGCGACACTGCACTCCATCATGGGTGTGACAGAGCGAGATTCCGTCTCAAAATTAAATAAAATAAATAGAATGTTTTCGTTGCACGAAACACTCTAGCCTCTCTCCCCCAGGCACCCTCATGTACAGGGTGAGTCCATCTAAGTGACACTAAGCCTTTTAACCAAAACAAACATCTCTAAATAAAAATTTATTTGCTTGGTTTTTGGTCTACATGGGACCAATTATCTGGATCTTTAAATAACCACATTTGGATAATTTTGTCATCATTACTCCTAATGTATGCTGGTTATCTGTTTGTATTAAAATCAAAGCACTTTATACACACCTTGTGGTTATGGTTCTTGAAGGACAATTTCATCCTAAGTCTTCATTGTGAGCAAGGATTTTTGCATCTCTGGAACAACAGTGTGCCTGAGTTGACTATAATCATGGAGGCTTTTGTTGGCAAGAGGTGGGACTGGTATATGCACACACAAGCAGGTAGGGGGTTAAAGAGAACAAGGGTTACTAGAAGGCATGAACCACTACCTAATTTGCAGGGCTAAGTGCAGAATGAAAATTCAGAATATCAGACGGGGCACGGTGGCTTACGCCTGTAATCCCAGCACTTTGGGAGGCCGAGGCGGGTGGATCACGAGGTCAAGAGATCCAGACCACGCCGGCCAACATGGTGAAACCCCATCTCTACTAAAAATACAAAAATTAGCTGGGAGCGGTGGCTCATGCCTGTAAATCCTAGCACTTTGGGAGGCTGAGGTGGGCGGATTGCCTGAGCTCAGGAGTTTGACACCAGCCTGGGGAACATGGTGAAACCGCATCTCTAATAAAATACAAAAAATCAGCCGAGTGTGGAGTGTGGTATGTGCCTGTAATCCCAGCTACTTGGGAGGCTGAGGCAGGAGAATCGCTTGAACCCAGGAGGCAGAGGTTGCAGTGAGCTGAGTTTGCATTGTTGCACGCCAACATGGGCAACAGAACAAAACTCTGACTCAAAAAAAACCCAGTAGCCTCTCATATTCCAGAGAAGAAGATTGGAATCATTGAAATTTGTATATTAAAGAAAATGTGACCTGATCCTGTAGTCTCAGACTGATGAGGTTTTGGAACACTTAGCAGTATAATCAGGTGCAACTGGTATGATATGCTCCACAGTTTGGGATAGAAATATAGTCTCCTATTTTACTTTTCCATTAATCACTTGAAACCCCAACTGCGTTTAGTGGCAAGAGGTCCAGTATCTCCCTGGAGACCTTCCTGCCAGCCCTCTGAATTGTTCAAGAACAAGGGCTTCTGCATCAGCTCAGGTCCTCAGGAGACAGTGGAGGAGATAATGTTCCAGTGTTAACTCAGGCTGAGAAAGCAGCACTGCTCACGTTTTGCTTTATTTTCTTCCTCTCCTAGGCAGAGTCAGTGCTGTATTTGTGGTCAAATGAACTGACTATGTCCTTCCTGACTTCTTTCTCAGAATTAGGAAACACTGATTAGCACTTAGAACCTAATTTTCATAGACTTCACTCATTAAAACATCAAGACCTAGGCACTGCACCAGTGGAATTTCATAATATGGAGGATAAAATATATTTAAATATATTTAAAATATGTATTTTTAAATGTGTTTAAAATATGTGTTTAAAATGTTTATGAGTCAAAATAATTAAAATTGCCACTTAACATAAGGATTGATTGTTGCTTCTTCTTCCTTTTTTTTTTTTTTTAAAGAGATGGGGTTTCACCATGTTGGCCAGGATGGTCTCGATCTCTTGACCTCGTGATCCAACCGCCTCCACCTCCCAAACTGCTGGGATTACAGGCGTGAGCCACCGTGCTCGGCCGCTTCTTCTTCCTTCTAAGAGTGATGACAAAGTTCTATTTGGTGGGGAAATAAATCTCTATCTTATTCCGTGCTCCTCTCAGAAGCTACTGGGGAAGGCAAAAGGAAAAGAGAGCTTAAAGTAGTCCTAAGGGGTTGGATCTGGGGAAAATGCTCCCAGGACAGCAGAGCACAGTCACAAAGCTAGCTCTGCAAAGAAGGCCTGGGGTTGAATAGGGAGTAGAGAGGTCAGTTGTTTGTGCAACAGAATTGAGGGGAATTGAGTTTCTAGGGAGGTCAAGGGAAAAGGAAGAGGTGCCTGAAAATGGAATTAGCAATGAGGCATTGGGAAATAAATGATGGTCAGATTCACTTTTGCAGTGTTTACTTCTCTACAACATTAACCCCTTTCCTCTCCAGGGTCTGATGTACACACTAATGCCTTTGGCTAATAACTAATAAAACAAGTACTTATGTTGTAGCAGGAGCGGCCGCGGGAAACGGATCTCTCGGACACCGAATACAGGAGGAAGGAGTTTATTCGGCCGGGAGCAAGGTGGCATATTTACCTAATAGCCAAGCTCACCTAACAAAGGAAGGTTCCTTCTTTATATAGGCTTATACTTTAGATGTTACACGTGGAAGAATCTTAGGTTTATAGCTTAACATATGAAAAGGGTCTCAGTTTACAGTCTTAGGAATTACATATGAAAAGGGTTTCAGTTTACAGTCTTAGGAATTACATATGAAAAGGGCTTCATTTTACAGTCTTAGGAATGAAAAAGGGAAGTTTACAGTCTTAGGAATGAAAAGGGGAAGTTGATCTGAGTTGCTTGGGTCTCCCTCTTCAATGTAACACTTGCGTGTACCATACTATTCTATGTATTTTACATATGTGAACTTATTTAATTCTCATAATCTTATGAAGTTGGTACTATTATTATTCCATTTTCATAGATGAAGAAAATGAAGCACAGAGAGGGTGAGTAATTTGCCCATGAACACTCAGTTAATATTTTGAAACCTCCCTAGATATTACATTCTATTATTGATTTAAATGCCAATAATTCAATAGGTTATAAACCACTGATGAGAATGTAAATTAGTACAACCTCTATGGAAAACAGTATGGAGATTTCTCAAAAAACTAAAAATATAGCCACCATTCTATCCAGCTATCCTGCTACTGGGTATCTACCCAAGGGAAAATAAATCACTATATCAAAAGGACACCTGCACTCATATGATTATCTCAGCACTATTCACAATAGCAAAGATAGGGAATCAACCTACGTATCCATCAACCATAACTGGATAAAGAAAATGTTATATATATACCCAATGGGATACTATTCAGCCATAAAAAAGAATGAAATCATGTCTATTGCAACATTGTGGATGGAGCTGGAGGCCACTACCTTAAGTAAAACAACTCGTACACAGAAAGTCAAATAACACATGTTCTCTCTTACAAGTGGGAGCTAAATAATGTGTACGCCTATACATAGAGTGTGGAATGATAGATGTTGGAGCCTCGGAAGGTGGGAGGGGGCTGAGGGATGAGAAATTACTTAACTAAATTACTTTTAGTGATGGATACACTAAAAGCCCAGACTTCACCACTACAAAATACGTCCATGTAACAAAACCACACTCCCCATCTCTACTAAAAATACAAAAAATTAGCTGGGTGTGCCGATGGGTGCCTGTAATCCCAGCTACTTGGGAGGCCGAGGCAGGAGAATCGCTTGAATCCAGAAGGAGGAGGTTGCAGTGAGTTGAGATTGCACCACTGCACTCCAGCCCAGGTGACAGTTAGAGACTCCATTCAAAAAACAGAGAAACAAAAAAGGAAACATTTGGATAATTGGATGTTTACAACTTTTTTAAAATGTTTGCTACACACACATTGATAAAGAAACATCTCCCGGCCGGCGCAGTAGCTCACACCTGTAATCCCAGTACTTTGGGAGGCCAAGGCGGGTGGATCATCTGAGGTCAGAAGTTTGAGACCAGCCTGGCTAACATGGTGAAACTCCGTCTCTAAAAAAAAAGAAATAGCTCCCACGTTGCCACTACCGCTCTACCCAGGTCCTCTCAGTCACTTTATGGCTGTTGCTGTTTTTTTTTTTTTTTTTTTTTGAGACGGAGTTTTGCTCCTGTTACCCAGGCTGGAGTGCAATGGCGCGATCTCGGCTCACCGCAACCTCCGCCTCCTGGGTTCAGGCAATTCTCCTGCCTCAGCCTCCTGAGCAGCTGGGACTACAGGCACGCGCCACCATGCCCAGCTAATTTTTTGTATTTTTAGTAGAGACGGGGTTTCACCATGTTGACCAGGATGGTCTCGATCTCTTGACCTCGTGATCCACCCGCCTCGGCCTCCCAAAGTGCTGGGATTACAGGCTTGAGCCACCGCGCCCGGCTGTTGCTGTTGTTTTAACAGTTATTCAAATCAGATTGGTTTGTATGTGTACACAGACTGTACATAAACATTCAGAGCAGTTTTATTTGTCATAAACAAAAACTGGAAATGACTCAAATGTCCATCAATAATGCATTGATAGACAACTTGAGGTACATCCATACCATGGAAATACAAAAGAATGAAATGAATCAACGATTGATACACATAACAATGTAGACAGACCTCAAAAAAAGTATATTGTGTGGAAGAAGCCATGAAAAAAAAGTACATGGTGTACTATTTTATTTATATACAAGTCTAGTGGCTGGGTGCAGTGGCTCACACCTGTGATCTCAGCACTTTGGGAGGCCGAGGCGGGAGGATCATGAGGTCAGGAGTTCAAGACCAGCCTGACCAACACAGTGAAACCCCGTCTCTACTAAAAATACAGAAAATTAGCTGGGCGTGGTGGCGCGTGCCTGTAATCCCAGCTACTTGGGAGCCCGAGGCAGGAGAATCACTTGAACCCGAGAGGCAGAGGTTTGCAGTGAGCCGAGATCACACCACTGCACTCCAGCCTGGCGACAGAGAGAGATTCCATCTCAAAAACAACAAAACAAAAGTTTAATGTGTAAACTAATCTATAGTGACATAAGGCAGGTCAGCGGTTGCCGCAGAGAGGGAGACAGGGTTGGTGGGTAGGGGAGTGAGGGACGGATTACAGAGGAGCATGAGGAATGATGGGTGATGGATAGCCCTTTTTTTTTTTTTTTTTTTTTTTTTTTTGAGACGGAGTTTCGCTCTTGTTACCCAGGCTGGAGTGCAATGGCGCGATCTCGGCTCACCGCAACCTCCGCCTCCTGGATTAAAGTGATTCTCCTGCCTCAGCTAGGATTACAGGCGCACGCTACCATGCCTGGCTAATTTTTGTATTTTTAGTAGAGACTGGGTTTTACCATGTTGGTCAGGCTGGTCTCCAACTCCTGACCTCGTCATCACCCACCTCGGCCTCCCAAAGTGCTGGGATTACAGGTGTGAGCCGCCGTGGCAGCGGATAGTGCATTTTTAATCTTGACTGTAGTTATGTTTTCACAGGTATATACATATGTTGAAACTCACCAAGTTGAACACTTTAAATATAGGCAGTTTATAGCATGTCAATCATACTTCAATAAAGCTGAAATTAAAGAAAAAGAAAATGTGTGAAAGGGAATACAGGAAATTATAAGCAGTAACCTTTGAAGTTAGGACTGAAAAAGCATGACTCAGTTTTCTTTTTTTGTGCTGTTTAAATCTTGTTACAGAAAATGATAAGCTGGGTGTGGTGGCTCACGCCTGTAATCCCAGTACTTTGGGAGACCAAAGTGGACAGATTACTTGAGGTCAGGAGTTTGAGACCATCCTGGCTAACATGGCAAAACCCTGTCTCTACTAAAAATACAAAAATTAGCTGGGCGTTATGGTGCACACCTGTAGTCCCAGCTACTCAAGAGGCTAAAGAAGGAGAATTGCTTGAACCCGGGAGGTAGAGGGTGCAGTGAGCCGAGATGGTGCCACTGCACTTCAGCCTGGGCAACCAAGCAAGACTCCATCTCAAAAAAGAGAAAAGAAATCTGGTCTTTGTTCGTTTTCAACAACATGTGCTTAGTTTAGAACATGCAAGGCACTAGAATGGAAATGAACTGTTGTCTTCCTAGCAATTGTCACTGTAATCATCATCATCATAGTTAACCTGTACAAGGCACTCAGAGGTCTTTAGATGGAGTATATTGTTTGTTTAATCCTAACAGTCATGTACACTATTATTATTATTATTTTTGAGACGGAGTTTTGCTCTTGTTCCCCAGGCTGGAGTGCAATGGCGCAATCTCAGCTCACCGCAACCTCCGCCTCCTGGGCTCAAGCGATTCTCCTGCCTCAGCCTCCCAAGTAGCTGGGATTATAGGCATGCAGCACCACACCCAGCTAATTTTGTATTTTTAGTAGAGGTGGGGTTTCTCTATGTTGGTCAGGCTGGTCTTGAACTCCTAACTTCAGGTGATCCACCCTCCTCGGCCTCCTAAAGTGCTGGGATTACAGGCATGAGCCACCCTGCCCTGAAGAAATTGAGGCAAAGAGAATTTAAGCATTTTACCTTAAATTACAGAGCTAATAAGTGATAGAGCTGGGATTTTATACTAGGCTCTTCCAGAACCAGTTTACTTAACCATCACTTTATACTGCCTCTCTAGGGTATTGAAATGAAAAAGACAGAGGCCCTGCTGCTGAGGCACTCATGGTCTGGTGGGGAGATGAGTACCAAAACACATTGACCCTACCACAAGATGTGATCAAAGTACCAGGAAAGGATCAAAGAGGCCAGGTGCTGTGGCTCACACTTACAATCCTGGCACTTTGGGAGGCTGAGGTGGATGGATCGCTTGAGCCCTGGAGTTTGAGACCAGCCTGGGCAACATACTGAACATATGGAAACCCTGTCTCTACAAAAAAAAAAAAAAAATTAGCTGGGCATGGTGGTGTGCATCTGTAGTCCCAGCTACTCAGGAGGCTGAGGTGGGAGTGTCTTCTGAGCCTGGGGAGGTTGAAGCTGCAGTGAGCCTGATCATGCTAATGTACTTCAGCCTCGGCAACACAGTGAGACTTCATCTGAAAAAAGAAAAAAGAAAGGACCAAGGAAGGCCCCCTAGCTCTGCCTGGGAAAACAGAGAAAGTAGCATTTGGGCTGGACCTTGCTGGATAGGTGAGACTGCCGCTTAGAGAAGGGGGAAAGGATATAGCAGGCAAAGGGAACTGCATGTACAAAGGGCGCTGGAGAATGGAACGTGAAAGCATGTCAGATTTTGGAGAAAAGCAAATCATGTGAAGAGAGAATAGGGTGGTACAGTGGGAGGTGAGGATGGAGCCAGATTGTGAGAGGCCTTGATGGCTGTTCACGAGCCATGGACAGTGCGTGAGCAGAATGACAGGGTCAGAGCTGTGGTGAGGATGCTGGTGTGATTCCACCTCATCAACTTAACATGGAGAACCTGAGACTTTCACCACAAGTCCAAAGAGACCCTGAGCTCAAACTGGTTATGACTTTGAAAGAAGAGGAGTTACAGGGGAGGGATAGAATTAGGAGAAATACCTAATGTAGATGACGGGGTGATGGATGCAGCAAACCATCATGGTACGCGTATACCTATGTAACAAACCTGCATGTTCTGCACATGTACCCCAGAACTTAAAGTATAAGAAAATAAAATAAAAAATAATCATCAACTGAAAAAAAAAAAAAGAAAGAAGAGGAGTTATTGCTCTGTTTATTGTTTATTTGCTTTTGCTTAGGGAAGTCAACCTTGGGCTATTGGTTTTAGAAAGGGCAGGAAGAGGCTCCAGCAAAATGCTTGCTATTTTCTTCTAAAATAGAAACACCAGGCATGCTTCCCTCTTCATTGTTCTCACAACCTACGTAAGGAAAGTTATTCTATTTGGATGCTTTCAGTTTCAACTAACAGAAAAATAGACTTGAATAAAGAATTTATCACCTCATTATTCTGGAAAGTCCAGAGGCAGCTAACTTTATATAAGACTTGATATAGCTCCAAAACAATGTCTTTCTTTCTTCTCTGCTATCTTCATACTAAAACTGACCTCCCTTGGAGTCCCAAGATGGGCTACCTACCTGTCTTCTCTTTATACTCAGCAAGAAAGATGGCATTTTTGTCCCAGTGTTTCCACCAGTCCTGAGAATCACCCTGATTACAACAGTTTTGGCCATATGCACCAATCATAATGGCAGTGGATTAAAATGCAATGTCACCTTTGCCTTTGGGGATTTCTTGCCTGACCCCTGAAGTAAGGGAAAGAATCAACCTTTCCAGGATTCTTGATGTCCAAATGTAAAACAGGACTCCTGGGAAAGTGGAAAGGGCTCAACCAACAACCATCTTCTACAGTCATAACAAAAATTCAGAGGACTCACCAAAAGCCTTGATTTTCACATAATCTTACTGTTTTTAGTAGCCCTGAAAACTTCACACTCAAAGCGTCTGTTTAATCCATTGATTGTCAGAACCTTCAGAGATTCTGATTTCATTGGCCTAGATAGAAGCATTTTGCTTTGAGCTCACCAGGTGATTCTAATGGGCAGACAGAGCTGAGAACCACTACATTAATCTTTCATGACTGCCACTACTGCAGTCATATGCTTAGTTTTATGTACAGCTGAAGTATGTTGAAACTAAACAAATAAGAATGATATAGTCAATCATATAATACAAATAATAGTAACTCTTATTGAGAATTGTATGTTTCAAGCACATTGTGAGATGTTTTGCATACATTGTCTCATTTCATAATAAAGAGAATATTATTTCTTCTTACAGATGAAAAAAACTGAAGCCCAGAGAACTTAGTTGTCCAAGATCACGCATCTAGTACGTGGCTAAGACAGAACTTCAACCCACATATACCTGACTTCAAAACTCCATGCACTTGACCCCTGTTGTGTATTGTTTGCTCCAGAACCATGACTACAAGAAATCTCTTTTAGAATTCAACATTTCCCAATGCTCTTTAGTCCCTGACACATCCGTGTATTTGTCAGGGCCTGGCAGGCCACATTTAGGTGGGGCTTTTTTTAACTGCCTCTTAGTGCCTCCTGCACCATCTTCCATGTTTTATATACACTGTATTGCACACACTCAGATTACCTTTAGTATATAGCCACAGGTATAAAATAGGGTGTGATAAATGTGCTTATAGATTACATATTGTGCACTTTAGAGTTTATATATACACTTATATTTTACACACATATAAAAATGGTGAATATAATGCAGGGAAGAGAATACTGACTCAGAGTTCCATATTTGCCTAGCACTGTGATCTTACGTGCAAATTTGTTGAATTTCCTTTTAATCATCTGTAAAACAGGGAGACAATGCGTGCTTTTCCTAATTGCACTATTATCTGAGGATCAAATGAGATCCCACACCTCGCAAGGAGTCTTGCTTGTCCATTCTTTTGCCAGCTAATGAGCTGTACCTATGAACTCTTGTAAATATATGTGTAAAAACTGGTATCACCTTTTACAGAGTAATATTGCACCTTTGCGTATCTTTGTTTGTTAGCCATAAACTCTCCCTCCCCTGTTTCTCACCTACTGATGAATTTCTGGAATTCTGTGTAATAAGCATGGGTCAGAGGTTGTAAATTTAATAAAAAACAGAGGAAAAGACTAAGGAAAGGGAGTGAGAGAAATATTTGTACAATCGACATAGTAGCATGTTTTGTTCTTAACTACCAAACAAGTCATTGCTGGCTAGGTTTATACACTATTGGTGGAAGCGTAAATTGCTAAAAATTTTGGAGAGGGGCTGGGTGACGTGGCTTATGCCTGTAATTCCACCACTTTGAGAGGCTGAGGTGGGAGGATCACTTAAAGCCAGACGTTCAAGACCAGCCTGGGCAACAAAGCAAGACCAGCAAAACTCTACTAAAAATTAAAAAAAAAAAAAAATAGCAAGATTCTACTAAAAATTAAAAAAAAAATTATGCAAGTGTAGTGGGATGCACCTGTAGTCTCAGGCCTGTAGTCCCAGCTACTCGGGAAGCTGAGGTGGGAGAATCACTTGAACCCTGGAGGTTGGGGCTACAATGAGCTATGATCATGCCACTGCGCTCCAGCCTAGGTGGCAGGGCGAGACCCTATCTCAAAAAAAAAAAAAAAAATTAAGAGCTAGTTATCAAATTGAAGATCAACATATAACTCCTACTTTGTATTAGATAATAAAAAAACAAAAAATTAAGCTCACACGTATACCAAGATTCACACAGAAAAGGTACAAAAATGTAAACAACAACAAAGGTTAAATTAACCATGGCTATCCTTGTGGGTGGAGTGTCTGGGAGGGCAAGTTTCACTTTTTATTTAATATTCTTCTGTGTAGTTTGTTTATAAGCATTTATTATTATTTTTTCTTTTTTCCTATGGCATTCAGTAATAGCATTTATTATTTTCTGCAAAAATGATATAAGCCCAGGGCAGAGAATAGCTAGATATGCAGACATCAGCTGTGCTCCTCTGTCCTTCATCCTTGGCTCCTCTCTGCAAGGACAGTTTAATGTCCCGGGAGGGTGCTGACCCCTGCCTGCCTGGCTGTTCTTGTTCTGTTTTGCAGTTCATTACCAGCTGCTTAAGCAGCAGTTTCCCAGTGGCCGGTCAGCTGGAACTGCTTCAGGAGGACAAACAGGAGGGATGCAGCTACCGGTGTAGACTGCCCTGTTAGCCTCATTGACAGGAAAAAAATTTAAACCTTAAAATGTCGAGGAACATTCATGCTATTGACAACTCCCTCATGCCTCTGCCTAGATCGGGCAGTGAACTGGATTTGGGTTGCTCTGGAGGAATCCTTGCAGTTGCGTGTAACAAACTTCCAGCTCCACATCCTAGCAGCTTGCCCCCAACACTTGGTTAGGGCTTACATTCCACAGGCTAAATCCCATGGCAATCCTGATCCCCCTATGTCAAACTAAAGCTTTCTCCATGGTAAGATAAAATGTCTTACCATTCCTGCAGCCAGCCTTCTCTTATGCAGGATACCTGAAGGAGCTCATGATAAAGGGAAATTCCTCATAAAAGAGTCAAGGTAAGAAGTGCAGCTATGGAGTCAGGTAGATGGATATCGTATCTCTGCTCTGATACTTCCTAGTCATGTGGCTTTAGGCAAATAACTTCACCTCTCTGAGCCTAAGTTTTCTCATGGGTAAAATAGGGAAAATAAGGCCGGGCGCTGTGGCTCACACCTGTAATCCCAGCACTTTGGGAGGCCGAGGCAGACAGATCACCAGGTCAGGAGTTCCAGACCAGCCCTACCAAAATGGTGAAACCGTATCTCTACTAAAAATGCAAAAAATTAGCCAGCTGTGGTGGCAGGCACCTGTAATCCCAGCTATTAGGGAGGCTGAGGCAGGAGAATCGCTTGAATTTGGGAAGCAGAGGTTGCAGGGAGCTGAGACCACGCCACTGCGCTCCAGCCTGGGTGACAGAGTGAGATTCCATCTCAAAAAAAAAAAAGGCCAGGCGCGGTGGCTCACGCCTGTAATCCCAGCACTTTGGGAGGCCGAGGTGGGTGGATCACGAGGTCAAGAGATTGGGACCATCCTGGTCAACATGGTGAAACCCTGTCTCTACTAAAAATACAAAACATTAGCTGGGCATGGTGGCGCGTGCCTGTAATCCCAGCTACTCAGGAGGCTGAGGCAGGAGAATTGCCTGAACCCAGGAGACGGAGGTTGCCGTGAACCGAGATCGCGCCATTGCACTCCAGCCTGGGTAACAAGAGCGAAACTCCGTCTCAAAAAAAAAAAAAAGAAAGAAAGAAATAGGGAAAATAAACATACCACCTGCCTCATAGGGTTGGACATAGAGGAATATAAGTGCTGTATTTATTTATGCATTGAGTCTCATTTCCTATCACTCCCACAATGGCAGTGGTTTAAGAGTTTGGGCTCTGGAATCAGATTGTCTAGGTTCAAATCCTACCTCTATTAGTTATTATGAGTATGATTTGGGGCAAACCTCTTTGGGCCTCAGTTTTTTCATCAGTAAAATGAATATTCTCATCTCCTAGGAATCTTATGAAGATTAAATGAGTTAGTGCATATAAAACAGTAAAGTGTCTGGAACACAAGCAATCAGGAAATGAGGCTGTTATAATTTGCTACTATTGAAAAAATAACATGGTCCGGGTATGGTGGCTCATGCCTGTAATTCCAACACTTTGGGAGGTTGAGGCTGGGGATCACAAGGTCAGGAGTTTGAGACCAGCCTGGCTAAAATGGTGAAACTCCATCTCTATTGGTATAAAATAGGGTGTGATAAATGTTCTTACGGATTACATATTGTGCACTTTAGAGTTTATATACACACTTACATTTTACACACATCTAAAAATGGTGAATATAATGCAGGGAAGAGAATATTGACTCAGAGTTCCATATTTGACTAGCACTGTGATCTTACAGGCAAATTCGTTTAATTTCCTTTTAATCATCTGTAAAATGGGGAGACAATGCATACTAGAAATACAAAAATTAGCCAGGCATGGTGGTGGGTGCCTGTAATCCCCGCGATTCAGGAGGCTGAGGCAGGAGAATAGTTTTAACCCAGGAGGCGGAGGTTGCAGTGAGCCAAGATTGAACCATTGCACTCCAGCCAGGGCAACAGGGCGAGACTTCGTATCAAAAAAGAAAAGAAAAAAAAAAAAAAAAGCATTGTCTCCTATCAGAATATGAAATTTGTAAAACCATCTTCCAAATCCCTCCCTGTCCACTCCCCAAAGACTCAGAAGTGAGCCGCTGGCTCCAGTCTTAAATCTAGTGCTGTCTTCCTGTGCTGTATGATGTTCCTCTCTTCATCCCCTTCCTCCTCATTCTTCCAGCTTCTCTTTCTCTCCCTGCCCAGGCCTCTCATTAGTCCAATTAATAAACTGCTGCTGTCATTTCAGTTCAGCTCCATGATCAGGGTCCCTTGGGGATAGGCATTATTCTGGGAAAGTGAGACGTTGGGGGAGCTGCAGGGACATCCTTATTTCCACAGCGGAGTGGAACTGAGAACCACGGTTGGCAGCAGATGAACCTCCCTGGGCCCAGGTTGCCTGGGGCATCATCAGGATAATCAGTGAGACCTTCATTATATATAGAGAGAGTCTGGCTGTTTGGCACAGGAAGGTTCTGGCTTGGAGATAATGACCAGCCTGAGGCCTCTGGCCTTCTGTGCCCTGGCCTTTAGCTCCCCCTTGGGCATATACACAGAGGCATTCATGCAGGCACGCACGCAAGTTCCCTGGGCTTTCAGTCAGCTCAAGGGTTTGTGGGTACATTCCCAGCCTGGAAAGCTGGTGAACA
The DNA here is from genome assembly GCF_009761245.1 of Sapajus apella. Lineage (NCBI taxonomy): Eukaryota > Metazoa > Chordata > Mammalia > Primates > Cebidae > Sapajus > Sapajus apella. The sequence goes on along the minus strand of NW_022437009.1, from coordinate 7,088,699 downwards.
GAGGGAGGCTGGAGGGCCCAGAAACGCATGACTGCCCCTGCTGATTGCTGAGAATAATCAAACTCTGAGGTTCCCAAGAGACCATTAAACCAACACAAGTGTCTCATCCAGAGTGAGAGCAAGGTTTCCTCCCAAGCTTGAAAGGATAAAGGGGCAGGTCTGGGGAGTAGCCCAGCTAGCTGAAAACACAAAAATGGGACTCGCCGCAGGTTAGCTCAGAAGATCATGCATTCCCAGGACGGGTTGGTTTGCTGGGTATGGGATGGAGGTCAGCATTTTCAATCCCCTCCTCCCCACACCTTCAGGATATGAAACAAGTTTGTGCTGAGGATGGGGACTGGGGTGGGAACATGAGGGGCATGATTTGATTTTTCAACCAGTTACATTGTATTTACCTCTTCAGGCATGTATTTGGAAGACAGGGGGTCATACCACACTAATTCTCCTGACATCTGACTCCTACCTGCTGCACTGTCCACACTCCTATTCACCACCTAGAATTATGAGCTTCTGTGCTGGCCTCAGCCCAAAGAGAATGTAGAAAAAGGCACATTCTTTCAGTGTTTTGCCCCTTAATTCCTCATAACCACAAAAACACCTGTGTTACATAGATAGACTTTACCGTAGGTCTCAAAGTGTGGTTTTCAAGTATAATCCATGGACCAGCCACTTCAGCATCACCTGGGAAGTTGTAAGAAATGCAAATTCTCAGGTCCCACTCTAGACTTACTGAATCAGAAAATCTGGGGGCCAGTCCAACAATCTGTAGGTTAACAAGCCCTCCCAGTGATTCTTTTTTATTTATTTATTTTTTTTGAAACAGCCCGGCTCTATTGCCCAGACTGGAGTGCAGTGGCGCGATCTTGGCTCATTGCAACCTCTGCCTCCTGGGTTCAAGTGATTCTCTTGCCTCAGCCTCCTGAGTAGCTGGGACTACAGGCATGCACCACCACACCTGTCTAATTTTCTGTATTTTAGTAGAGACAGAGTTTCATCATGTTGCCAGGGCTGGTCTTGAACTCCTCAGCTCAAGTGATCTACACACTTCAACCTCCCAAAGTACTGGGATTACAGGTGTGAGCCATTGCCCCCGGCACAAGCCCTCCAAATGATTCTGATACTTGATGAAGTTTAAGAACTTACTGCTGTATGTTTAAGGGTTACTTGAAAAAAACTTACAATGTAAGGAAGGAGACTTAAAACGGATTTTTCTTTTCTTTTTTTTTTTTTTTGAGATGGAATTTCACTCTTGTTGCTCAGGCTGGAGTGCAATGGCACAATCTTGGCTCATTGCAATCTTTGCCACCTGAGTTCAAGAGATTCTCCTGCCTCGCTCTCCCAAGTAGCTGGGATTACAGGCATGGGCCACCACATCCTGCTAATTTTTTGTATTTAGTAGAGACGGGGTTTCACCATGTTGGTCATGCAGGTCTCAAACTCCTGATCTCAAGTTATCTACCCTTCTCAGCCTCCTAAAGTACTGGGATTATAGGCAGAACCATGGCACCTGGCCAAAACTGAATTGCAAATAGGACTGTTTAAAAGCCTACAGGAGCCGGGCGCGGTGGCTCAAGCCTGTAATCCCAGCACTTTGGGAGGCCGAGGCGGGTGGATCACGAGGTCAAGAGATCGAGACCATCCTGGTCAACATGGTGAAACCCCGTCTTTACTAAAAATACAAAAAATTAGCTGGGCATGGTGGTGCGTGCCTGTAATCCCAGCTACTCAGGAGGCTGAGGCAGGAGAATTGCCTGAACCCAGGAGGTGGAGGTTGCGGTGAGCCGAGATTGCGCCATTGCACTCCAGCCTGGGTAACATGAGTGAAACTCCGTCTCAAAAAAAAAAAAAAAAAAAAAAAGCCTACAGGAACATATAAAGGGTCTTTCATGGGATTTTGCTTCTCTCTCTGGAGGCCCACATGTAGAGGTTGATTTCTTCTTCTACTAAGACAGTAGAAAGCATGTACCCACACCTTCACACATAAACTCATTCCTCATCTTTTCTCCAGAGGTCACAACATTTTTGAATTGGGTATTTGTCATTCCTGTGCATGTTTTCACTACATATTTCCTACCCAGTATTTTCTGCATATTTTGAACTTCGTGTATTTTGGATATATTACACATACCTGTTGGCAGTTTGCTTTTTTCCATTTGCCATTGTTTTTAGATTTATCTGTGATGCTACTACATCTACCTGTTTTCTTTTTTCTTTTCTTTTTTTTGCCCATGCTGGAGTGTAGGGGCACACTCTCAGCTCACTGCAACCTCCACCTCCCAATTTCAAGCAATCCTCCCGCTTCAAGCAATCCTCCCACCTCAGCCTCCCAAGTAGCTGGGATTACAAGTGTGTGCCTCTATACCTGGCTGATTTTTGTATTTTTAGTAGAGACGGGGTTTCACCATGTTGGCCAGGCTGGTGTAGAGCTCCTGACCTCAAGTGATCTGCCCGCTTTGGCCTCCCAAAGTGCTGGGATTACAGGTATGAGCCACCGTACCTGTCCAGGTTGAACATTTTAAATGTTTATTTGATCATTCAGGTTCCTTCTGTAATTTCATGTTTATTTTCTTTATCTATTTTTCCATCGGGTTATATTTTCTCCATTAATTTGAGTTTTAAAAAATATATTCTGAATAGGCATTATACACATTTTCTTTTGATCATAGCTTTTATTTTCAAATTATTTATGGTGTTTCATGGTACTGTGGTATTAATATTTTTCTTTTTTCCTTTTTTTGGGAGATAGGGTCTCACTTTGTTGCCCAGACTGGAGTGCAGTGGTGTGATCACAGCTCCCTGCAGCCTCGACCTCCTGAGGTTCAGGTGATCCTTCCACCTCAGCCTCCTGAGTAGCTGGGACTACACACACAGCCACTAAACCCAGCCAATTTTTTTTTTTTTTTGGTAGAGATGGGGTTTCACCATGTTGCCCAGGCTGGTCTCAAACTCCTGGGCTTAACATATTCTCCTGCCTCAGCCTCCCAAAGTGTTGGGATTACAGGCATGAATCACTGTGCCCAGCCAGTGCTGATGTTTTTAATTTTTCTTTTTCTTTCTTTCTTTTTTTTTCTTTCAGACAGAGTCTTGCTCTGTCACCCAGGCTGGAGTGCAGTGGTATGATCTCAGCTCACTGCAACCTCTACCTCTTGGGTTCAAGCGATTCTCCTGCTTCAGCCTTCTGATTAGCTGGGATTACAGGTGCCCATCGCCATGACTGGCTAATTTTTGTATTTTTTTAGTAGAGACATGGCTTCACCATGTTGGCCAGGCTAGTCTTGAACTCCTGACCTCAGGTGATCCACCTGCCTCGGCCTCCCAGTGTTGAGATTACAGGGGTGAGCCACTGCACCCAGCCTCATTTTAATGTATTCGATTTACCAACATTTCTCATCGAATTGGTGCTCTTTGAATCATCATGTTACAAAATATTTCAGTGTTAGCAAAGACTGAGATGCTGTAACAAAGAGACAGCAAAATACAGTGGCTTAAAGAACAAAGACATTTCATTCTCTCTCACAAAACCATCCCTGGTTGGGCAGTCCAGGTTGCTGAGGTGTCTTTGCTGTACATAAGCATTCTGGGACTCAGGTTCATGCATCTTGTGGGTCTGCCATCCCCTTCGCATATCACCACATTGCATAGCCAAATCACTACCGAATTGAGATTCCAACCGGCAAGAAAGGGAAAGAGACCACAGAAGAAACTTACCTGATGTCTTAAGTCCCAGAGCTGCCAGTGGCACACATTTCTGCTCATGTCTCATTGTGAGAACTTAATTTCATTACCACACTTATCTGCAGAGGAGGCTGGGAAATGTGCCCCATTATAACATGATTATTATAGAAGAATGAAAGAATGGATTTTGTGAACAAGGAATACTCTGTCACATCTTCTCTATCCTTAGGGCATAAAGAAATTCTCAATATTTTTCTTCTAAGTTTTGCTTTTGACATTTGGGTCTTTATTAGGGGTTGGTGTCATTACAGTGTGAATTAGGAGTCTATTTTTATTTGTATGAATAACCAATTGTTCTAGCATATTTGTTGATTAATCTACCCCTTTCTTGTTGCTTTGTTATGTGATCTTTGTCTTATATCCAGTTTATTGGTGTACATGATTCTATTTCTGGACTCTATTCTGTTCTGTTCTGTTTGATTATTTGTCTATCTCTATACCTCTTCCTCATTTTATTTATTTATTTATTTATTTTTTTGAGTTTCTCTCTTTTTTGCCCAGGCTGGAGTTCAATGGCAATATCTTGGCTAACTGCAACCTCCACCTCCTAGGTTCAAGTGATTCTCCTGCCTCAGCCTCCTGAGTAGCTGGGATTACAGGCGAAAGCCATCACGCCTGGCTAATTTTGTGTTTTTGGTAGAGATGGGGTTTCACCATGTTGCCTAGGCTGGTCTCGAACTCCTGACCTCAGGTGATCAGCCCGCCTTGGCCTCCCAAAATGCTGGGATTACAGGTGTGAGCCACCGCACTCTGCCTTGAGTTGACTTTTGTATATGGTGTGAGAAAGGGTTTCACACCGATTTCATTTTTTTCCATATGATTATCTAATGACCCCAGGCCTGCTTGTTAACTAAGGAGTCTATCCTTTCTCAGCTGCTCTGAAGTTCTACCTGTGTTATAAATCGTGTTCTAATCAAGTCCCTTACATGTACCAAAAGTTTATATAACTTTCTCTGTGACAAAATTATACCTTTTAATTACAGTAGCTTCAAAACACATCTTGATACCTGGTAGAGCAAGTTCTTCAACATTTTTAAAACTGAGAGCGTCTTTGTGATTATTTTTACCTTAGAATACTATGCACATTTGGGATTTTTATTGGGATTGCATTAAATCTATCAATCAGCCTGGGAGAACTGACGTCTTTTACTTATTTATGTATTTATTTTTTAGACAGAGTCTCACACTGTCGCCAGGCTGGAGTACATGGGCACCATCTCGGCTCACTGCAACCTCCACTTCCCGGGTTCAAGCGATTCTCCTTTCTCAGCCTCTTGTGTAGCTGGGACTACAGGCGCACGCTATCATGCCCAGCTAATTTTTGTATTTTTAGTAGAGACGGGGTTTCACCATGTTGGCCAGGATGGTCTTGATCTCTTGACCTTGTGATCTGCCTGCCTCAGCCTCCCAAAGTGTTGGGATTACAGGCGTGAGCCACCGTGCTGGCGGTATTTGTTTGTTTTTAATTTATTTTTATTTTTAGAGAAAGAGTCTTGCAAACTTTCTCTCTGACATAATTACACCTTTAAATTACAATAGCTTTAAAACACATCTTGATACTTGGTAGAGCAAGTTCTTCTATATATTTAACCCTGAGAGCCTCTTTGTGATTATTTTCACTTTAGAATACCATGCACATTTGGGATTTTTTTTTTTTTCACCATGTTGGTCAGGCTGGTCTTGAACTCCTGACCTCAGGTGATCTGCCCGCCTTGGCCTCCAAAGTGCTTGGATTACAGGTGTGAGCCACCACACCTGGCCTGCACATTTGAGATTTTTATTGGGATTGCATTAAATCTATAAATCAGCCTGAGAAAACTGACATTTTTAATTTTTTGTTTGTTTTTGATTTATTTTTATTTTTAGAGAAAGAGCCTTGCTGTGTTGCTCAGGCTGGCCTTGAATTCCCGTGCTCAAGCAATCCCTCTGCCTCAGCCTTTCAAGTAATTGATATTATAGGCTCACACCACCACACCTGGCCATCATCTTTATAATAGTGATTTTTTTTTTTGAGACAGAGTGTTGTTCTGTTGCCCACACTGGAGTGCAGTGGCACAATCTCGGCTCCCTGCAACATCTGCCTCTCGGAATTAATTGATTTTCCTGTCTCAGCCTCCAGAGTAGCTGGGAATTCAGACACCCGCCACCCCACCCAGCTAATTTTTGTATTTTTAGTAGAGACAGGGTCTCACCATGTTCACCAGGCTGGTATTGTTCCCCTGACCTCAAGTGATCTACCCACCTCAGCCTCCCAAAGTGCTGGGATCACAGGCATGAGCCACCGTGCCTGGATTATAATATTGATTCTTTCAGTCTGAGAGCATAGTATTTCTCTTTATCTATGTAGATTCTCTTTTATACTTTCCAATAACATTTTATAATGTTCTCTGTATATTGTTTCTCTTGTATTTATTTGTTTGATCTAGGTATCTTTTAGTTTTTATTGCTATTGCATGTGCCATCTTAAAAATATTTTATAATTGCTGATTTATTATTATAAAATTGATTTTAGTATATTGATCTTGTAGTTACATCCTTGTTGAAATTTTTTATTAGTTTAAATAGTTGACTTAAAGATTCTTTTGGATTTTTTCTGCAGAGAATCACATCCTGTGTAAGTAAGGGCAGTTTTGTTTGTTTCCTTATGATTTTATATCTTTAATACCTTTATCTTGTCTTGCACTGGTTAGGACCTCTGGAATAGTGTACAGTAGAAACAATGATAGGCATCATTGTCTTGATCCTAATGTAAAAGGAATATATATGTGTGTATATATATATATATATTTAGATGGAATTTTGCTCTTCTTGCCCAGGCTGGAGCGCAATGGCGTGATCTCGGCTCACCGCAACCTCCAACTCAGGGTTTCATGCAATTCTCTTGCCTCAGCCTCCTGATTAGCTGGGACTACAGGTGTGCGCCACTATGCCTATCTAATTTTTGCATTTTTAGTAGAGACGGGGTTTCACCATGTTGGCCAGGATGGTCTTGATCTCTTGACCTCATGATCCGTCCACCTCGGCCTCCCAAAGTTCTGGGATTACAGGTGTGAGCCATTGTGCCCAGACTGTAAAAGGAATTTTTTTTTTTTTTTGAGATGAAGTTTCACTCTTGTTGCCCAGACTGGAGTGCAATGGTGCAATTTTGGCTCACCACAACCTCTGCCTCCCAGGTTCAAGCGATTCTCATGCCTCAGCCTCCTGAGGAACTGGGATTACGGGCATGCACTACCATGCCCGGCTAATTTTGTATTTTTAGTAGAGACGGGGTTTCTCCATGTTGGTCAGGCTGGCCTCAAACTCCCAATTTCAGGTGATCCGCCCGCCCGCCTCGGCCTCCCAAAGTGCTGGGATTACAGGTGTGAGCCACTGTGCCCAGCAAAAGGAATATTTTAATTTTTATTTATTTGTGTTTTTTAATTTGGAGACGGAGTTTCACTCTTGTTGCCCAGGCTAGAGTACAGCGGCACGATCTTGGCTCACTGCAACCTCTGCCTCCTGTGTTCAAGTGATTCTCCAGCCTCAACCTCCTGAGTAGTTGGGATTACAGGCTCTTGCCACAATGCCCAGCTAATTTTTTGTATTTTTGGTAGAGACGGGGTTTCACCATGTTGGCCAGGCTGGTCTCAAACTCCTGACTCAGGTGATCCACCTGCCTTGGCCTCCCAAAGTGCTGGGGTTATAGGCGTCAGTCACTCACTGCGCCTGGCCAAAGGAATATATACATATATATATATACATATACACACACACATACACATATATAGACACATATATATACATATATGTGCACATATATACATACATATACATATGTGTACGCATATATATACATACACACACACATACACACACACACACATACACACACACACA
>NW_022437009.1:7070120-7080988 GCF_009761245.1 Sapajus apella | reverse complement strand
CCGCCTCCTGGGTTCAGGCAATTCTCCTGCCTCAGCCTCCTGAGTAGTTGGGATTACAGGCACGCACCACCATGCCCAGCTAATTTTTTGTATTTTTAGTAGAGACGGGGTTTCACCATGTTGACCAGGATGGTCTCGATCTTTTGACCTCGTGATCCACCCGCCTCTGCCTCCCAAAGTGCTGGGATTACAGGCTTGAGCCACCGCGCCCGGCCAATATGTATTTTTTTTTTGAGATAGAGTTTCGCTCTTGTTGCCCAGGCTGGATATGCAATGGCACAATATCGGCTCACTACAACCTCTGCTTCCCAGGTTGAAGCAATTCTTCTGCCTTTGCCTCCCAAGTAGCTGGGATTATAAACATGCACCACCACCACGCCCAGCTAATCTTGTATTTTTAGTAGAGATGGAGTTTCTCCATGTTGGTCAGGCTGGTCTCGAACTCCCGACCCTGGATGATCCACCTGCCTTGGCCTCCCAAAGTGCTCAGATTACAGGTGTGAGCCACTGCACCCAGGCAGGAATATTTTTAATGTTTCACTGTTAAGTATGAAGCTTGCATACTTAATAAAGGGGTTTTGGTAAACACCCTTTATTAGCAAGAGAAAGTTCATTCTATTCCTGGTTGGCCAAGAGTTTTTATAATAGATGTCTTGAATATTATATTTTACACATATATATTATATATACTTGGTATATGTGTATACATATACATGTACATATATATATTTTGAGAAGGAGTCTGGCACTGTCACCGAGGCTGGAGTGCAATGGGGCAATCTCTGTTCACTGCAAGCTCTGCCTCCCGGGTTCATGCGATTCTCCTGCCTCCGCCTCCAGAGTAGCTGGGATTACAGGTGCACACCACTACACTCGGCTAATTTTTTGTATTTTTAGTAGACATAGGGTTTCACTATGTTGGCCAGACTGGTCTCAAATTCCTGACCTGGTGATCTGCCTGCCTCAATCTCCCAAAGTGCTGGGGTTAGAGGTGTGAGCCACAGTGTCCGGCCAAATCTTGTTGGTATACTTCATACAGTATATATTTATATATTTTCTATGATATGTATGTGATATATATTACATATCAAATAGCATATATGTGTTAAAGATGAAAAGCCATATTTCAAGATGTACAAATATATGCTATATCTATGACATATCACATATATCATATAAAAAGTCATATTTTTTCATATACTAAAATAGTTATGTTTTTCTCCTTTACTCTGATAATGTAGTGGATTGCTGGGACTCTCTGGTTTACCTATCAAAGAGGCCATTTAGGCCGGGCGTGGTGGCTCACGCCTGTAATCCAAGCACTTTGGAGGCCAAGGCGGGCGGATCACCTGAGGTCAGGAGTTCAAGACCAGCCTGACCAACATGGTGAAACCCCGTCTTTAAAAAAAAAAAAAAAGAAAGAGGCCATTTATAGGCCTGTTTGTTGTGTGGGTGGTTTTTGACGGGAATAAGATGGAAAGAAGGGTTTAGTTATGATGCTGCTAAGGTGGTATAGTTGAGAGATTATTGTGTCTTGGATTGGTATGGTGGTAAGAGAGATGGAAAGAAATAGTCAGTTTTAAAACATTTTGGATTTGTGGATGGATTGGATGTCAGGTAAGGAGGAGATGGTGAATAAAGGGAAAGGAAAGAAAAGACTCAAAAGATGAGTTCCAAATTTCTGGCTTTAGATTAAAAAAAAAAAATTTGCTAAAGAGAGGGGCAGATTGTGAAAGAAAAAAAAAAAAAAAGACCAAAAATTGAGGTAAAAAATACATAACATAAAATGTAACCATTTGGAACTATTTTGAAGTACACAGTTCTGTGGTAATAAGTACATTCACATTGTTGTACAACCGCTGCCACCATCGATCTCCAGAACTTTTTGCATTATCCCAAACTGAAACTCAGTATATACTAAACAATGACTCCCCATTCTCTCCTCCTCCTAGCCTAGACAACCACCAACTATTTTCTGTCTGTATGAATTTGACTACTCGAAGTACCTCATATAAGTGCCATCATACACTATTTATCCTTTTGTAACTAATTTATTTCACTTGGCATAATGTTTTCAAGGTTTATTTATGTTGTAGAAAGTATCAGGATTCCTTTCCTTTTTTGTTTTTTGAGACAGAATTTCCTTCTTGTTACCCAGGCTGGAGTGCATCGGCTCACTGCAACCTCTGCCTCCAGGGTTCAAGTGATTCTCCTGCCACAGCCTCCTGAGTAGCTGGGATTACAGTCATGTACCACTATGCCCAGATAATTTTTTGTATTTTCAGTAGAGATGGGGTTTCATCAGGTTGGCCATGGTGGTCTCAAACTCCTGACCTCAGGTGATCCACCTGCCTCAGCCTACCAAAGTGCTGGGATTACAGGCGTAAGCCACCACACTCAGCCAGGATTTCCTTCCTTTTTAAGGCTGAATCTTCCATTGTGTGTGTGTATGTGTGTGTGTGTGTGTGTGTGTATACAAAATTTTGTTTCTTCATTCACCCATTGATAAGACACTTGGGCTGCTTCCACGTTTTGGCTATTGTGACTAATACAGCTATGGAACATGGGTACACCCATATTCCTTCAAGTCCTTTCAATTATTTTAAATATATACCCAAAATGGTAATTCTATGTTTAATTTTTTGAGGAAATGTTTTACCATTTTCCACAGCAGCTACACCATTTTATTTTTTTGAGATGGCGTCTCATTCTGTTGCTTAGGCTGGAGTGCAATGGCACAATCTTGGCTCAATGCAACCTCTGCCTCCTGGGTTAAAGGGATTCTCTTGCCTCAGCCTCCTGGGTAGCTGGGATTACAGGCTTGCACCACCACATCCAGCTAATTTTTGTATTTTTGGTAGAGATGAGATTGCACCATGTTGATCAGGTTGGTCTCAAACTCCTGACCTCAGGTGATCTGCCTGCTTTGACCTCCCAAATGCTGGGATTACAGGTGTGAGCCACCGTACCTGGCCAGCTACACCATTTTATATTCCCCCTAGCAATGTACAAGAGCTACAGTTTCTCCATATCTTCACCAAACTTGTTATTTTCTGGGTTTTTATTATTTTTTATTTTTATTTTATTTTTTTTAGAGAGGGGGTCTCGCTATGTTGCCCAGGCTGGAGTGCAGTGGCTATTCACAGGTGCAATCCCACTACTGATCAGCACGGGAGTTTTGACCTACTCTGTTTCCAACCTGGGCCGGTTCACCCCTCCTTAGGCAACCTGGTAGTCACCAGCTCCCGGGAGGTCACCATTTTGATGCTGAACTCAGTGTGAACACCCGATCGGCATAGCGTATTACAGCCCTGAACTCCTGGGCTCAAGCAATCCACCCACCTCAGCCTACCCAGTAGCTGGGACTACAGGCACGCGCCACTGTGCCCAGCTATTTTCTGTTTTTTTAATATATATATAATAGCCATCCTAACAGATGTGAAGTAGGATTTCATTGTGGTTTTAATTTGGATTTCCTTAATCACTAGTGATCTTGAGCATCGTTTACTTGTGCTTATTGGTCATTTGTGTATCTTTGGAGGAATTCAAGTCCTTTGCCTATTTTTAAATTGGGTTGCTTTTTTGTTGTTGAGTTGTAGAAGTTCTTTATGTTTTTCTGGATACGAATCCCTTATCTGATATATGATTTGCAAATTTTCTCTTCCATTACATGGGGTACCTTTTCACTCTATAGATGGTGTCCCTTGATGAACTAATATTTTTAATTTGTTTTTCTTTCTTTCTTTTTTTTTTTGAGATGTAGTCCTGCTCTGTCACCTAGGCTGGAGTGCAGGGGCATGATCTCAGCTCACTGCAACTTCTGCCTCCCGTATTCAAGCGATTCTCCTGCCTCAGCCTCCCAAGTAGTTAGAACTACAGGCACTTGCCACCACGGCCAGCTAATTTTTGTATTTTTAGTAGGGACAGGGTTTCACCATGTTAGTCAGGATGGTCTTGATCTCCTGACCTCATGATCTGCCTGTTGGCTTCCCAAAGTGCTAGGATTACAGGAGTGAGCCACTGTGACCAGCCATGTTTTTAATTTTGAGGTACAATTTATCTATTTTTTCTGGCTTTAGGTTTCACTTCAATAAATAGTGGTTACAATTGTTATCATTATTCCTTCTTTGCTTTAGTGGGAAAAGGAGATAAGGGAAGGAAGAGATGGAAGGAGACAAAAATGCATTCTCACTAGATTTGGGCCTATTTACAGAGAAGCAGTGAAATTAACAGCCATTTTTTCTTTTATTTGAGACAAAGTCACTCTGTTGCCCATGCTGGAGTACAATGGTGCGATCTTGGCTCACTGCAACCTTCACCTCCCAGGTTCAAGCAATCCTCGTGCCTAAGCCTCCCCGGTAGCTGGGATGACAGGCATGTCCACTAAGCCTGGCTAATTTTTGCATTTTTAGTAGAGACGGGATTTTGCCATGTTGGCTAGGCTGGTCTCGAACTCCTGACTTCAAGTAATCTGCCTGCCTCGGCTTTCCAAAGTGCTGGAATTACAGGCATGAGCCACTATACCTGGTCAAATTAACAGTAATTTAGTCAACAATAAATATTTATTTAGCATTGTCTGTATTCCAGACATTGCTTTTAGCAATGGAGATATAAAACGAGAAAACACAGCTATAACAGTATGCTTTGGAAAGGTAATTCTATTGACAGCTTAGAGACTTGGAGACAGGAGAGACTGGAGGACAGGAGATGGGTTCAGAGGTTATTGCGATAGTAGTCATGTGAGATGCAGGTCTGAACTAAGTAGCAGTGGGGATGGAGAGCTGGGAAAAGATCTGAAACATTCCTGAGGGGAAATCAAGAGAGTCTAGTGATTGGACGTGACAGGAAAGAACTCAGGGAAAGCACAGGCAATCCTGAGACTTCTAGTTTGAAAGAATAGAACTGATCAGGTTAGGTTAGTTATGACTTTGCAAAGAGTAAAGTCCTGAGGTAATGTGATATAGGGCAGCTAAGTTGTAAGAGGTTGGGGTTTATGCTAAGGTGTGGAACAAGGGATCCAAAGTCAGTAGTTTTGTTGTTGTTGTTTTAGTAACCTGGAGCTGGGGTACTCTTTGCTTATGGATTCCACCAAACTCTAAAATCTTGGCCCAGGTAATTTAGCACCCACGAATTAATTAGACAATTTAAGGTAATGAATATAAAAACCCTATATTCCATTGTTAGTCAGAGATGAATCTCTAAATTCTGTTCAAAGTATGTATTTGCGGCCAGGCATGGTGGCTCACGCCTGTAATCCCAGCACTTTGAAAGGCTGAGGTGGGTGGATCACCTGAGGTCAGGAGTTCGAGACTAGCTTGGCCAACATGGTGAAACCCTATCTCTACTAAAAATACAAAAAGTAGCTGGGCATGGTGGTACATGCCTGTAGTTCCATCTTCTCGGGAGGCTGAGACAGAAGAATTGCTTGAATCCAGGAGGCAGAGGTTGCACTGAGCCAAGATTGTGCCACTGCACTCCAGCCTGGGCAATAGAGCAGGCTTCATTCACTTCATCCCCCCCCAAAAAAACAAAAAACAAAAAACTGGCCAGGCAAGGTGGCTCACTCCTGTAATCCCAGCACTTTGGGAGGCTGAGGCAGGCAGATCACGAGGTCAGGAGATTAAGACCTTCCTGGCAACATGGTGAAACCTCTCTCCACTAAAAATACAAAAAATTAGCCAGGTGTGGTGGCACGCACCCTTAGTCCCACCCAGCTACTCCGGAGACTGAGGCAGGAGAATCACTTGAACCTGGGAGGTGGAGGTTGCAGTGAGCTGAGATGGTGCCACTGCACTCCAGCCTGGGCAACAGAGCGAGACTCCATCTCAAAATAAATAAATAAATAAAAACAAAACATATATTTGCTAAATCTGGTTAGATACATGGGGGCTTATTCTATGATTCTCTTTATTGTTAGGTATACTGTCATTTTTCATAATAAAATCTTAAAAATATTTAGGCAATTTTAAATAGGTATTGTAGGATATAAGATAATCTCATCTATGCATTTATCAAACATTTATTGAGTGTCTATTATGTGTCAGGCACTGTGCTAGCCAACTGAGAAATACAATGATATATAAATTGCATGTAAGGGCTGTCAGAGTGGTAAAAACAATGTGCAGAAGGAATTAGGAGCTGGAGGAACTCCTTCTAACTGGGGTAATGTGTACCAGGTATTGGGGAGGATACAGGTTAGAAGAGCATTCATTTCTAATGGCCCCATTTGGTGTAGTTTCAGAGGAGAGCTCTGAAACTATAATGCAGAAAGAAATTAAACTGCCTCCTTTCTTTTTTTGGTGGGGCTCCTGCCTATGCCATGTTTCTTATCAGAGTTTGTTAAGTCTGCTCAACAGCTAAGGGAAGAAGGCTAAGAGTAAGTTTCATTCTGCTGTCTTGGATTTAAAAGTTTTGTTTGGACTGGAGCATTGGACATGGCCCAGATTCCAATATATACTTCAATATTTAAAAAAACAGAAAAGGTTTTTAAAAAACATAATTATGGCTGGGCGCGGTGGCTCAAGCCTGTAATCCCAGCACTTTGGGAGGCTGAGGTGGGCGAATCACCTGATGTGGAGAGTTTGAGACCAATCTGACCAACATGGAGAAACCCTGTCTCTACTAAAAATACAATTGGCCAGTCGTGGTAGTGCATGCCTGTAATCCCAGCTACTCGGGAGGCTGAGGCAGGAGAATCACTTGAACTGGAGAGGCAGAGGTTGCGGTGACCGAAGATCGTGCCATTACACTCCATCCTGGGCAACAAGAGCAAGACTCTGTCTCAAAAAAACCAAAACAAACAGCCGGTCGCGGTGGCTGATGCCTGTAATCCCAGCATTGTGGGAGGTGGAGGTGGGTGGATCACCTGAGGTCGGAAGTTAGAGACCAGCCTGACCAACATGGAGAAACCCCATCTCCTAAAAATACAAAATTAGTTGGGCTTGATGGTGCATGCCTGTAATCCCAACTACTCGGGTGGCTGAGGCAGGAGAATCGCTTGAACCCAGGAGGCAGAGGTAGTGGTGAGCTGAGATCATGCCATTGCAATCCAGCCTGGGCAAGAACGAAACTCCGTCTCAAAAAACAAAACACAGGAGGCTGAGGCAGGAGAATTGCCTGAACCCAGGAGGCGGAGGTTGCGGTGAGCCGAGATCGCGCCATTGCACTCCAGCCTGGGTAACAAGAGCGAAACTCCGTCTCAAAAAAAAAAAAAAAAAAAAAAAAAAACAAAACAAAGAAAACAACAACAACAACAGAAAACATAATTACAACTCCAAATCTGCCATGGGAAAGATTGATTTCAGTTACTTTGTAAGACAACCCTAACCTAGGCATTATTATTCTTTTTAACCTGCTCAGATTTTCAATTTATGTCAGAAAACTCATGTTAGTGTCGAACCTGCCCCTGCCTCAGAGTAACCTGGTTTAATCTCTTTGGGCTTGTTTCATCATCAGCAATAATTGTCTTGCCAATGTCACGGTCACTGAAGGAGTAAACAAGGTAACAGATGCAAACGCCCTTTGAAAAGTTCACTACACATAAGTGAACCATCCTATCATTCTCAAAGTTTTATACAACCTTGGATGGTTGAATGAGCATAAGGTGGCCAAACATCACTGTTCCTAGTAAGTTTTCCATAGCCTCTTGCTTTAGGAGAAATAAATTTCCTCACATCCAGTCTTTGCTTTGTTGACTGCTCAACACCCTCTTTACTTGTCTCGCTTGCTTTTCTGAGAGTGACCAGGACAGCATCCCTCCAAACAGAAGTGTATTTCTCTTACATAGACA
Organism: Sapajus apella; assembly: GCF_009761245.1. Lineage (NCBI taxonomy): Eukaryota > Metazoa > Chordata > Mammalia > Primates > Cebidae > Sapajus > Sapajus apella. The sequence continues at coordinate 7,073,199 of NW_022437009.1, read as the reverse complement.
TGCAGATGCAGTCCCACCAAAATTTATTGAACTCCAAGCTAGAACAAAAGGTGGAGGTGCACCAATGAAGAAACAAGGCCTCTGCCTCCAGGAGCTTACAAGGCCATTAACAGAGAATGATATTGATCATAAGCAAGCGGGAGTTGCCTCCTACTTGCAGAAGAGCAGGGGCTACAGGCAAGCAGCAGGGGGCAGAAGAGGCTCGAGTTTGGCTCTGGAGGCCGATCTGGCCAAAGCCAGGATAGAAGCTCCCGTGACCCATTCGTGACTGCGACTTGGAAGGCAGCCCTTCTGCCACTCCCCCTTCTTACCGCCCAGAGCAAATAAAAGATCGTTTTCTACGACTACGGTAGATATACCTGTAATCAGGACTTTGAACTCACAGCGATTCGCTGTACCATTCCCGCTTAAGGAACTACTGCGCCCTCCAGCGGAAGAACAGCGGCGGAACTCCACAGCGGCACCTAAAGTCCCTGAACACCTTAAAATCCTCCTCCTAAAGGAACGCGGCTGCCTCTTGCCCCGCCTCCTCACTGAGTTTCGCCCCCGACGCAACCTCATCCTGTGGCACCGATTGGCTGGCCCCCGTGCGTGAGGACGTTGCGTCGTGGGGCGGGGCGGATGATCGGTGTCCGTCAGGCCTCAGTGGTGTGTCCTCGGCGGGTCGCCCCCGGTGTCGTGCACGTCTGCTCCTTGCATGCCTTTAGATGGTACAGCCTACAGCCGGGGCCTCGGGAGACAGTGCAGCCGCCGAGCATCTCTGCTGAGCTTCTCTGCCTATCCTCCTTTTGTAGCAGGCAGCTCTTCTAGGCCAGGTCCAGGTCGAGGGGGAAAATGGCGCCGGCGCCCCTAGGCGTCCTGGAGGAGCAGTTGCTGGGGTGTCGGTCCGGATTGCTTTCCCGGTTCATCTTCCTTGCCCAGACCGCTCTCCTCCTGTTGCCCGCCGCTGGAGCAGGTCTCTGCCCCGCACTCTGCTCCTGCCGCCTTCCTCTGCTGGACTGCAGTCGCAGGAAACTGGCCGCACCGAGCTGGAGGGCGCTGTCGGGCCTGCTGCCCCCCGACACCGCTATTCTGTGAGTAGAGTGGCCAGGCCGAGTGACCAAAAGGAGGGGGAGCTTTCCCTCCACAGGGTGCAGGCAGGAGGGGGACAGGCCTGGTGGGAGGGCGTGGTCGAGAGCCTAAGCTCTGAAGGAAAGTGCCATCAGCATGCTGTGAACTTTGTATTAGGTGGTGGGAACCTGAGAAAGCCGGTGTTAAGGTTCCTGGAGACTTGTATGAAGACCCAGGTTAAGATTCTTGGGGCCAAAGAGACTGTGATTTCCTGAACCGGGGAGGAATGGGGCGGAGACAGTTAATGGTAAGGACTCAGGGGTCCTGGGCACCAGTATTGACTTTGGATGGTTACAGGGAGGGTCGAGCGTGGAGCAGTGCTGTCTGCTTACTTGAAGCTGCATTATTTGGTATGTACCTCAGACTTAGTGGTGTTATAACCACGATAGCCAAAAACCGATGAACTATCTTTTGCCCCAAGTTGGCATGTTGGCTGATTTTGTGCTGCAGTTTTGGTACTTAACAGGGTTGAAAAGTTATTATGATGAATCAGGAGATCCTGTACTAATTCAGAACATCTCTGTAAGTAGCATTTTTTTTTTTTTTGAGACGGAGTTTTGCTCTTGTTGCCCAGGCTGGAGTGCAGTGGCATGATCTCTGCTCACCACAACCTCCGCCTCCCGGGTTCAAGCAATTCTCCTGCCTCAGCCTCCCGAGTGGCTGGAATTGCAAGCGGGCACCACCACGCCTGGCTAATTTTTTGCATTTTTTTTAGTAGAGATGGGGTTCTCCCTGTTGATAAGGCTGGTCTTGAACTCCTGACCTCAGGTGATCCACCTGCCTTGGCCTCCCAAAGTGCTGGGATTACAGACTTGAGCCACCGCGCCGGCCTGTGAGTAGCATTCTTGATCTAATTTAAACTTCACTGTAAAGAAGGGAAGGAGTGTTTTTTCCAAAATTATTTGATGCTTTGTTTTCAGTGCATCTTATTGTGGCAAAGGACCCAAAAATCAGTTCTGTTTATTTATGTATGAAAAGCAGGTACAGTGGTTGAATGAATTCTGGAGCCTCCACTGGTGAGCTTTCACTTTGACAGGTCTTTATTAGACAGTGGAACTTGGAGGGCTCATTAGTCTGAGTCATCCTGGTGGTATTAGGAACAACAGTAGGTATTAAATGCTGCAGTCATGGGGCTTCTCAACCACTAACATACAGTTATTTCTTGTCCACTAGCCGAGTAACACATTTATTAACTGACTTCTGATGAAGTCGTTGTTAAGAAAGAGTCATCATGGCTTGGCGTGGTGACTCACACCTATAATCCCACACTTTGGGAGGCCAAGGCGGGCGAATCATGAGGCCAGGAGTTCGAGACCAGCCTGGCCAATATAGTGAAACCCCATTTCTACTAAAAAAAAAAAAAAAAAAAAAAAAAATTAGCTGGGCGTGGTGGCATGCACCTGTAGTCCCAGCTACTCGGGAGGCAAAAGAATTACTTGAACCTGGGAGGTGTTTATTGCAGTGAGCCGAGATCGCACCATTGCACTCCAGCCTGGACGACAGAGCAAGACTCCGTCTCAAAAAAAAAAAAAAAAAGAGTCATCACTAAAAAAATAGCTTGAAGTACAATTAAAATATGAGGGTTTGCTTGGATTTTTATTGGAAATAGAATACAGATAAGAGGTCTGTGTTTCGGAGGTTGAGGTGTGTGTGTATATATATATTTGCAAATAGGTTAGCATAGACAGGAAAGAAAGCCTCCTCCTGTAGTCATTGAGAAAATTAACATAACCAAATGTTTTAGTAAACAGAACTGCAGTGTAATAAGATGCTTTCTGCTTTATGGTAGTGACACCTGTAGCCAATTCTGGTTTTATTGACTCAAATTTAAAAATTCGTGTCAGTGTGCAGTATAGTCTGAGTTAAACCTAGCACAGCATCTTTGTTATGCAGCAAGCGCCTTTTTCTACGACATTCTTGACAGCTACCTGATTATAACAATAAATCCAGCACAATTTGACAAAACTTC
>NW_022437009.1:6978238-7070020 GCF_009761245.1 Sapajus apella | reverse complement strand
CAATTCTCCTGCCTCAGCCTCCTGAGTAGCTGGGATTACAGGCACGTGCCACCATGCCCAGCTAATTTTTTGTATTTTTAGTAGAGACGGGGTTTCACCGTGTTGACCAGGATGGTCTCGATCTCTTGACCTCGTGATCCACCCGCCTCGGCCTCCCAAAGTGCTGGGATTACAGGCTTGAGCCACCGCGCCTGGCTCCACTAATTTTTTGTATTTTTAATAGAGATGGGGTTTCACTATGTTGGCCCGGCTGGTCTTGAACTTCTGACGTCAAGTGATCCACCCACCTCAGCTTCTCAAAGTGCTGGGATTACAGGTGTGAGCCACCACATTTGGCCTGGCCTACTTTTTTATTTTTTTATTTTTTTGAGTCTCAATGCATCACCCAGGCTGTAGTGCAGTGGTTCGATCTTGGCACATTGCAGCCTCTGCCTCCCAGATTCCAGTGATTCTCCTGCCTCAGCCTCCCAGGTAGCTGGGATTACAGGCATGAACCACTATGCCGTACTAATTTTTGTATGTTTAGTAGAGACGGGGTTTCACAATGTTGGCCAGGCTAGTCTCAAACTCCTGACTTCAGGTGATCTGCCTGCCTTAGCCTCCCAAAGTGCTAGGATTACAGGTATGAACCACCACGCCTGGCCATGGCCTGGCGGCCTACTTTTTTAAGATTCTCCAGGTAAACATTTAGAAGTAATTTCATGTATGATATATTTTTGTGTTAAGGTTTGATTTTTGTTTAATCAAGACCAATTGCCTAGAGCCAAGTGACATTCAGAATTTTTAATGTCCTATAATGAAATTGACATTTTCAGTTGAAGTGAAATGCCTTAGAGAGCAATTCTTTTGTAGAAATGTAATTGGATAGAAGTCTTACATTGCTAGAACTCTTAGAATATTAAAAGATAGGACTGTAAATTGAGAAATGAAACATTCTTTAGCAGTTGCCTTCAGCTATAAAACCACCAAGTACACTTGGGTTTCTTTATGTAATTTTGAGTGTTGAAAATACATGTAATGCTTTAAATATATTAGTGATTCAAACTCACATGTTCAACCTTGTTGCCATCAAAATGATTGTGGACAAAACTCATTAATCCTGGTTTCTGGAAATCTATTCAGATACTGTCTTTATGCTTCCTTGTATGAGAAACTCTAGAATACTATTTGGTCATTCAGAGCTTGAATGGATTCTCTGTGGGTGGATTCTCTGTATCACGTTGTTCTGATCACACACACATACACAGCATTGGAAGACTAGGTATATCAGTCAACTTATTGTTTTGCAAAGTGAGTGTGTTAGAACCCCTTTCTCCCAGTGATTTGTTGTCTTGGTCATTTCATGATAGTACCAAAACATTAAGAGGTGCGTATTTTTAGGGTTAAAGACAGTTCTATAGCTTATATAGATTTAGCTTTATGAAAAATTGGCAACCTTTTCCTTACTATTTTATTTCACTGTAGACTGCTAAATGAGTTTCCCACTTTCACTCAGGTTGGAGTGAAGTGGCATGATCTCAGCTCACTGCAACCTCTGCTGCCCACCCCCACCCCGGGTTCAAGTGATTCTCCTGCCTCAGCGTCAGCTTCCCAAGTAGGGATTATAGGTGCCCTCCACCATGCCCGGATAATTTTTGTATTTTTAATGGAATGTATTTGTATTTTTAATGGGGTTCCGCCATGTTGGCCAGGCTGGTCTCGAACTCTAACCTCAGGTAATTGTCCCACTTCAGCCTCCCAAAGTGCTAGGATTACAGATATGAGCCACCATGCCTGCCAACTGCTAAAAATTTTATCATGGATCAATATTGGGAACCGCTGCTGACTTATTTTATTTATTGGGTTAAAAATGTACTTAGCTACCTATACTTTTTTAGTTCTTTCTGTTTTCATTATAATTGTTTAAAGTTTGTTTACATTTGTTTCTTTATAATAGTTGTGAACATCCTAGCACTTTGGGAGGCGGAGGTGGGCAGATCACGAGGTCAAGAGATTGAGACCATTCTGGCCAACATGGTGAAACCCCGTCTCTACTAAAAATACAGAAATTAGCTGGGTGTGGTGGTGTCTGCAGTCCCAGCTCCTCAGGAGGCTGAGGCAGGAGAATCCCTTGAACCTGGGAGGCAGAGGTTGCAGTGAGCCGAGATCAGGCCACTGCACTCCATCCTAGCAGCAGAGGGAGACTCCATCTCAAAAAAAAAAAAAAAAAGTTGTGAACAGATTCATTTTTTTTAGTGTACAGAGAAGACATAAGCTTATGTTGAATATCTCTAGGGAAGTCTTTCCATGTGTGACTTGAGCTTCAACCTCTGTAGCTATTTTAGTAACCCTAGCAAAATGTTTTCACTATTAACATGTGGATTTAGTTTTTTTTTTTTTTTTTTTTTTTTTTCTTCTTTTTTTTGAGTTGGAGTCTCGATCTGTCACCAGGCTGGATTGTAGTGGCATGATCTCTGCTCACAGCAACCTCTGCCTTCCACATTCAGGCGATTCTCCTGCCTCAGCCTCCTGAGTAGCTGGGGCTACAGGTGTGCGCCACTATGCCCAACTAATTTTTGTTTTGTTTTTTTTTTCTTTTTAATTCTAGGCTCTCAGATATAATAATTTTTGTATTTTTAGTAGAGACTGTATTGGCCAGGCTGGTCTCAAACTCCTGACCTCGTGATCGGGCCACCTTGGCCTCCCAAAGTGCTAGGATTACAGGTGTGAGTCACTGTGCCCAGCCCTGGAAAACATTTTCAGGTTTTTGAAAGGTAGAGGAGTTGATTTGAGACCTTTTAAAGTTCATTCCAGTTTTTCTTTCTCTTTTTTTCTGAAAATGAAGTCTTCCAACCTTCTATTACATGTAGAGCATAAAAATTATGAAGAAAACTGTGAGAGGAGGCAATATTTTTGGCATAACTTTATAACTTGAAGTTGGCTAATCCAGCTGATATATGAAAAGAATCTACTTTAATTGCTTTAAACCACAAGGTGGTAAATTGAAAATGAGCCCGTGACCTGCTACGGTGGGTCAGCTCCTTGGGAGGCTGAGACAGCCGTATTGCTTGAGCCCAGGAGTTTAAGACTAGCCTGGGCAACATGGCAAAACCCGCTCTTTAACAAAAAAAAAGGTGCAAAAATTAGCCAGGTATGCTGGTACACAACTCTAGTCCCAGTTACTTGGGAGGCTGAGGTAGGAGGATTGCTTGAGCCTGGGAAGCAGAGGTTGCAATGAACTGAAATCATGTCGCTGTATTCCAGCCTGGGAGACAGAGCGAGATTCTGTCTTTAAAAAAAAAGAAAGAAAGAAAACAAAAAGAAAATGAGCCCATTTAAAAAAGGTACAGATTAAGTTTCTCTTTTATCAGAGTCTCTCACATTTACCTCAGTTGTTATTTTTTAGTTCCTCTTTCTATTTTGAGTCTATGATGTTTTTCATAAAGCTTTTCACAGAAAAGTGGGATAGATGCTGGAGCTGACTGTTGAATGGATTTAGCAACCTGGTTTACTCTTGTGATCAAGCCCAAGTAAGACTTCCTCTCTGGTGGCCTCTAGGCTTCCATAAGCAGGAATCAAGAGGAAACGCTTATTGTATGGATAATATCACCTCTCTGCAGGTCTGCAATCAAGAGTGAAGAAGAACCGTGCTTGTTCCTGGAAAGATTCTGCATCTCTTACTTCCCCCCAATGCTTACAATTTCAACACAGACCAGTATCTGCCTTGAGACTTTGAGCACCAATCTCACTGTGTCTTTTAGTCTACATCAGTCTCAAGAAGCCCAGGACTTTTAGGTTATCTCTCTTCTAGAAGCATCCCTGATGCCCTGCTTGGCTTTCTTTTTGTCTTTAGCAGGTAGCATCATCTGACATGCTACATATTTGTCTTCCTTTCAGTAGAATGTAAACCTCATATGGGCAAGGTTTTATTTTATTTTATTTTTTAAGACCAAGTCTTGGTTCATCGCCCAGGCGAGAGTGCAGTGGCGTGATTCTCCGGGCTAATTTTTGTATTTTTAGTAGAGACGGGGTTTCACCGTATTGGCCAGGCTGGTCTCGAACACATGACCTCAGGTGCTCCGGCCACTGCAGCCTCCCAAAGCTGGGATTACAGGCGGGAGCCACCTCACCTGGCTTCCAGCCACCCATTTCTGAAGTTGAGATACTCCAAAACTATTATGGATGTTTCTCACGTGATCTCATGTAATAGAAAGATTGTCTATCTTTTTTAGACAATAGCAGAAACATCAGTTTGAGTTTGCAAAAGAAACACTTTAACTGGGAATTAGTGCCAAGTAAAAAAATTAAGTAAATAAAAGACCTTGTAAATTCCTAAAACGGATAGGGGATGAGGCGTGGGAAAGCTGCTATGTTTCCAGAATCCAAAATACTTTTCCCCTGGCTTGCGTGCTACTGTTATAATGAACTGTTTCACTTTCAACAGTCATCTCAAAGCATACATGATGGTTTCACTGCATTAAGGATTTTAGCATATTTTATTTTCTTTTTCCTGGTATATCTGGGAAAGTAGTAAACAGAATATGTGCGCCCACAAAATCTAGTGCAATCTTCAAGGCATTTTTGTTTGTTTATAAGATACCTGAACAGGAAAACCTGTAATAAGAGAGCCTTAATAAATCTAATACAGATCTGATACAGGTCCCTTGGGGTTGGTTGTTACACAGATATACCCTGGTGTATTAGTCTCTTACATTGCTGTATAGAATTAACTGAGACTGGGTAACTTATAAAGGAAAGAAGTTTCATTGGCTTACAGTTCTGTAGACCGTACAGGAAGTGTGGCACTGGCCCCAGCTTGGCTTCCGGTGAGGCCTCAGGGAGCTTTTACTCATGGCAAAAGGTGAAGCAGGAGTAGGCACTTCACGTGACAAAAGGAGGAGTGAGAGAGAGTCGTGTAGGGGAGGTGTCACATTATTTATTTATTTAGAGACATTCTCACTCTATTATTTATTTTTTTGAGACAGAGTCTCCTTCTGTTGCCCAGGCTGGAGTGCAGTGGCGCGATCTTGGCTCACTGCAACCTCTGCCTCCCGTATTCAAATGATTCTCCTGCTTCAGCCTCCCAAGTAGCTGGGATTACAGGAACGCACCACCACACCTGGCTAATTTTTGTATTTTTAGTAGAGACGGGATTTCACCATGTTGGCCAGGCTTGCCTCGAACTCCTGACCTCAGGTGATCCACCTGCCTCAGCCTCCCAAAGTGCCGGGATTACAGGTTTGAGCCATCGTGCCCGGCCAGCTGCACACTTTTAAACCACCAGATCTCATGTGAACTCAGAACATCCTCTGCCCATCAGACTTTGGTTTATTAGATGGATTTCTGGACTGGTAATGTCTTTAGCCCCACCTGTATATTAGACTGTTGCTTGGAGAGCTTTTACAAAATACCATTGTTTTGGCCTTACCCTGATGATTCTCTCGTTTGTTTGTTCTGGGGCAAGACTTAAGTATCAATATTTTAAAATCTTCCCTAGTGAGGCTAATGTGTAGCCATGATGGAGAACCACTGAACCATAAGTAATTGTTGCTTATTGAATGTTAGTTGAGGAAATCTGTGCTTTGCTTAATTCTTTAAAATTATTATCTACTTTGGAGGACCCGTTTATTTTTATAGAGATTAATGTCCTAATTTTATTTCATTATATTAAAAATGTTTTGCATTTTCTAATGTAAAACATACATAATCAGTACATGAGTGATCAAAGGATTACTTGTATATTAAGATAATCACTTGATTTCCTAATGCTAGAAAATACGTTTCCCTTATCTTTAGATCCATGACATTTTATATGCTTTATTCTTTAAAGGTTTTTCAGTCCTAATGGAAAACTGGCATTTAACCAGTTGAGAAAAGATCACGTCATATTAAGCAAAGGTTTAGCAAAACGTTTTTAAAAAATACTCTGAAAGCATTCTTTTGTCATATTTTCTATGCCAGAGAAAATGACTCAACATGTTTATTCTGTATTATTTCAGTCATGAAAAACATTACAATACTCTATCCAAATTACTGATTTCAAGTTTGGGAGAAAAACCTGAAGAACAGGATAGTTAATTGAGCTTTACTTTGTTGTAAACCAGCTTTTTAAGGTATTTGTATTCTTTTTTTTTTGAGACCAAGTCTTGCTCTGTTTCCCAGCCTGGAGTGGAGTGGCGCAATCTTGGCTCACTGCAACCTCCTCATCCTGGGTTCAAGCAATTCTCCTGCCTCAGCCTCCCGAGTAGCTGGGATTACAGGCGCCTGCCACCACGGCTGGCTAATTTTTGTATTTTTAGTAGAGACAGGGTTTCATTATGTTGGTCAGGCTGGTCTCAAACTCCTGACCTTGTGATCTGCCCACCTTGGCCTCCCAAACTGCTGGGATTACAGGCGTGAGCCACCTCACCCGGCCGATTAAACCTTCTTAACCAATAATATAAATGATAAGTTGTTTTATCTCAATTAACTTTTAAAAATCTTTAGAATGGGCCAGGCACAGTGGCTCATGCTTGTAGTCCCAGCACTTTGGGAGGCTGAGGCGGGTGGATCACCAGAGTTTGGGAGTTCAAGGCTAGTGTAGCTAACATGATGAAACCCCGTCTCTACTTAAAAAAAAAATTAGCTGGGTGTGGTGATAGGCGCCTGTAATCCCATCTCCTCCAGAGGCTGAGGCAGGAGAATCACTTGAACCCGGGAAGTAGAGATTTCAGTGAGCTGAGATCTCGCCACTGCACTCTGGTCTGGTGACAGAGCGAGACTTCATCTAAAAAAAAATTCTTTGCAGTAGCTTAATAATTATAAGATCTGATACAAAGATATGAACCAGAAAATGCTGGTACCTAAAAAATGCTCACTGGTAGTGATGGAAAATGCCATTGCTTTCTGCATATTTTCATATATAAGCAGGAACCTTTGTTCCACTATTACTGAACTATTATTCTAAATGAGGGCAGGGAAGACAGATATTAAAAACATGGATAGGAGTGATATTCCATGATTTTGTACTTCTCACTGAAAAATTCAGCTTTGTTTATTTGAAATTTGAAGGCCAGACACTGGGTTCTAAAGTGGAATTTACTATTTTATATATCAGTCCAAAAAAAAAAAAAAGTCTAGTATATTTGTATTTTTCACTATCTTTCTGAGGTATCTTACTGATTAGGAAGACAAAAAAGAACATGGAGTTAATAAGTTTTTCTTGTTCCTTTTCAGGTGTCATAATTAACCTGATTTGGTCAATTTATGGTATTTTGAAAACATTCTGTAGGAAGAATTCTAATGTCAGAAAAGTAACAAAATTAAAATCTTATTTCTGGCTATGTGTGGTGGTTCATGCCTGTAATCCCAGTACTTTGGGACGCTGGATTGGAGGTAGGAGGATTGCTTGAGTCCAGGAGTTTGGAACCAGCCTGGGCAACATAACGAGACCCTGTCTCTACAAAAAATAAAAATTAGTTGGGTGCAGTCTCAGATGCCTGCAGTCCCAGGTATTTGGGAATTTGAGGTAGCAGAATTGTTTGAGCCTGGGGGTTGCAGTGAGCCATGATCAAGCCACTGCACTCAGCCTGGGCAACAGAGTGAGACCCTGTCTCAAAAAATAAAATCTTATTTCCTAGTATATTAGGTTAAAGATATTTTTACCCATGGTAAACTTTTATTTTTGTTTTTGAGATGGAGTCTCGCTCTGTCATCCAGGTTGGAGTGCAGTGGCCTGATCTCAGCCCACTGAAACCGCTGCCTCCCAGGTTCAAGCAATTCTCCTGCTTCAGCCTCCCAAGTACCTAGGGTTATAGAAGTGCGCCACCACGCCAGCTAATTTTTGTATTTTCACTGTGTTGGCCAGGCTGGAGCCCATGGTAAACTATTAAAATGGTACAAAAACATTTAAAGTGGAACAATAACAAGTTCCTTCATCTCACTTAAATTTAACTGTTCTTTGCTGGGTTGCATCCAAAGTTTTACACACACATCTATCTTTTTTCCTTTTCTTTAAAAATATGTAAAACCATACTATGTGTATAACTCTCTGTATTACCGTTTTTACTGACTGCGGAGAATTCCATTGTATAGGTCTTGCTTAACTGATTTAGCTGGTCTCATCTTGATAAGCCTATGGGTTTCTTTTTATGATTTTGTTATAACAGTAACTTCCTGGTAGATATCTTTTCGTAATTATAGGTAGATATGCAGAGTAGATTCTTTGAAATGGTGTCACGAGGTAATTCTAAAACATCAAATCTTGTGATATATATACACATACTCCAGTTATTTGACCAAATCTTTGGTGAGCTGACTTGTTACTGGCATCTCTCATAAAATTGGAATTCAAAAGCAGTATTTAGATTACTACTTCAATAAATTAGGGGAGTGGTCCCAATTAATTAGGGTTTTATATATATATATTTCTTTTAATCTTCTAGGCAATCTGATACGGTTGGTACTAATACTCTTATTTTACTGTAGAAGAGACTAAAGTTTAGTTTCAGTGACTTGCCGAATGTCCCCAAACTGGGCATGCTAAGATTGTATTTTTAACTCACCACTATACTAAGGAGGAGATTGTATTCTTAAATGTATCCGTTGAATTGATATTTTCTGTTTTTTTATTGTTGTTGTTACATTCCCTGGTGAAACAATATTTTTAATTATTAATAACCCAAGGAAAGATAATGGAAGAAGATAAAACATGCCCCTTATTCTTGAAATGAATGTTTCTGTCTTCATATTACCTCTAACTTTTTTTCTCTTCTTTTTTGTTTTTTTTGGACACAGGGTCTTGCTCTGTCACCCAGGCTGGTGTCCATAGCTCACTGCAATCTCAAACTCCTGGGCTCAAGTGATCCTTCCCTCTCAGCCTCCCGAGTAGCTGGGACTGCAGGTGTATGCCACCATGCCTACCCAAATTTTCCTTTTTTTTTTTTTTGAGATGGAGTCTTGCTCTGTTGCCAGGCTGGAGTGCAGTGGCTCAATCTCGGCTCACTGCAACTTCCGCCTCCTGGGTTCAAGTGATTCTTTCGCCTCAGCCTCCCGAGTAGCTGGGACGACAGGTGCGTGCCACCAAGCCTGGCTAATTTTTGTATTTTTAGTAGAAATGGGGTTTCACCATGTTGGCCAGGATGGCCTTGATTTCTTGACCTCATGATCCGCCCACCTGAGCCTCCCAAAGTGCTGGGATTACAGGTGTGAACCACCGTGCCTGGCTAAATTTTACTTTTTATTTTTTTCTTCATTTATTTATTTTTTTACTTTTATTTTTTATTGAAATGGGATCTTGCTATGTTGCCTAGGCTGGCCTTGAACTCCTGGCCTCAAGTGATCCTCCCACCTTGGTCTCCCAAAGTGCTGGGATTACAGGCATGTGCCACTGTCTCTGGCACCTCTGACTTTTAAAATGCACCTAAAAAGTATTGTATGATGTATTACAGATAAGCAGTGCAAATGAAGGATAGAAAGTTTAATTTGGAACAGCTTTATGCTTCAAGCGATAATAAAATTTTATTTATCCTGAAGACATTTACCCAATGTTTATCCAATATGGCTAGCCATTTCTAGTTCAACCACAAAGCAGAAATGCTTCCAGGAAGCATTTAGTCACAGAAGAGACTCTCAGATCTCATTTACTCCTAATTTAGATAGTTCAAACAGGCACTGGGATCTCCTAGCCTATGACAATTGATTAGAAACAAATTTTGAAAAAAGTTAAGTAGCCTGTTATAGAAAGGAAGATTGACAGTTCAGGAAGTGAGAGCTTTTAGCGTAAGGCTGTTAGTGGTAGAGGAAAAGCCAACTTACAAGAACAGACAATTTTCAGAGTTGTTTTAGAATTCTTGTGTTTAGTTCAGTTTACTCCAAGAATACTCAAGATCATCAGCATGTTAAATCACAATATGGTAATTGATTATAATACTAACCCTGAGTATTTTTATTTATTTGTTTATTTTGAGACAGTTTCACCCTTGTTGCCCAGGCTGGAGTGCATGGCGCCATATTGACCCACTGCATCTCCCCACATTCAAGCGATTCTCCAGTCTCAGCCTCTTGAGTAGCTGAGATTACAGGCACATGCCACCATGCCCGGCTAATTTTTTGTATTTTTTCTTTTTTTTTTTTTTGAGATGGAGTTTCTCTCTTGTTGCCCAGGCTGGAGTGCAATGGCACAATCTCTTCTCAGTGCAACCTCTGCCTCTTGGGTTCAAGCGATTCACCTGCCTCAGCCTCCCGAGTAGCTGGGATTACAGGCATGCACCACCACATCCAGCTAATTTTGTATTTTTAGTAGAGATGGGGTTTCTCAGGTTGGTGAGGCTGTTTTCGAACTCCTGACCTCAGGTGATCTGCCTGCCTCAGCCTCCCAAAGTGCTAGGATTACAGGTGTGAGCCACCATGCCAGCCGAGTATTATTTTTAAAACGAAATTATGCTAGGTACACTCTAACAAGACAAGGGTTTCCATTCACAAAAGGAAGTTTGAATTATTCTGGCTAAATGAAGCACTGTCATACCCAAAATATCAGACACAATATTTTCTTATCCTTTAACTTTTACAAAGGGCCTCTGTCAGACGTTTTTTTGCTGAAGTTCCTGGTTCAGCCTGTTATTGTTGCATATTCTTGAAAACAAAATTGTTGATGATTCAGATGTATAAGTGGGTGTGCAGAAGAAAACCCCTGTTTCTGTTGCTGTAGGACTTTGTTGCAATTAGTTTGCTGAACCTGATTTTTTCTTCTAACTGTTGTGATTGCTTTGTACATCCTATAAATAATTTACTCCTGACGGTACTAAATGACTACATTAATGGCACCTCTGGCTCCACACGATATCAAGGACATTAATAATTCATCATTTATTACAGCTACATCCCTGTAGATTAGCATGAGTGGGAACAGAGTTTACAACATCCTAACCTCAGGTGATCCACCTGCCTTGGCCTCCCAAAGTGCTGGGATTACAGGTGTGAGCCACTGCACCCGGCCCTGAAGTCTACATATTTTAGTCCTCTGTCTTTTGGGGGGTACTTTTAAAAAAAGAAATAGGAAAGGAGCAAGAGTGTGTCTGTGGACTCCTGTGTGCACACATCATTTTATTAAATTCCAGAGTGAAATTAGGTGTAAAAGCTAATTTAACCATTTGCAGTAAAGGAAAATAGTAGAATTGATGTTGAATTTCTTTACAGTTTAGCATGACTGCACCTCTGACAATTGTTAAGTGTTGCTTTCGGAAAAAGAAAAAGGTCACTAAAGTTGACAATGCTTATAACCCTGGCACCTTAGTCCAGTTCCTGGCACATGGTCCAATAAATGTTTATTGTATGAATGATCAGATCAATCCATATAATTCTAGTTAGGCATTTGATAACTTAAAACAGCTGTACTGATCCTGTAAGTTGCTTTCTATAATAGTACTGCTTTGGGAATATGTTTCAATTTACCTTTAGTATTTTTTAATCTTATTAAATATGGGCTTGTTTTAGAAGGGTCTAGAGAGCCTCATTATGTAGGGTTCTGACCTATGAGGCTGTTTGAAAGCATATATCCTTTCAACAACATTATCTGGTACAGAGGTTGCAAAGTATTTCAGGTATCCTTTGGGTTGCATTGAAAAGCCCATAGGTTTTTCAAAAATAAGAGAAAATTACTTTTTCCCAAAACAGACACTGGACAGTTTTCACTAATATTGAATACTAAGTTTTGTTTTGTGTTTTTTTTTTTTTTTTCTTTTTTTGAGACAGTGTCTCACTCTGTCACCCAGGCTGGAGTGCAGTGGCATGATCTTGGCTCACTGCAGCCTCCGCCTCCTGGGTTCAAGCAATTCTCCTGCCTCAGCCTCCCAAGTAGCTGGGACTACAGGCACCCGCCACCACACCCAGATAATTTTTTTTTTTTCGTATTTTTAGTAGAGATGGGGTTTCACTATATTGGGCAGGCTGGTCTCGAACTCCTGACCTCGTGATCCACCTGCCTCAGCCTCCCAAAGTGCTGGGATTACAGGAATGAGCCACTGTGCCCAGTTTACTAAGTTATTTATAACGTCTAAATTGAGTTTAATTTTATTGCTTCAGATTTCCTTTTTTTTTTTTTTTGATTAATATTTTCTTTAAAAATAATTCTATGGGTCAATGCTTATTGACTTTCATAGGAGAACTCTAGTGGATGAATACAGTCAAGAGTTACATTGCCAGGAAGATTTAGGTTTGGGAAAGGCATTTTGAACACTGTTATGATTAAAACGAAAGCCCTTAATCTGGAAGGGGAAAACTGCTAAGTTACAGTAGTCACAAGATACAGAATTAGATCATACTATGCTGGCTCTTCATTTGCCAGACCAACCAGCTTGGAGTAGAATATAGAATATCTAACTTAAATTAGAACAGTTGAATTTCTCCTTGAGTCAAAACACCACAAAACAACAACAAAAAACATCTTTTCACATATATTTTTATACAAGTGTATGTGTTTATTGCTTAGTAGCAAGTATGAATTGGATGAAGTATCTGAATGTGAGATTTTTATGTGTAATGAATTCATATTTTTATCTTATATTTTCTTACACCCTCCTCCATTCATGAGTGTCCTTGAGCTGATACCTTTTGCCAGACATCTTTGAATAAAGACTTTAGAACTGTTGTGGAAAAGTGATGGTTTAACACACAGCTTTAGTTATGTCATGGTGTAAATTAAGCTCTTAAATGAAAGTGGCTAGCGCAGATGGGCAGGCATGAATCTCGCTGAGAACAAATTGTTCTGCTGTGATTGAGACATTATTCAAACCTGCATGCATCTGTCAACTGCCTGTGGTGGCACAGTGAGATAAAGTGATCTGTAATGTTTCTCTAGTATGTCCCTGTGGCTAGCCATATTGAAACATATAGTACATCTTTTAGGCAGACAGCTTGGGTGGGCTGGATTCCACCTCAGCCTTGTAAAGATGCCAGAAGCGTCAAGGTGAATTTTTAGAGCCTATTTAACTATTTAGACTTGACTAACTTCAGTGAAATCTCTACTGTATCTAATAAAGTACTTGCTAGAAGTGAGATGGAATTTCAAATTTTTAACTTTTATTAGTTGTATGACCTTAGATTGACCAATTAGTAATCTTTCTGTGCCTGTTTTCATATTAGTAAAGTATTTGCCTCATAAGGTTGCTGTGTGGATTTAGTCAGTTAATATGTGTCAAGTGCATAGAATAATGCGTGGCACTTAATAAATGCTAGTTATCAATGCCATCATCATTATTAATGTAATTTGGGGCAAGATTAATTGCCTTTTTTTTTTTTTTTGGAGATACAGTCTTGCTTTGTCACCCAGGCTGGAGTACAGTAGTGCCATCGTGGCTCACTGCAACCTCTGCCTCAAGGGTTGAAGCCATTCTCCTGCCTCAGCCTCCTGAGTAGCTGGGATTACAGGTGTGTATCACCACTTTTTTGTATTTTTAGTAGAGACGGGTTTCACCATGTTGGCCAGGCTGGTCTTGAACTCCTGACCTCAGGTGTTCCACCTGCCTTGGACTCTTAAAGTGCTGGGATTACAGGTGTGAGTCACCATGCCTGCCCCCCCCCCGCTTTTTTTTTTTTTAAAGGAAGACCACATCCCTACCCTATCATGGATGTGGTCAACTTCAGTTTTAATACAGAAGCTTACCATCTTGACTTGTGAAATGTATCTTCAAATGTACTTACAGTTAGGATACAATACATAATCACTGCAGGGAAGAAAGATACTCTTTAAATACTGCTATGGAATGATCTAAGATGTATTATTTAATGAAAAAAGCAAGGGGCAAAGTAATGTGTAAATTGTTCTGTCATTTTTGTAAAAATTTGCTGTACATGCATATATCCAGAAGTCTACACAAGAAATGGCATATTTTCATTTGTTGTTATTGGAAAGGGGAATTGGGTGGCCAGAGACAAAAGCAGAAGACTTTTTACTGTATACGCGTACACTTTTTGGTTATTGGACCATGTGAATGTGTTCCCAAACTCAGAAGCCACACACACACACACACACACACACACACACACACACACACACAAAGTAAAATAGCTATTTTGAAATTTAGATAAATTTTTATTCATCCTTTATGAACATTCTTGTTTGTCTATACTAATATTCACATTTAAGAGGGCTTTTATTTTTATTTTTTTGTTAAAAATTTTTTTTTTGAGTTGGAGTCTTGCTCTGTCACCCGGGCTGGAGTGCAGTGGTACAGTCTCGGCTCACAGCAACCTCCACCTTCCCGGTTCAAGCAGTTCTGCTGTCTCAGCCTCCCGAGGAGCTGGGATTACAGGTGTGTGCCACCACACCTGGCTAATGTTTGTATTTTTAGTAGAGATGGGGTTTTACCATGTTTGCCAGGCGAGTCTTGAACTCCTGACCACAAGTGACCCGTCCGCCTCAGCCTTTCAAAGTGTTGGGATTACAAGCATAAGCCACCATGCCTGGCCAAGAGGACTTTTAGTATTTCTATTTAGTTTTTTTTTTTCTTTAGGTCTACTTTCCAACACTATACTAAGAATGATATTTTGTCCTCTTTCAGGGATTTGAGTCATAATCGGTTGTCTAACTGGAACATCAGCTTGGAATCACAAACGTTACAGGAAGTGTAAGTTATTTTTGTTTATTTAAAGTTATGTTAAATTCCTAAGGGAATTTAATAAATTGTGACTTGAGGGGAATGTTCAATCCAGAGATGCCATAAAAAAATTGAAGGAAAAATTAATTAAAAGAAATTATTTAAAAACCTAAAATGTTGTCTTTGTTATTATCACAGATTCTCTTGGCATTGGTTTGGTGATGTCAAGTTGGAGGCTGTGGGGAAATATTTTACTTTCCTGGGGCTAAAAGTAAGATTTACCTGTCTTCAGAGTAAATATGTTTTGATTTTGGCCAGGTTTTCAGCCTGTTGTGTAAACCCCTCCACCCTTTTTTTTTTTTTTTTTTTTTTAAATGAAGTTTCGCTCTCGTGGCCCAGGCTGGAGTCCAGTGGCTGGATCTTGGCTCACTGAAACCTCCGCCTCTTGTGTTCAAGCGATTCTCCTGCCTCAACTTCCAGAGTAGCTAGGATTACAGGTGCCTGCCACCACACCAGCTAATTTTTGTGTTTTTGATAGAGACAGGGTTTTACCAGGTTGGCCAGGTTGGTCTCGAACTCCTGACCTCAGGTGATCTGCCCACCTTGGCCTCCCAAAGTGCTGGAATTACAGGCATGAGCCACTGCACCTGGCCTGTATAACCTTTTAAAATGTCTTGACATGTTATCTAAGATTGGGAGCATCGTGTCTAAAGTAGATTTATATGAAATAGAGTATTCTCGATATCATTTGAGAATGTGATGGTTGATATAATTCAATTTTTCTCTTAACTGAAGTTTTTCCTTTAATACTGAGATCTATTATGTAATTTTGGAGGGAGTTTTCTAAGATATTATTAATATTAGTTTTTGCATTGTTAACATTCCTAGAGGCACAACTGTTAAGGTATATAGGCCTATTCGCCTCTACACTTAACACCCTCGGAACCCTGAGATTTACTTTCCTTTTTTTTTTCTTTTGAGACAGTCTTGCTCTTGTTGCCTAGGATGGAGTGCAATGGCACGATCTTGGCTCACTGCAACCTTGGCATCCCAGGTTGAAGTGATTCTCCTACCTCAGCCCCCTGAGTAGCTGGGATTATAGGCACCCGCTACCATGCCCAGCTAATTTTTTGTATTTTATTAAAGATCAGGTTTCACTCTGTTGGCCAGGCTGGTCTGGAACTCCTGACCTCAGGTGATCCGCCCGCCTCAGCCTCCCAAAGTGGCTGTGATTACAGGCGTGAACCACAGAGCCCAGCTGAGATTTACTTTTCTTTTTAATTCTTTGCTGACAGGGGTAACTTCTTCATGCTCATTGGTCTCTGCATTCTCTCCTCCTGGCCCCAGATTTATTGCTTCTAAAATGTTGTGGGTGAATATACAGTTGACAAGTTAGTTAGCTGAAAGAGTAGGCACTGAGGAAAGGCCTGAAAATGCTTTAGTGGGAAGTGCATGACCTTTATTGCATGAACTTTGTAACTTTGGTTGGTTTTCACGGGAGGCAGAGGTTGTAGTTTCCAACCAAAGTTACAAAGTCCATGCAATAAACATCTTTACTTCTGGTTTCTTTTCTGTATTCTAGATTGAGGTTGTTCAGTAATTAAAATCCAGATTAATGTAATGTGATTGTATAAGATTTGCTACTAAAACCTTTGAGACGATCTGTTTAAAAGGCTGCTGGGATCAGATGCAACATGTTATGTTACCTGTAAAACTAGTCATAGATTCCATATCTGGGTGGGCTGATAAATTTCATCTGTGGTCTCAAGTAACACTCTCTAACTTTGTATAGCTTTAGAAAAAATATATATACATTTGTATGTGTATGTTTATGTATATTTAGAGAAAGAGATCTGGATCGACTGATTATGCCTTCTTTGTTTAATGACTCAGATCAGTTGTCATAAACCCAACTTATTCAAAGAACTTTGCTTGAGCTAACAATATTTAATGTGCAAAATACTTCATAATCTTTCTGATATTAGTATCAGTAGTAGATCAACACTATAAAAACACATTTCTTGGCTTGGCGTAGTGACTCATGCCTGTAATCCCAGCACTTTGGGAGGCTGAGGTGGGCAGATCACCTGAGGTCACGAGTTTGAAACCAGCTTGGCCAACATGGTGAAACCCTGTCTCTACTGAAAATACAAAATTGGCTGGATGTGGTGGCACATGCCTGTAGTCCCAGATACTCAGGAGGCTGAGGCAGGAGAATTACTTGAACTTGGGAGACAGTGGTTGCAGTGAGCCTAGATTGCACCATTGCACTCCAGCCTGGGCAAAAAGAATGAAACTCTGTCTCCAAAAGAAAAAAAGAAAAGAAAATACATTTCTCATTAAAACCTCTAATTTCTCAAGAAATACATTTTTATTTTATTTTATTTATTTTTGAGAGGGAGTTTTGTGCTTGTAGCCCAGGCTGGAGTGCAATGGTGTGATCTCAGCTCACTGCAACCTCCACCTCCTAGGTTCAAGCGATTCTCCTGCCTCAGCCTCCCAAGTAGCTGGGAGGTTTCTCGTTTCTGGTTTCACCACGCCCAGCTAATTTTGTACTTTTAGAGAGATGGGGTTTCTCCATGTTGATCAGGCTGGTCTCAAACTCCTGACCTCAGGAGATCTGCCCGCCTCGGCCTCCCAAATTGCTGGGATTACAGGCATGAACCAGCGTACCCAGCCATTTTTATTTTAGTCTAAGTCATTCTGAATCTCAAGTCTTTTTCAAATTTGGCACCTATTCTGAAGAATATGTATTAGCCAGAAGGTAGAATTCAAGAAGTAATATTTCCCTCACTAAACATTTAAATCTGTTTTTCCTCTTGCCTAGGAAAATGAATTACAATGAACTAACAGAAATCCCATATTTTGGAGAACCAACATCTAATATTACTCTACTTTCATTGTAAGTTAAGAAGTTTTGAGATCTTTTACTTAAATTATGAACAGTAAACAGTCTTTTTTTAAAGTACATATATTGTTGACTCTGATTATTTAACATTCTTATGGCCTGGGTGGATTAGTGGCAGCAGCCTCAATATAATCTTTGTTTTATAGAATCCATAATATAATCCCAGAAATAAATGCACAGGCGCTTCAGTTTTATCCTGCCCTGGAGAGTTTAGACCTCAGCTCAAATATAATATCAGAAATCAAGACATCTTCATTTCCTCGCATGCAGCTTAAATACTTGTAAGTAACATAGATTACATTTACTTTAAAGCCCATGTTTTTTATTCATCAGTACGTATCTTTTAAAAAATATTTGGTTAATTATTTTGCTTTTGATATGCATATGTGAAACAAACCTAGGGCTGGTGTATTGGCTTTGGCCACTCATCCCACAAACCCCCAAAAGAAAGAATTGCACTATTGTCAGAAAATATTGGCAGATGTCCAGGGTAATTTTTGAGATTCAGTTTTGTTTTTTTTTAAAACCAAGTTTTCTAAAAGGTAAAATAGAGATTTGTTAAATGATGGCTTACCATATATAATGATGATAATTAGCATGTATGCCAGTGTTTTCCAGTTTACAAAGCATATTCATACATGCTGTTTTGTAACAACTTCAATGAAGTAGATAGCCTTCTAATTTTGTAGATGAAGAAACAAAGCAGTTAAATGATTTGTAAAGTTGTGGATAGTCATTAAGTGATAAAGCTGGGGGCTCAGACATAGATATTTGGCAGCTTTCTGGTGGTAGAATTTTTTATTTTACTAAATTTTTTCTTTTGCTGTTATCTTATTTTAGGAATTTAAGTAATAACAGGATAACCACCTTGGAGGCTGGTTGCTTTGATAATCTATCGAGTTCTTTATTAGTGGTAAAGTTAAATCGTAACCGAATTAGCATGATTCCACCGAAGATCTTCAAGCTGCCTCACCTCCAATTCTTGTGAGTAGCAAAATAGATGGATTATAAGAAGATAGTTTTTTCTTACAGGGTCTTTTTCTTTTTAATTACTGTTAGAGCATTTCAGCAAACCAGTTTCCTGACTATAAAACTGTTTTTGTTAAAGGGAACTTAAAAGAAACAGAATTAAAATTGTGGAAGGTCTTACATTCCAAGGGCTTGACTCCTTAAGATCTTTGAAAATGCAGCGGAATGGAATTAGCAAACTTAAGGATGGAGCATTTTTTGGCTTGAATAACATGGAAGAACTGTAAGTACTTGGGACTAGAAGTGATTATTAGGAAAGAAGTCTGTCTGGGACTTTTTTTTTTCTTTTTTTTTTTTGAGACAGTCTAGCTCCATTGCCCAGGCTGGAGTGCAGTGGTGCAATCTTTGCTCACTGCAAGCTCTGCCACCCAGGTTCAAGCGATTCTCCCGCCTCAGTCTCATGAGTAACTCGGATTACAGGCATACGCCACTACGAGCAGCTGATTTTTGTATTTTTAGTAGAGACAGGGTTTCCTCATGTTGGTCAGGCTGGTCTCGAACTCCTGACCTTCCAAAGTGCTGGAATTATAGGCATGAGCCACCACGCTTCTGCCTGTCTGAGCTTTTCAATGCCAAATAGCTAGGACAGTTGTTCTGATTATACAGAGATAAGTTCATTCTTTTCCTGCTGACTGATGTCAAATAAGTATACACAAAACCTTTAAAGTTTTGCTGGCTAACTGATAATTTTTCAGATAATTCTTACAAACTTCTCATCTAAAAAGTTTATATTCTCTTCATGTTTTGGCTAATGAAAATTACAGAATTTATCCAAACAGGTATACTATAGCACTTGGCCTGCTGGTTTTGTACAGCTGATATTTTAGACAGTCTTACTACCTTTTAGCACTAAATCTTAAGTAAGTTACACATTTTTATTGAATAGAATTGGTCAGCTCAGTTGGGTTAAACAAAGATATATGCTTCTCTGGGAAAAACTTAAGATTTAAAACTATAATTATTGAACTGCCTTGTTTTGGAATGTATTTTCTTCTCTTTAATTCTGCAGAGAACTGGAACACAATAACCTTACACGAGTGAACAAGGGGTGGTTATATGGCTTGCGAATGTTACAACAGCTTTATGTGAGCCAAAATGCTATTGAAAGAATCAGCCCTGATGCATGGGAGTTCTGCCAAAGACTATCTGAACTGTAAGTGTTGGACAGCATTTCAGTCGAGGCTGTGAGACTAGAGCAGATTGGAATAAATCATTCCCATGGCCAGTAATGAGATGTAGCATCCCTCTTGACTAGAAATTTGTAGAAAGCTCTAAATTTACCACATAGATATAATAAGAATTTTCAGTTGAACCAAAATACAGTGAATTCCTTACTTTCCATATTTCCCTTTTTCAGTGATTTGTCCTATAACCAGCTGACCCACCTGGATGAATCTGCCTTTGTTGGTCTGAGCTTATTGGAGAGATTGAATTTAGGAGACAACAGAGTCACTCATATTGCTGATGGTGTATTTAGGTTTCTTTCTAATCTTCAGACATTGTAAGTATATCCATTCTCTTTTTTGGTTGTTGCTACTGATTTTTTTTAGCACAATATTGCTACTGATTTTTTTTAGCACAATAAAGCAAATTAATTAAAACAACTAATCACTCTGCAAATTATGTATGCTAATATTTTGTGGTTCTTCTGTTCTATGCCTCGGAGCAAGACAGTCTTACTTGTCTCCATCCTCATAAAAATCCCAAGCCTGTAGTAGGCAATTCAGTTCACAGTTTAATTCTGAGTGAATCCCCTAAACCCCAAAGTGTGTCTTATTGTGTTAGTTGCTATGGAATAAAACACAGTTGCTAGTGTCAGGAATGTAGTCATTTTCTTGTTCCTTTGACCTTGACAATACACCAGAACTACTAGTTCTCATTCAGAAGGATGCAGGATGTGTAGTGGGAACTGCCGTGGTAGGATACCAGTTCACTGTTACTGGTTTGCTACCTGACTTTGGACAAAAGAAACTGTTATTTGATATGTGGCAGGTGTTTTCAAATAGTAGGATAATACTGCTTTTTTCCATATTAGGATGCTGAGGTTCAGAGAAATTTAAATGATTTGCTCAAAGTCACATAGCTTATAAATGTTGGGCCTGAATCAGAACCCAGGTCTGTTTGATGCTAAAGCTCATGTCCATTTTATCATACCATCAGAGAAACAAAATCACTTAGCTTTTCCTGGGCATCATTTTTTTTTCTCTTTCTTTCTTTTTTTTTTTTTTTTTTATAAAGATGGGGTTTCACTATGTTGGTAAGGCTGGTCTTGAACTCCTGACCTTAGGTGATCCGCCCACCTTGGCTTCCAAAGTGCTTGGATTACAGGCGTAAGTCACTACACCCAGCCTTTTTTTTCTCTTTTCCTACAGTGAAGGAAGGATATAGGATTAGATGGTTGCTAAAGGCAATTTCAACTGTACATTTTCGTGGTTCTGTAAGTTATTCAATTTACAGAATGTAAGAATGTGTTTTTATGAACTTTATATACATATATATCTAATTTTGGAATATTTTATTAAATGAAGAGGCATTTTATGAAATATAGTAATCTCAAACACAGGGCAGAATAAAACAAAATTAGTAGAATTTGTAGATTCTTAAGATTCCTGAATAGGGGACTTGGTGTTCATTAGGTTTCAAGTTGAAATGATTCAGAGAAGAGGCAGGTTCCCAACTTGGAGACCAACCATCAGTGAGAGAGAAAACATGATAATTTTGTGAAGGTTATATACATGCACAGGTGTGTATTTGATTTTTTTTTTTTTAACTTCCTTTAGATTTGGCCTTGAAAAATTTACAGCAATTGTATTTTTTCTTATGTTATCAGAAGTGAAACTAGATCAATGCAAACGCAGAAACTTAGATGAAGCTGCAGCCTTTTGGCAGTTGAAGGGATGGCAAACAGGTTATTTGAGTATACCACTGATTTTTACTTTTAGAATTAAAGTTTAGGAAAGTAATAGCAGAAGTAAATTGTTGTGTAATGCCACAGAGATTGTTAAGGCAGAGTTAGGATCAAATCTGGGAAATTCTGGCTTTAGCCTCTTACCAGGGTAGATATAGTTCTTAATTTGTTGAATGTTTTCTATTTATGCTGTGCCGTGGAGGAGGGGGAAAGTCATGAAGAGTTGAGCCATTGGTTCTTTCGTTATTTATTCCTTAATAGAATAAAATGAGCTTTATTAGCTTTTTACTTAAAGATAGCTATTGAAAAGAGGGATTTCCTCTTTACCGCTGATCACACAACTCTACATGTATGTGCCTTATAAAGTAGAAAGCTTTGTGCTTTATTTTATTATGAGATGACTTAAGGAAGCAAAAGTGATTAAATATTTTTAATTCTATGGAAATAATTCTTCTATCGGAACATGATGTGGAACAATTACATTTCCTCTGAGAATGGAACAGTGAATTTTAGAAAATCCATACTTTTCCTTTTAGAGAAAATCTGATGACACTCTAACACATGAGTGTATCATTTTTGCTTCCCATGGGGCATCTTTAATTGCTCTTGAGAGTGAAGCTCTGTATTGATATTACTCTTTGTCAGCCATTGTAAGTTTAAGGTCCCAGGGGAAGGTTTGGGTCACCCAGAAATCCCATTAGTCTGAAATCAGATTTATGAGCCATATACCCTGCATCTTGAAAGCCTCCTGCTTCTTTTCAGGACCCTGTCTATAATTTTTTTTTTTTTTTTTTTGAGATGGAGTCTTGCTCTGTCACCCAGGCAGGAGTGCAATGGTGTGATCACTGCTCACTGCAACCTCCGCCTCCTGGGTGCAAGCAATTCTCCTGCCTCAGCCTCCAGAGCAGCTGGGATCACAGGTGTGCACCACCATGCCTGGCCAATTTTTTGTATTTTTAGTAGAGAAGGGGTTTCACCATATTGGCCAGGCTGTTCTCGAACTCCCGACCTTGTAATCCACCTGCCTCGGCCTTCCAAAGTGCCAGGACCACAGGCATGAGCCACTGCACCCTATAATTTTTAATATGCTAACATAATGAGGGGCTGTTAGCTTGGAAGAGTAATACTTTTAGCAGGTTGCTTTGTCAAGGCCAGCTTAATTCTTAGCTTATAAGAATCAGTTCTTGGCCCGGTGTGGTGGCTCATGCCTGTAATCCCAGCACTTTGGAGACCAAGGCAGGCGGATCATCTGAGGTCAGGAGTTCGAAACCAGCCTGACCAACATGGTGAAACCCTGTCCTACTAAAAATACAAAAATTAACTGGGCATCGTGGCATCTGCCTGTAATCCCAGGATATTGAGGCAGGAGAATTGCTTGAACCCTTGAGGCAGAGATTGCAGTGAGCCAAGATTGCTCCATTGCACTCCAGCCTGGGTAACAATAGCAAAACTCTGTCTTAAAAAAAAAAAAAAAAAAAAAAAGAATCAGTTCTTAGATGTTTATTACAGATACTCCTTAAGAAGCAGAGTTGAGCCTTCATTATAAATAACTGTTAAAGTAAGGATCAGAATTAGCATGTGTACCTTGACGTCACCATGCCAGGATGCTACTCAGTGTTGCCGTGGTTGTGTTGACTAACATAACCTGTCTTTCTCTGACGTTTCTGTAGAGACTTAAGAAACAATGAAATTTCATGGGCCATAGAAGATGCTAGTGAAGCTTTTGCTGGACTCACAAGTCTCACTAAATTGTATGTATTTATAATATTTATATGTGTCTACAAAGGTATATTTTCAAGAACCAGCTGTAAACATGATTGAATTATGTTTATTTGATATGGCTAGAAAGTTTGAGCTTTCTGATACTCTGGGAGCTTTGTGGGTTTTTTTTGTTTGTTTTTTTTGAGACAGAGTCTCACTCTGCATCCCATGCTGGAGTGCAGTGGCAAGATCTCAGCTCACTGCAACCTCCACCTCCCAGGTCTCGGTTCAAGCAATTCTCCAGCCTCCGTCTCCCGAGTAGCTGGGATTACAGGCATGTGCCACTATGCCCAGCCAATTTTTCTATTTTTAGTAGAGACCGGATTTCACCATGTTGTACAGGCTGGCCTTGAACTCCTGACCTCGTGATCTGCCTGCCTTGGCCTTGCAAAGTGCTGGGATTACAAGAGTGAGCCACCACACTCAGCTGGGGTTTTTTTTTTTTTGAGACAGGGTCTTGCTCTGTCACCCAGGCTGGAGTGCTGTGATCACAGCTCACAACAGCCTCACTTCCTGGGCTCAAGTAATCTCCTGCCTTGGCCTCCTAAGGAGCTAGGACTAAAAGTGTATATCACCATGCCCAGCTAATTAAAAAAAATTTTTTTTGGTAGAGAAGGAGTCTCACTATATTGCCCAGGCTGGTGTTGCCTGGGCTCAAGTGATCTTCCCACTTTGGCCTCCCAAAGTGCTGGGATTATAGGCATGAGCCACCATGCCCATCTAGTTTTTTTGTTTTTGTGTTTCTTGTTGTCGTTGGGGAACTTTTTGTTGAAAAAGCATTCCTATGGACACTTAAAGAGAAATTATTTATGGAAGTAGAATTACTATTCAAGTAATAGGAATGCATTGAGAAAGTAGAGTAACCTCTTGGTAGTATATGTTTTTGTTTTGTTTTGTTTTGTTTTGTTTTGTTTTTGAGATGGGGTCTTGCTCTGTTGCCCAGGCTGGTGTGCAGTGGAGTACTCTCGGCGGTACTCCAACCTCTGTCTCCTGGGTTCAAGAGATTCTCCTGCCTCAGCCTCCCAAGTAGCTGGGATTACAGGCATGTGCCACTATGCCCAGCTAATTTTTGTATTTTTAGTAGAGTCGGGGTTTCACCATGTTGGTCAGGCTGGTCTCAAACTCCTGAACTTCTGATCTGCCTGCCTTGGCCTCCCAAAGTGCTGGGATTACAGGCGTGAGTCACCGCACCTGGCCAGTAATCTGTTTAATTTGTAATTTGTTTAATTGTATTAGATTTATGAGTAATTTATCTAGCAGAGGTAGAGAATTCTCTTACATAAGATTTTAGATCTTCTCCCATGAGAAGAATTTATCCAAAGGTTCACACTTATCTTAATTTCTTTGTTCTGACAATCTTTTGCTAAGAAGGAAGACATGAGGGATATAATCAAATTTAGCATCTGAAAATTATCAGTTTATCCGTGGTCAGGATGGTTGTTCATAGGTACCTCGTTGAGCTCTAACATCTTGATAGACGACTTTATGCTATGTTTTGCATTGATTAATAATTAAATTTTATAACTTTCTAAAAAATGCATGTTCTCATCAAATTGTACACATTAAATATATGTAATTTTTTGTATATCACTTGTATTCCAGTAAAGCTGTTAAATATACAAAAAAGCACATTAAGGCCGGGCGCAGTGGCTCAAGCCTGTAATCCCAGCACTTTGGGAGGCCGAGGCGGGTGGATCACGAGGTCAAGAGATCGAGACCATCCTGGTCAACATGGTGAAACCCCGTCTCTACTAAAAAAAATACAAAAAATTGGCTGGGCATGGTGGCGCGTGCCTGTAGTCCCAGCTACTCAGGAGGCTGAGACAGGAGAATTGCCTGAACCCAGGAAGCGGAGGTGGCGGTGAGTCGAGATCGCGCCATTGCAGTCCAGCCTGGGTAACATGAGTGAAACTCCGTCTCAAAAAAAAAAAAAAAAAAAAAAAGCACATTAAGCTTATTTTCGCTTTTTATAACTAAATGTTTAATGAATTTAATTTTATTTAGTGGAGAGTTTTCTTAGAAAGATCTGTTTATATTTCAGAATCTTACAAGGAAACCAGATTAAGTCGATAACAAAGAAAGCATTCATTGGTCTTGAATCCCTGGAGCATCTGTAAGTATTTTGCATACATTTTTCTTACTCTATAAAAATCTTTGCTATTAGCAGAGGTTTTCATGATCATGTAAAGTGTTTATGTAACTTGACTATAGAAATGGTGACTAATGTTTAATTTCTCTTTATTTCAGAGATTTGAACAATAATGCTATAATGTCTATCCAAGAAAATGCTTTTTCTCAGACTCATTTGAAAGAACTGTAAGTAACTTGTCTTTTTAAAATCACCAATTGGATTACTGTTCCTGCTTGTTGTGTTTAAGGTGTGATGGGAGTGACCCAAGTTATTTCCAAAAGCACCACAGTTCAGGCAGGAAAAAAGAAAGTATTAATACTCAGTTGTTTTAGTGGCTGGAGTTAATTTTAAAATACCCAACATTGAAAAGCTCAGAATGTGTGGCACCAAGACATTCTGTTTTGCCTGTTCTACCAATGCTTATAATTAGGAGACCTTATCGCTGCTCCTTGTGCTTTATGTATACCCTACTGTTCCTTTTTGGATTATCAGAAACGTGTTACCAGTTCTTAACACCTTGTGTGGGTTACAATAAAGGTATTAGGTGATTTTGTTTTATAGTTTCTGTGGTGATTTAACAGTATAATTTGTCAGAGAAGATGTCTCTAACCTATTCAAAGTACTAAAATGTCAAAATAGACAAATATGTGTGTATGTATCATTTTATGCCCTTTTTCATTCATGAGTTTTAAAAATTGCTGTTACTGCCGGGCACGGTGGCTCACGCTTGTAATCCCAGCACTTTGGGAGGCTGAGGTCAGGGGTTTCAGACCAGCCTGACCAACATGGTGAAACCCCATCTCTACTTAAAAATACAAAAATAAGCTGGGCATGGTGGTGCGTACCTGTAATCCTAGCTACTTGGGAGGCTGAGGCAGGAGAATTGCTTGAACCCGGGAGGTGGAGGTTGTGGTGAGCTGAAAGCGCACCGTAGTACTCCAACTTGGGCAACAGAGCGAGACCCTG
This sequence comes from Sapajus apella, assembly GCF_009761245.1. NCBI lineage: Eukaryota > Metazoa > Chordata > Mammalia > Primates > Cebidae > Sapajus > Sapajus apella. Next base: position 7,043,765 of record NW_022437009.1, on the reverse strand, counting down.
TCTCAAAAAAAAAATTGCTGTTACTGGTTTTGCAATTGGGGTTAGCTGGCCATTGGTATGTATTATTTTTTTGGAGACAGAGTCTTGCTCTATCTCCCAGGCTGGAGTGCAGTAGCGTGATCTTGGCTTACTGCAACCTCTGCCTCCTAGGTTCAAGCGATTCTCCTGCCTCAGCCTCCCCAATAGCTGGGATTACAGGCGAATGCCACCATGGCCGGTTAATTTTTGTGTATTTTTTTTTTTTTTTTTTTGAGAGGGTGTTTCGCTCTTGTTACCCAGGCTGTAGTGCAATGGCGCGATCTCGGCTCACCGCAACCTCCGCCTCCTGGATTCAGGCAATTCTCCTGCCTCAGCCTCCTGAGTAGCTGGGATTACAGGCACGTGCCACCATGCCCAGCTGATTTTTTTGTATTTTTAGTAGAGACGGGGTTTTACCATGTTGACCAGGATGGTCTCGATCTCTTGACCTCGTGATCCACCCGCCTCGGCCTCCCCAAGTGCTGGGATTACAGGCTTGAGCCACCGCGCCTGGCCAATTTTTGTGTTTTTTAGTAGAGACGGGGTTTCGCTTTGTTGGCCAGGCTGGTCTTGAATGCCTGACCTCAGGTGATTTGCCTGCCTCAGCCTCCCAAAGTGCTGGGATTATAGGCATGAGCCACTGCGCCCGCCCTGGTATTATTTTTAAACTCTATTGATTCAGATATGCAGTTAGGGTTAAGAACCACTAGAATATAGAAATTATTTTGCTTTGCCTGGGAAGCTACTGAAAGGATACTCTGTAGAACAGAATTGGTTGATGACAAGATAAGGATAGAAATGCAGAATAAGCATTGAGAAACTTTTAGAGCAATTTGACATTACTGTGACACTTTGTTGTAGTTTATAAAAGTATTGGACTGTAGTGGGTTGGAAATTTAAAAGACTGGTCCTTACCATGGATAATTTGAGATGCACCGGAAATGTGTGAGTTTTCAAACTGCCTAGGGTTCAAATCCTTACTCCATTCTTTGCAACTGTGTGATAGTGGCAAATTGTTTAGCCTAAGACTCAGTTTCTGGTCCCAAAATGGAAATAGCACCTCCCTCAGGGTTATTGAAGATAAAATGAGATAACTTGTTTACTCAAATATTTATTCATCATCTGCTATGTCGGGTACTCTTTTGGATGCTGAAAACGGTAGTGAACAAGAGTCTCTGTACTCATAGCATATCACAATACTGGTGAGAAAGATAAATAATAAACCAGTAGATACATAATATCTCATCAGGCAACACGTTCTAAGGAAAAATAAAACTAGGTCAAAGGTATGGAGAGTGTTGGGGATTGCTGTTTTAGATAAAGTAGTGAGGGGAAAGTCTTCTGAAGATACAGCATTTGAACCAGGACCTTAATGAAATGGCACACCATGTGAACACTGAGCAAATGGCTTCCCAGGAGCAAGGAATAGCAAGTAAACTGAGATGAGAGAGTTAAGCAGAGTAGAGTAATTAAATAGCCACAACTTTTTTGATATTAATCATATTATTTCTCATTAGTTGTTCTCTTTATTTGTTCCAGGGAAATCAATTTATTATCAAGAGATTTTTTTTTTTAATCCCAAACTGCTTTGTTCTAACTTACCTTTTTTTATTTTTGAGACTGAGTCTCTCTCTGTCACCCGGGCTGTAGCGCAGTGGTGCCATCTTGGCTCACTACAACCACTGCCTCCCAGGTTCAAGCGATTCTCTTGTCTCAGCCTCCCCAGTAGCTAGGATTACGGGCGCCCACCACCACGCACAGCTGATTTTTGTATTTTTAGTAGAGACGGGGTTTCACCATGTTGGCCAGGCTGGTCTCGAACGCCTGACCTTAGGTGATCCACCCCCCTTAGCCTCCCAAAGTGCTTGGATTACAGGTGTGAGCCACTGCACTGGGCACCTTTTTTGTTGTTATTGTAAAGCATATGGAATTTACAGTTCTAATAGGTCCAACAATAAAATTATATTCCTTTTTTTTTTTTTTTTTTTTAAAGAGAGAGTTAGGAGGCAGATTGTAATAAACCATTAGGAATTAGGATTTTTGCTTTCTTAAATGCACTTGGAAACTGGAAGGTTTTGAGAAAATGCTCAGCACAGATCTTGGCACAGAGTAGAAGTTGAATAATATTAACAATAAAAATTCAAATGTTATGAAAATCATCATTAGTTATTTTCTGCCAGATTTTTAAAGTGGATTTTTTGATCTGTTGAGATATTTTGAGTTATTTCTCCTAGGCTTAGTTTAATTATAAGTTGTAACTTACTATAAATCAGTATATCCCTTCCCCCTCCCCCTCCCTTTTTTTTTTTTTTTTTTTTTGCCAGTGATAACCTGAAGGCCAGCAACTGTTGTTATGAGAACTCAGCTTAACATAAAATTTAAACAGTAGGTAAAAGCAAATATTGTAGTTTCAATCTTCAGAGAGTCATTTTGTAATTTGGGAGTTGTGACAAAGATTCTGTGTGTAACCAAACTTTAGGCAAGCCCTTAAACCTCCTAGGCCTAACTCTGTAAAATCCAATTTTAGCACAAACCCTGTAAAACCACTTTAGCAAGAACCCTTCCTCATTGTAGGTCATCCCCGGCAAAGGTCTGATCACCCTGGCCTGTCTTCATCAAGAATCCTGCTAGGGTTTAGCCAGAGCACCACTACTCTGGATGTTATTTCTTCATAATTTTACATCCACTGAACAGGATGAAGGCAAACCCACCTTGCTTCTTGACTATACCTGCCCATGCTGTTTCCCTACTGTCTCTGCCTCACTGAGTTGAGCCTGGTCTCTCTCCCCAGCTGCAATATCACATTGCCATGGTCCCTGTATCTACTGAGATGATCCTGAATGAAGTCTACCTTACCATGCTTTAACAAGAATCACTGAGTAATTTTTTATTTAACAGCTGTGGTGCTGTGACTCCGATAGGATCAGATTCATCATTGGACCCCCGGACCTCTCACCCAGGACTCCAGGTGTGCACCTTTGAAGCCTTTGTCTTCACTCCTGACTGATAGATCGGGGATCCAATGGTGAGTCAGACTAATGAACCATTGCTCCGGACAAACATCCGTTGAAGCTGGTAAGGAAAGATTTCGATTCTCAAGATTGTGAATATATTCTCTGAAGTTGGGGTAGAGGCCAGACTTCTTTTGAAAGACCTCCTGGGCTTGAAGGCTTCTTCCTGGCTCTCTTTCCGGAGTGGGGTTTATTTCCTGATTCCCTGGACTGAAAGTCCTTGGAACTCTGTGAGGCTACTCTGTTCTCTGATGGATCCTTCTTCTCCCATAGCAACTTCTCTGGCATCTGAATCCCCTCTTTTTGAACCCCTGCTGACTATATTGCTCCACCACTTGTTCTGTCCATCTCCTCCTCATTGGACCTTTATTGGACTCTTTGGGATACTTAACATCTCCCCAGACTGGATCCTGTAAGCTCTCTTTCTTCCCATTGCTACTGCTCCTTTTTCCTCCTCTTACCACCTTTAATGTTCCCTCTGGTTCCCCTGAGCCCTTTGATACGACTCCCTTCAAATCCTTGCATCCTCCATCCATCTGTCCACCCACTGCTAGACTTTTTCCTTCCCACTCTGGACTCTTAGTCACTTGGACTTTAGGCCCCCTACCCTCCCTTGGGATCTCTCAGGGGGACTCAGGGACTCCCAAAAGTAATGACTTGAGGTTGAAAAGGAAAAAGAATAATTCGAAATAGACTAAGCATTTTATCTATACTCAGATGGGCTTTGGAGATATCCAGACAGCTGAAGACAGCTGTGTCTTCAGCCTCCATAAATTACACATCAGGGCAAAAGAAAAATCTTTTTTTTTTTTTTTTGAGATAGAGTCTCCCTCTGTCACCCAGCTGAAGTGCAGTGGCACGATCTTGGCTCCCTGCATCCTCAGCCTCCCGAGTTTAAGCAGTTCTTCTGCCTCAGCCTCCTAGAGTAGCTGGGATTACTGGCGCCCAGCACCATGCCCAGTTAATTTTTGTATCTTTTGAAAAGCAGAGTGACCTCATCCAATTTATGTTTTCTTAGGTATAATATAAGCTGGACTCATAAGACTTGGGCTCATATCCTAACTCTACTATTTATTTTAGACATGATACTGAATGTATCTAAAATCTCAGTTTCTTCTTTGGAAAGACCAAAAAAAAAAATCTGAGTTTCCATTTCTAGAAAATGGAATTGAAAATGAATGCCTACCTCATTGGCCGGGCATGGTGGCTCACACCTGTAATCCCAGCACTTTGGGAGGCCGAGGTGGGCGGATCACAAGGTCAGGGGTTCGAGATCAGTCTGGCCAACATGGTGAAACCCCATCTCTATTAAAAATACAAAAAATTAGCTGGATGTAGTGGCAGGCGCCTGTAGTCCCAGCTACTTGGGAGGCTGAGTCAGAAGAATCGCTTGAACCCAGGAGGTGGAGGTTGCAGTGAGCCAAGATTGCGTCACTGCACTCCAGCCTGGGTGAAAGTGTGAGACTGTCTCAAAAAAGAAAATACCTAGCTCAACTGGGCATGGTGGCTCACACCTGTAATCCCAGCACTTTGGGAGGCTGGGGCAGGTGGATCACAAAGTCAGGAGTTTGAGACTAGCCTGGCCAATATGGAGAAACCCCATCTCTACTAAAAATACAAAAATTAGCTGGGCGTGATGGTGTGTGCCTGTAGTCCCAGCTACTCAGGAGGCTGAGGTAGGAGAATCACTTGAACCTGGGAGGTTGTGGTGAGCCAAGATTGTGCCACTGCATTCCAGCCTGCGTGACAGAGTGAGACTTGGTCTCAAAAAAAAAGGAAAATGCCTACCTTAAAAATTTTTTTTAAATAAAGTATTTAGGCCAGGCGCAGTGGCTTATGCCTGTAACCCTGGCACTTTGGGAGGCCAAGGCAGGTGGATTACTTGAGGTCAAGAGTTTGAGACCAGCCTGGCCAACATGGGGAAACCCGTCTCTGTTAAAAATGCAAAAATTAGCTGGGCTTGGTGGTACATGCCTGTAATCCCAGCTACTTGGGAGACTGAGGCATGAAAATTGCTTGAACCTGGGGGGCTGAGGGTGCAGCGAGCCGAGATTGTGCTGCCAGTGTACTCTGGCCTGGGTGATAGAGTGAGACTCCATCTCAAAAAAAAAAGTGTTTAACACAATGTCTGGCCACAGACAACACTTAATTCACAGTAGCTATCATCACTTCTGTTTCTTTTACTTCTTTCCATTCTTCACATACTAACCAACCCTGACCATAAGTAATTAACACAGTATACAGTTTTCTCTCAAGAAGTATGTGGATAGATTATACTAAAATATTACTAGTGGTTGTCTTTGAGTAGTGAGGATTTGGAGGGCTTTCTCTCCCTCTTGGTTTAATGGTACTTTCTAATTTTCTACTGTAATTATATAATTTTAATGGAAAATATTTTAAAATTTATATGCAGCTTTTTCATACAGTTCCTATTATTGATGCAAAGCCCTATCGGGAATATCAAAAAGTACAAAGGAGATTTTAATAAATGTTGACCCAAAAAATATTACAAATAGGACTTTTAAAGTAACCAAAAGCAGCCGGGTATGTTGGCTCACACCTGTAATCCCAGCACTTTGGGAGGCTGAGGTGGGTGGATCATGAGGTCAGGAGAAGGAGACGACCCTGGCTAACACGGTGAAACCCCATCTCTTCTGAAAATACGAGAAATTACCCAGATGTGGTGGCACGCACCTGTAGTCCCAGCTACTTGGGAGGCTGAGGCAGGAGAATCACTTGAACCCAGGAGGTGGAGTTGCCATGAGCAGAGATCAAGCCACTGTACCATAGCCTGGGAGACAGAGCAAGACTCCGTCTCAAAAAAAAAAAAAAAAAAAAAAAAGTAATCAGAAGCAACCAACAATTCTCAGTGAAAAAGTTGCATTAGAGCCAGGCATGGTAGCTCATACTTGTGATCCCAGATACTCAGGAGGCTCAGGTGAGAGGATCCTCTGAGTCCAGGGAGATCAGCCTGGGCAACACAGCGAATTCGTGTCTCAAAACACAGTTGCATTAAAGTTCCTGCAATAGCAGTTTGTTCAAACCAACTGTTAGGAAAAAATTACTCAATGAAACTTGTTAAAGCATTATAAAAGCATGATAATCTTTGCCAGTGCCTCCTCTTGTTCAGTAACATTATAAGTCAACTTTGAACAATCGAACAATTTAAGTCAATTTTCTCATTTTTAGAAATTGAAACTTCTGTGGAATCAGATCTTAGATACTTTATGCCAAACATTAAAACTTGATGAGGATTTAATCGTGCACATAAAGCAAGTTCTCAAAATCATTTACTTTCCCTCCTAAGTGGATGGGACATTTAAAGGGTCACTGAAAGAAAATACCGATTTTTCAGATATGTTCTATAGGCTTATAAACCACAAGTACTTTTTCAGTGTTCTTAAGTTTAGATTGCCTTACACATTGTCATAGTGCTGAAGTTTTGTTTTGTTTTTTTAGACAGAGTCTAACTCTGTTTCCCAGGCTGGAGTGCAGTGGTATGATCTTGGTCACTGCAGCCTCTGCCTCCTGGGTTCAAGCGATTCTCCCACCTCAGCCTCCCGAGTAGCTGGGATTACAGGGACCTGCCACCATGCTCAGCTAACTTTTCTATTTTTAGTAAAGACAGGTTTTTACCATGTTGGCCAGGCTGGTCTCGAACTCCTGACCTCAGGTAATCCGCCCACCTCGGCCTCCTAAAGTGCAGGGATTATAGGTATGAGCTCCCATGCCCAGCCTAGTGCTGAAGTGTTTTTAGTCTCGATACAATTATTTGAAAATAATTATATGCTGTCTACAACAAAGATCTCTCAATGCTCCAATATATGTAGTAAGTGTTTCTCCATACTTTTGTGGGAAAACATTTAAACCCAAAAAATTTAAAGGAGGGTACAGTTAATACCATATACCCTTTATCTGGATTCACCAATTGTTAACTTGCTAAATTTGTTATGTATTTGCCTTCCTCTTCCTCTCTCATTTTAGCTTTTGCTCTCTCTCTACGTGTACACACACACACACACACACACACACACACACACACACGCATATATGTATATACACATACACAGTTTTTTTTGCTGACCATTTAAAAGTTGCAGCCATGATGACACTTCATGCCTAAATATCCCAGCATGCATTTTTTTGTTATTTTTTTCCAGCATGCATTTTTTAAGAACAAATACATTTTCTTTTTCTTTTTCTTTTTCTTTTTTTTTTTTTTTTTTTTTTTGAGACGGAGTTTTGCTTCTGTTACCCAGACTGGAGTGCAATGGCGCGATCTCGGCTCACCGCAACCTCCGCCTCCTGGGTTCAGGCAATTCTCCTGCCTCAGCCTCCTGAGTAGCTGGGATTACAGGCATGCGCCACCATGCCCAGCTGATTTTTTGTAGTTTTAGTAGAGACGGGGTTTCACCATGTTGACCAGGATGGTCTCGATCTCTTGACCTCGTGATCCACCCGCCTCGGCCTCTCAAAGTGCTGTGATTACAGGCGTGAGCCACCGCGCCCGACCTACAAATACATTTTCTAATGAAGACATCATCATTATCATACCCAAGGAAGTTAACATTGATAAGATAATATTAACTAATACACAGCCCATACTCAAATTTCCCCAATGTTAAAATAAAAGTCCTTCGTAGATGGTTTTTTTTTTTAAATCAAGAATCACATATTTCATTTGATTGTAATGACTCTTTGGTCATCTGCAAAATAGATCCCTGTTCCCCTTGTTCCTGCTTTTTTTTAGTGTCTTTCATGAGATTTGATATATTTAAAGAATTGCAGCTGAAGTCTCTGTTTTCTCATGATGAGATTTATGTTAAATGTTTTTGGCAAGAACAATGGATAGGTGTGTGATAAGGTCTTTTTTTTTTTTTTTTTGAGACAGAGTTTTGCTTTTGTTGCCCAGGCGGGAGTGCAATGGTGCAATCTCAATTTACCGCAATCTCTGCCTCCTGGCTTCAAGCAATTCTCCTGCCTCAGCCTCCCAAGTAGCTGGGATTTTGGGAATACACCACCATGCCTGGCTAATTTTTGTATTTTTAATAGAGACCGGGTTTCTCCACGTTGATCAGGCTGTTCTTGAACTCCTGCCCTTAGTTGATCCTCCCGCCTTGGCCTTCCAAAGTGCTGAAATTACAGGGGTGAGCTACCGTGTCTGGCCTGTGGTAAGGTTTTAATACTGAAGACGTTTAGAATGAAAAGTAAAACAAAGGACGCTTTTCCTCTTTTCTTTCCTGCAGGATTCTGAACACAAGCAGTTTGCTCTGTGACTGCCATTTGAAGTGGCTGCTTCAATGGCTGGTTGATAATAACTTTCAACATTCTGTGAATGTAAGCTGTGCATATCCTGAATGGCTAGCAGGGCAAAGCATCCTGAATGTGGATCTGAAAGATTTTGTCTGTGGTTTGTATTTTTGTTTTAAAATTTTATTATCTTAACAGAATTAAAAAATTAAACCAAAGTGGTTTTCCACTAGCAATTTTTGTCATCTTACAGTTTTAATTGTCATTAAAAATGATCACAGGTATTTTAATGAATGAAGGCTTTTCTCTTTTAGGTGGATTGTTAACCTTAGGATAAGTATTTGGTAGTCAGATTCCTGAATCAAGCAATATGAGTTTTTTTAATATGAACATTTTTAGTAGATCTTGAAAAGTGCCACCAGGTACTTTCCAAAAAGATAACACTAGTTCAAAGTTGTCACCATCAACTTATGAATATACTGATTCTGTGTGGTTCCTATTTTTTATGCGGTTTTATAACATTAAAGTGGCAGAGTTTTTTTTTTTTTTTTTTCCTTGAGGAGAGAGAGATAGTCATAGGCAAGTTGTCCTGATTCTAGCACTTAAAATTTCAAGTATACTTTTTATTTTATTTTTTGAGGTGAAGTCTTGCTGTGTCACCCAGGCTGGAGTGCAGTAGTCTGATCTCGGCTCACTGCAACTTCCGCCTCCTGGGTTCAAGGTCTTTTCCTGTCTCAGCCTCCTGAGTAGCTGGGATTATAGGCGTGTGCCACCACACTTGGCTAATTTTTTTTTTTTTTTTTTTTTTTGAGATGGACTTTTGCTTTTGTTGCCTAGGCTGCAGTGCAATGGCCTGAACTCAGCTCACCACAACCTCTGCCTCCTGTGTTCAAGAAATTTTCCTGCCTCAGCCTCTTGAGTAGCTGGGATTACAGGCATGCACCACCATGCCGGCTAATTTTGTATTTTTAGTAGAGGTGGGGTTTCTCCACATTCGTCAGGCTGGTCTCTAACTCCCGACCTCAGGTGATCCACTCACCTTAGCCTCCTAAAGTGCTGGGATTACAGGCATAAGCCAACACGCCTGGCCTATTTTTGTATTTGTAGTAGAGACAGGGTTTTGTGCCATGTTGGCCAGGCTAGTCTTGAACTCCTGACCTCAGGTGATCTGCCTGCTGTGGCCTCCCACAGTGCTGGGATTATAGGTGTGAGCCACTGTGCCCAGCCAATTTCAAGTATACTTCTATATTGTTCTTACTCAGAAAATTTTCCTTTACATTTATATTTACTTTAGGCCGGGCACGGTGGCTCACACCTGTAATTCCAGCAATTTGGGAGGTCGAGGGGGGCCGGTCACTTGGGATCAGGATATTGAGACCAGCCTGGCCAACATGATGAAACCCTAACTCTATTAAAAATAAAAAAGTTAGCCGGGCATGGTGGCACATGCCTGTAATCTCACCTTCTTGGGAGGCTGAGGCAGGAGAATTGCTTCAATTGGGAGGCAGAGGTTGCAGTGAGGCAAGATCGTGCCACTGTACTCTAGTCTGGGTGACAGTGAGACTCCATCTCAAAAACAACAAAAAAATGTTCTTTAAAGTGGAATGACTGATTTTTAGCTTTACATAGTAGACCTTTTACATCAGTGTATCTATGTAGCATATCCCTAGTATCTCTGATCGTTTGATGACTTGTATATTGCCAAATCTGTTTTCACAATGTACTTAAAGATGCTTAAAACACTTGGAAGTTCAGGCTCACAAAATACATCCATTGTTTTTACAAATTTTAAAGAAAACAATCTAGTAAAGGTTAAATTCTACTGACATTGCCACACACTCCCTTTTTACCTAGTTTTAAATATAGACATACTGTATATTTTTTCCTCCTCTTCCACTTACTGCTTTTATGGCACAATGAAATGTTATCCAGTGGAGATATTTATATACCAGGCCGGTATATAAATATATTTATATGGTATATATCCAGTTAAGAATTTATATTCCAGGCCAGGTGCAGTGGCTCACGCCTGTAATCCCAGCGCTTTGGGAGGCCAAGGCGGGCAGATCACCTGAGGTTGGGAATTTGAGACCAGCCTGACTAACATGGAGAAACCCCGTCTTTACTAAAAATACAAATTTTTTTTTTTTTTTTTGAGATGGAGTCTCACACTGTTGCTGGGGCTGGAGTACAATGGCGCGATTCCGGCTCACTACATCCTCCGCCTCCTGGGTTCATGCAATTCTCCTGCCTCAGCCTCCCAAGTAGCTGGGATTACAGGTGCACACCACCACACCAGCTAATTTATTGTATTTTTAATAGAGATGGGGTTTCACTATGTTGACCAGACTGGTCCTGAACTCCTGAGCTTGTGATCCGCCCGCCTCGGCCTCCCAAAGTGCTGGGATTACAGGCATGAACCACTGCGTCCAGCCTAAAAGTACAAAATTAGCCAGGTGTGGTGGTGCATGCCTGTGATCCCAGCTATTCAGGAGGCTGAGGCAGGAGAATTGTTTGAACCCCAGAGGCAGAGGTTGTGGTGAGCAGAGATCGCATCGCACCATCACACTGCAGCCTGGGCAACAAGAGCGAAACTCTGTCTCAACGAGAACAAAAAATAAAAATAATTTATGTATCTGCTTCTCTGAATCAGTCCAATAACATTATTAATTATGAATCTAGGCTGGACATGGTGGCTCACACCTGTAATATCAGCATTTTGGGAAGCTGAGGCGGGTGGATCACAAGGTCAGGAGTTCAAGACCAGCCTGGCCAAGATGGTGAAACTCTGTTTCTACTAAAAGTGCCCAAAAAATTAGCTGGGCATGGTGGTGGGCGCCTGTAATCTCAGCTACTCAGAAGCCTCAGGCAGAGAATTGCCTGAACCTAGGAGGCGAAGGTTGCAGTGAGCCAAGATCGTGACACTGCACTTCAGCCAGGATGACAGAGCCAGACTCTGTATCAAAAAAAAAAAAAAAAAATTATGAATCTAAATTTTATTAGCTAGTCCTAAGCCAATCTTCTTTTGGACAATTTATATGTTTGGAATTTTTCACTACTTTTAAGTGAAACCTGTGTACATACAAAATGCTTTCAAATAATCTGTTTTATTAATAGGTATTCTCTGTGAAATATAAATCATTCATAAGCTCCCCATTTTATATTGGCACAGAAAGAATAATGGTTATATACATGTTTTATCTATCACATACATATATAAAAGGGGTAACAGAAGTAGAACTTACCTTGAAATCCTAGTATAAGGTTTCTGTTTTTCCCCAATAACTGATAATGCATGAGAAATACATTCTAAGCACACAGGTGACAGTAAGGGGTAGTAGAAAAGTGCTGGATAGCCGGGCGCGGTGGCTCACGCCTGTAATCCCAGCACTTTGGGAGGCCGAGGCGGGTGGATCACGAGGTCAAGAGATCGAGACCATCCTGGTCAACATGGTGAAACCCCGTCTCTACTAAAAAAAATACAAAAAATTGGCTGGGCATGGTGGCGCGTGCCTGTAGTCCCAGCTACTCAGGAGGCTGAGGCAGGAGAATTGCCTGAACCCAGGAGGCGGAGGTTGCGGTGAGCCGAGATCGCGCCATTGCACTCCAGCCTGGGTAACATGAGTGAAACTCTGTCTCAAAAAAAAAAAAAAAGAAAAAAAAAGAAAAGTGCTGGATCCTGAAGTCCCGAAACCTGAGTTCCAGTCCAGGCTCTGCCACTGACTGACATGTCTTTGAGCAAGTCATTTTTAATTTTCTGGGCCTCATTTCCCCCATCTTTAAACAAGGGAATTGGACTCTAGCTCTGTAGTCTCTTTCAACCTTAATAAGCCACTTTGTAAACAGACACACACTTTTACAGCATTTGTTTTAAAATTGAATCTAAAGAAGCAAAAATAAATAACTGATGTGGCTATGGATACATTTTTTTCCCCTTAGATGATTTTCTCAAGCCACAGATAAGGACACATCCTGAAACCATAGATGCTCTAAGAGGCATGAATGTGACTCTGACGTGCACTGCAGTGAGCAGCAGTGATTCACCCATGTCCACTGTGTGGCGCAAAGACAGTGAAATCCTGTATGACGTGGATATTGAGAATTTTGTTCGTTATCGGCAGCAAGCTGGAGAAGCTCTGGAATATACTAGTATCTTACATCTTTTCAATGTGAATTTCACAGATGAAGGAAAATATCAGTGTATTGTTACTAATCACTTTGGTTCTAATTATTCTCAGAAAGCCAAACTGACTGTAAATGGTAAGGAATTATGCTCCTTGTTTTTTTGTTTTTGTTTTTGTTTTTTTTTTAAGTTTAGAAGGATTTTTCATGTTCAGTTTTGAATCACTTGACAGAATCAGGTTAAACGTGACATTTAAGTAGGACTCTTACTGTTGTTGTCTTTTGAGTTGTGATAATGTATCAAACGGATGGGATTTTTGGATTGGTCGGTCTGCGTACTTACGTTCTCTAATTGGTCTTTTGGTTGAAGCGTAAATGCTATGGTCCTAGAAGATGTGCTACTTTTCACTGTTGTTTATGCTTTTGGAGACAGTCTTATGAAATTCTCAGTTTTTATTCCAGGACCATAAATCTCTCTTGAAAACTATGAAATTTATTCCTGATGGGCCTTCTAATAACTGGGAATATTCAGGACATTTTTGGGTCTAATGGTCATTATCGTTATCTGAATGTATTTACACAGGATCGTGTGTGTGTGTGTGTGTGTGTGTGTGTGTGTGTGTGTGTGTGTGTATTTATTTTTATTTCTGTCTCTATTTTTTTTTTTTGAGACTGAATCTTGCTTTGTCACCCAGGATGGAGTGCAGTGGTGTGATCTCGGCTCACTGCAACTTCCGCCTCCCAGGTTCAAGTGATTCTCCTATCTCCTGTAATTCCAAGTAGCTGGAATTACAGATGTGCACCACCATGTCCACCTAATTTTTGTATTTTTAGTAGAGACAGGGTTTTACCGTGTTGGCCAGGCTGGTCTCAAACTCCTGAGCTCAAGTGATCTGCCCACTGTAGCCTCCCAAAGTGTTGGGATTACAGGTGTGAGCCACTGCACCCAGCCTTATTTCAGTAGCTTGGGGTACAAATGGGTTTGTTTCCCATGGATGAATTATAGTGGTGAATTCTGAGTATTTAGTGCACCCATCACCCAGTAGTGTATGTTGTATCTAAAGTATAGTTTTTTTACCCCTAGCCTCCTCTCACCGTCTCCATTTGGAATCTCTAAAGTCCATTATTCCACTCTGTATGCCTTTGTGTACTCATACTTAGCTCTCATTTATAAGTGAGAACATACAGTGTTTGGTTTTCCACTCCATACGGGATAATTTTCAAAATGAATACTCTTCTTTCCTGCAAAAGCTTCTCCAGAATACATTGATTTATCTATTGCCTATCAAATTGAATAACTACAATATTTTAGGCTTTGTGCAACCAAAAGATGTACTTATGTTTCACTTCTGTGTTTTTTAATGATACTTTTGAAGGCATAGTATTTTTTTTAGCATGCAGTTTCCTTGATAACTTTGTAGATGTTGGTTTGGGAAGCATTGTTTTTTTTTTTTTTTGAGACAGAGTCTCGCTCTGTCACCTAGGCTGGAGTGCAGTGGCATGATCACTGCAACCTCCTCCTCCTGGGTTTAAGCGATTCTTCTGCCTCAGCCTCCCAGGGAAGCATCATTTAGCTTCATAAATGAGGGGGTCATAATAAATATCAGGTTCTGAAATATAAAGTTCAGAAGATTTGTGGCCTTCTGCTTTCCCTAGTTTCAGCTGATGATTAAATGTATCATGCATCCTAGAAGAGACAGTCATCAGTGTGCTCCAAATACTCTGAGGTTCTGGAAGAAAACATGGCCTCAAAACCACATTCACTCTTGGTGAGGTGCTGTGGCTCAGGCTTGTAGTTCCAGCACTTTGGGAACCCAAGGTGGGAGGATAGCCTGAGGCCAGGAATTTGAAGCTGCAGTGAGCTATGATTGCGCCACTGTTCTCCCGCCTGGACAGCAAAGCAAGACCCTATCTCTAAAGTTTTGTTTTGTTTTTTTATAAAACTATATTCACTGTCAATCTAGAGAAATGGAACATTAGGGGGTGATCTGCCTACTAGACTCTTTGATGCCTATTTATATGCATTTATGTGTCTTTGTTCCCTTGTCCACTTTTTGTTGGTGATCTTTCTGGAAACAGCGATGCCATCTTTTCTGAAAACGCCAATGGATCTGACTATTCGCACTGGTGCCATGGCCAGATTAGAATGTGCTGCAGAAGGACACCCTGCACCTCAGATTTCCTGGCAGAAAGATGGTGGTACTGACTTTCCTGCAGCTCGAGAAAGGCGCATGCACGTCATGCCAGAGGATGACGTCTTCTTTATTGCCAATGTGAAAATAGAAGACATGGGAATCTATAGCTGCATGGCACGAAATATAGCAGGAGGTCTCTCAGCAAATGCCTCACTAACAGTGTTAGGTACGTTTACTGCTCCATGGGTCCCTGCTTTTGTTGGAGTCTTTGGGAACTACTCTTGGTCTGAATGAGCAAGAAAAATAAGTTTGAGAGTACCTCTGTGATTCTTAGATCGTTATTTTATTTCACAATTTTATGTAGGGTTATGTCAGTCTAGGAATTAGTGGGTCAGATAACTGAAATGTAGGAAAATACATAGGGCAAAATTAGGTAGTCATCTATATCACATAATTGCAAGTTCAAATTCCATTATCATCTTATCTTTTTAAGTCTCTGTAAGGCTTCTATTTCATGTAGGTGTTTTTACTATTCAGTGAGTTTGCATTGGGAATTCCACTGTTCTTTTAGGAGTATCCAAGCCATTTGATACTGCTTCACTTATTGCTTGATAGAAACCTAAGACAATTTAACTGTTTGCTTCTCGTTCATTTAAAAAAAAAAATTTAATACAAAAAAAAAGGCCGGGTCCGGTGGCTCACGCCTGTAATCCCAGCACTTTGGGAGGCCAAGGTGGGCAGATCATGAGGTCAGGAGATGGAGACCATCCTGGCTAACATGGTGAAACCCCATTTCTGCTAAACTGTAGTCCCAGCTACTCAGGAGGCTGAGGCAGGAGAATGCTTGAACCTGGGAAGCAAAAGTTGCAGTGAGCTGAGATCATGCCACTGCACTCCAGCCTGGGCAACAGAGCGAGACTCTGTCTCAAAAAAGACCTGTTTCCTGGTTAGAGTTTCTGCTTTCCTTTTCAGTCTGTTCTTCTTAACCATATTTCTGGTAAGATGCCTTTTTTTCCCTAAACGCTTCCCCTGGCTTGCTTGGGGTTGTTGTTGTTGTTTGTTTTGTTTTTTCTTCCTTATTAGAATACTTTTCTTCATGAAAATCAAATCCAATGCAAATTCTACTTTCTAGTTCTCTATTTTCCTAGACATCAGTGTTGTTTTTTTTTTTTTAAACACTTAAGGATTTTAGCATATTTATTCAGACTCTCCCCTGAAAGTCTTTTTCTTTCCTGCAAAAGCTTTTCCAAAATAGCTTGATTTATGTAGGTAGCTAAATAGACCTACATTTTTTTCATTTAATATTGTACCACAAGTTACCCTGTCATTAAATAAAGTCTTTGTAAAACATCATGTGACTATACTATAATTTACTTAATCATTTTTTCTGCTAGATTTTTTTTTTTTTTTTTTTTTAGAGGGAGTTTCCCTCTTGTTGCCCAGGATGGAGTGCAATGTCACGATCTCGGCTCATTGCAAACTTTGCCTCCCAGGCTCAAGCGATTCTCCTGCCTCAGCCTCCCAGGTAGCTGGGATTATAGGCACCGGCCACCATGCCCAGCTAATTTTGTGTAATTTTTTTTTATTAGCGATGGAGTTTCACCATGTTAGCCAGGCTGGTCTTGAACTTCTAACTCATGATCCGTCCACCTTGGTCTCCCAAAGTGCTGGGATTACAGGCATGAACCACCTTGACTGGCCTTTAAAGTTATTTTTAACCTTTTTTTTTTTTTTTTTTTTTTAAGGTTATACTTGAATTGATATTATTAACCTTTTTTAATAGGTCACCCCTGCTGACCTTCTCTAGCTATTGCAGCTGCTCTGAACTTCTTACTTAGGATAACTTGCTTAAGCTGGAATTACTGAGGAAAGATTTAGGCTTTTTTTGGGATTTTGTTCTGAAACATTAACCTCTAATCCTCCCATGGGTATATAAACTTACACATTTTATTCTGCCCTCATTGGTCTAATTCAGTAGGAATTAGGGAATAAAATTGCCTAACTTTTCTTTCCTTTTTTTTTTTTTTTTAACATTTTCCTGTTAGAGACACCCTCATTTATTAGACCCCTGGAGGATAAGACAGTAACCCGAGGTGAAACTGCAGTGTTACAGTGCATAGCTGGAGGGAGTCCTGCCCCTCGCCTCAACTGGACCAAAGATGATGGACCTTTGCTGGTGACAGAACGACACTTCTTTGCTGCAGCCAATCAGCTTCTCATCATTGTAGATGCTGGGCTAGATGATGCTGGGAAATATACCTGCATTATGTCTAACACCCTTGGGACAGAACGTGGCCACATTTACCTAAATGTCATTTCATCCCCCAATTGTGACTCTTCCCAGAGTAGCATTGGGCATGAAGATGATGGCTGGACCACAGTTGGCATTGTCATCATTGTTGTGGTCTGCTGTGTTGTGGGTACCTCTTTGATCTGGGTCATTGTTATTTACCACATGAGAAGGAAAAATGAAGACTATAGTATCACAAACACAGGTAAGTAGTACCCAGATGACACCTATGGCTTGTACTTGAGTCAGTAATGTAGTGTAGGATTAATTGTACAATATAGAAAACTAGCTGGTCATAGTAGTACATGCCTGTAGTCCTAGTTACTTGAAGATGAGATGGGAGAACTGCTTGAGCCCAGGAGTTCAAGGCCAACCAATCAACCTAGCAAGACCTCATCTTCTCCTCAGAAAACTGAAGAGCTGTGATACCTGATAATGTGATAGAAGGGAGTTTTTGTTGTTGTTAAAATGTTCAACTTCTTTGATATAACAGAAACTCTTTGAGGAATAGGTTCATAACAGAACCTCTTTAAGGAAAGAATTTTGTTTATTTGAGGTAGGTGTTACTCTGTCGCCCAGGTCAGAGTGTATTGGTGCATTCATGGCTCACTACAGCCTTGACTTCCCAGGCTCAGGTGATTCTCCCATCTTGGCCTTCTGAGAAACAGGGACTGTAGGCATATGCCACTGCGCCTGACTAATTTTTTATATCTTTAGTAGAGTTGGGTTTTGCCATGTTGTCCAAGCTGGCCTTAAACTCCTGGGCTCAAGCAATTTGTCTGCCTTGGCCTCCAAAAGTGCTGGGATTACAGGCATGAGCCACCGTGTCTTACCAATTTTAAGAATTTATAAATGCTACCCTAAAACTTTACTCTTAAAAACGCATTACAGATGCATTCTCTTTAATGTCTGAGGCTCCTTTCATCATAATTTTGCTGTAAGGAAGAGTGGAGCCCTCGTGATTGAGATCAGGCTCTCTTTTCTTTTCCTGGAATATCAAGCTGGATCATTGAGGTCAGTTTTTTATACTTCTCACCCAGAAATCCTACAAGAGAAGAAATCTAGTCAGATTGACTGTGAAACTGTCGCTATAGATAAGATTTAAACTTTTAGGTTTTGTTTCTTTCTGTGAAACTTTTATAGTGAAGCTTTGAAAGAATTCCAGTGAGAAGTAGTTTTAGGGGAAGTACCAAGAGCTGTTGGTGTCCTAGGTACATACAGTTTTTCTGGCCAATGGTATCAAAACGAACATATTTGCAAAATAGAGTGTTGGCTTCAACTGCCTACCTTTGAGAGTTAAAGATGTCTCTTTTACAGAGGAGCTCAACCTGCCTGCAGACATTCCTAGCTACTTGTCTTCCCAAGGAACGCTGTCTGAGCCACAGGAAGGCTATAGCAACTCTGAGGCAGGAAGTCATCAGCAACTTATGCCTCCTACCAATGGATATCTACACAAAGGCAGTGATGGTAATGACTCTTGTTTATGGTTACAATTTCAGCCTGTTCTATTGAGTTTATTTTTCAGTGTGTAGTTTCTCCATTAATCTGAAGCAATATTTTAAAGATACACAATGAAAACATTTAACCGCATGCAAAATAGGATGAAAATTGACTACTACAGTCTTAAGAGGAGAAGAAAATCACAGAGTGGAGAAATACATTAAACAAGGGGTCAGAGTACGCAGCAGAGGCTCCCAAACTTGTGTAATTATAGGAAGGGATGTTCTGGGAACCTTTTTTAGGTATCTCTCTCTTACCCTTTTCAGGCATGGGCATCCTTCAGACCACATTCAAGGAAGGCTGGTTTCTCTTCCTGACAAGTAGACATTCAGTAAAGTTTAAAGGGTAGCTAGGAGCCAGGTATGGTGGCACATCTGTAGTGCCATCTACTCATGAGGCTGAAGCAGAAGGATTGCTTGAGGCCAGGAGTTCAAACTGTATTGTGCTGTGAGTGCACCTGTGAACGCGCCACTGCGCTCCAGCCTGGACAACATAGTGAGACTCCCCATCTCAAAAAAAATCAACAAAGGGTAGCAATGGTTCTTAGCATATACTGGAGAACATCAGAGAGATGTAAAGTGTTCCCTAATTAAACGAACCTGGCATCTCAACATGTGAGATGCATACCCATACGCTAGCTCTTCTCCCTCCACCCTTTTCATGCCCTCGCTCTGATACATAGTGACAGAACTGAATGAATTAAGGGACAGAGAATTGGGTTTGATTGATAGTGCTTCCTCTTTCCAGCTCTGTGACCATGAACTAGTTACTTAAGATCTGAGCTTTACTTTTCTTTTTTTTTTTTGACGGACTCTCGCTCTGTCGTCAGGCAGAGGTGCGATCTCGGCTCACTGCAACTTCTGCCCCCTGGGTTCAAGTGATTCTCCTGCCTTGGCCTCCTGCACAGCTGGGACTACAGGCATGTGCCACCACGCCCAGCTAATTTTTATATTTTTAGTAGAGTTGGGGTTTCGCCGTGTTGGCCAGGATGGTCTCGATCTCCTGACCTTGTGATCTGCTCGCCTTGGCCTCCCAAAGTGCTGGGATTATAGGTGTGAGCCACCACGCCTGGCTTACTTTTCTAATTTTTAAATAAAAAAAACAATAATTTGTAAAGCACTTCCTGCAAGATTCTCACAGATCCTTTAACAAATCTGTGTGGTACTTAAAATACCATACAAGTTAAAGATTTATTCCATTTCTTCAGAGACTTGTTTTAGGCTGGGTGTCAATCGAACTTCTTTATCTAATTGATAAATTGGATTTTATTTTGCGTTTTCATGGAAAATATGGTATTTCTGACTTTTTTTTTTTTTTTTTTGAGACAGTTTCTCTCAGTCACCCAGTCTATAGTGCAGTGTCGCGATCTCGGCTCACTGCAGCCTCTACCTCCCAGGTTTAAGTGATTCTCCTGCCTCAGCCTCCTCAGTAGCTGGTATTACAGGAGTGTGCCACCACACCTGGCTAATTTTTGTATTTTTAGAAGAGATGGGGTTTCACTGTGTTGGTCAGGCTGGTCTCGAACTCCTGACATCGTGATCTGCCCACCGCAGCTCCCAAAGTGCTGGGATTACAGGCGTGAGCCACTGTGCGTGGCCAGTATTTCTGACTTCTAAGAGAATACTTAAAAGTCCGTTCTTTGAAATATGTGGGAAATAACACTGCTTTCAGGGTTAAACTAAATTACTTCTCACTCTCTTCCAGTTCTTATATTCTGTTGTGTGATTTTTTTGTCTTGTTTTGTTTTTTTGAGACAGAATTTCACTCTTGTTGCCCAGGCTGGAGTGCAGTGGTGCGATCTCAGCTCACTGTAACGTTTGCTTCCTGGGTTTAAGTGATTCTCCTGCCTCAGCCTCCCAAGTAGCTGGGATTACAGGCACCCGCCACCATGCCTGGCTAATTTTTGTATTTTTAGTAGAGACGGTGTTTCACCATGTTGGCCAGGCTGGTCTCAAACTCAGGACCTCAGGTGATCCACCTGCCTCGGCCTCCCATAGTGCTGGGATTACAGGCGTGAGCCACTGCTCTTGGCCTGTTGCATGATTTTGAATAAGAAACTCACTCTTTGTTTCTCACTCTTCTCTCTTTCATCATTCAGTTTTCAAAGCACTTAATGATCCAGGGAGCTCATTGTTAAACCCGTACCTCTGTCAATCATGTACTTGTAAGGCAAGACTCTTCATTGTTAGAAGCTTTTTCTAGGGATACCTGTAGCAATTGGTGTTACTTAACTTCTTGACTGATGACAGTAACATGGGTTTTCATAAAGTGAAGTCATAACTGCTTATTCTGTGATTTTGTTTGCTTAACCCAAGCATGTGTCTTGTAGCGCAGTACCAGTCTTTTCTTGCTCCCTTGATTTGGGCATGATCTATCTATGATAGACAGAGATGGTTCAGTGTAATTTTCAAGAGCGTGGGCTCTGGAGCCAGAATGCCTGTTTCTTCTCCTTCTCTGGCAGTATGACTTTGGTTAAGTTACTTAACTTCTCTGTGCTGTAGTTTACCCTGTCTGTAAAGTGGGGATAATAATGAACCGATTCACAGAAAGAGCTTGAAACTTCACCTACTTTATAAAGTACGTGCTCGATACATGCTAGCAATGATGACGACAACTGTTGAAGAAAACTGATGATTGGCAAAAAATAATTCCTTAACAGAAAGATATTTAGATTATTTTTCTTGTTATTAGGTGGCACTAGTACCCGGGTGATCTGCTCAGATTGTTATGACAATGCCAACATCTACTCCAGGACCCGAGAATACTGTCCATACACATATATTGCTGAGGAGGATGTTCTTGATCAGACGCTGTCCAGCCTCATGGTTCAGATGCCTAAAGAGACATATTTAGCACATCCTCCCCAGGATACTACTGCCCTAGAGAGCCTGATATCATCAGCCGACAGAGAGCCATCTGCCTTTCCCACCAACCATGAGAGGATAAATGAGAAGAAACTTTTCTCCACACAGCTGAGCAGTGGTAAGGGATGCATTTTTGTTGTTATTTTGTTTTTACTTTCATCCAATTGACCCTTCCTTCTATCATATAGGTAGTGCTCTCATTTGACAGGAAGCAAACAGCTTGGTATACAGGAGTAACTGGCCATTGTTAAATGGTGTAAACTATAGCTAGAGATTTCTACATATTAGAGTTACAAAGAAGTCTTCATCTATAGGATGGAAACAACTTTTGTGAGAGGGGTAACAAGATAACACTACTGAAAATTCAGAGGCCATACATAATGAGCTTTTAGGCCCAGTGCGGTGGCTCATGCCTGCAGTCCCAGCACTTTGGGAGGTCAAGGTGGGCGGATCACAATATCAGGAGTTTGAGACCAGCCTGGCCAATATTGTGAAACCTTATCTCTGCTAAAACTACAAAAATTAGCTGGGCGTGGTGGTGGGCACCTGTAATCTGAGCTACTTGGGAGGCTGAGGCAGGAGAATCCAGGAGGTGGAGATTGCAGTGAGCCGAGACTGTGCCATTGCACTCTAGCCTGGGTGACAGAGCGAGACTCCGTCTCCAAAAAAAAAAAAAAAAAAAAAAAAGCTCTTAAAAGGTTTTATTTGGGTTTGTTTTTTGTTTTTTGTTTTTTTTTTTGAGATAGTCTCACTGTGTTGTCCAGTCTGGAATGCAGTGGCCACAATCTCGGCTTACTGCCACCTGTACCTCCTAAGTTCAAGCAATTCTCGTGCCTCAGCCTCCCAAGAAGCTGGGGCTACAGGCATGTGCCACCACACCCAGCTGATTTTTGTATTTTTAGTAGAGACGGGGTTTCACCATTTTGGCCAGGCTAGTCATGAACTCCTGACCTCATGTGATCGGCCCACTTTGGCCTCCCAAAGTGCTGGAATTACAGGTGTGAGCCGCCGCATCGGTCTCATATAGGGTGTTAATAATTTTTCTCCTATCTTTATTTAAATAAGGAATAAAATTTAGGGGGGCCTGGCACAGTGGCTTACACCTGTAATCTCAGCACTTTGGGAGGCCAAAGCAGGTGGATCATTTGAGGTCAGGAGTTTGAGACCAGCCTGGCCAACATAGTGAAACCCCATCTCTACTAAAAATATAAAAATTAACCAGATGTGGTGGTGCACGCCTGTAGTCCCAGCTACTTGGGAAGCTGAGGCACGAGAATCACTTAAGCTCAAGAGATGGAGGTTGCAGTGAGCTGAAATCATGCTGCCGTACTCTAGTCTGGGCAACAGAGCAAGACTCGGTCTCAAAATAATACTAATAAAATTTGGGCATAATTTGGTGAAAGTTTTTACTGAAAAGATATTTTTTTGAGACAGAGTTTTGCTCTTGTTGCCCAGGCTGGAGTGCAATGGTGTGATCTTGGCTCATTGCAACCTCCACCTTCTGGGTTCAAGCGATTCTCCTGCCTCAGCCTCCCAAGTAGCTGGGATTACAGGCATGAGCTACTACATCGAGTTAATTTTGTATTTTTAGTAGAGATGGGGTTTCTCCATGTTGGTCCAGCTGGTTTCAAACTTCCTACCTCAGGTGATCTGCTCACCTCAGCCTCCCAAAGTGCTGGGATTACAGGCATGAGCCACCGTGCCTGGCCTACTGAGAAGAATTTTTTTTTTTTGAGATGGAGTCTCGCCCTGTTACCCAGGCTGGAGTGCAATGGCATGATCTCAGCTCACTGCAGCCTCCGCCTCTGAGGTTCAAGTGATTTTCCTGCCTTAGCCTCCAGAGTAGTTGGGATGACAGGCGCGGTGCTTCCGCGCCCAACTAATTTGTTGAATTTTTTAAGTAGAGACAAGGCTTCACTATGTTTGCTAGGCTGGTCTCAAACTCCTGACCTCATGATCCGCCCACCTCAGCCTCTCAAAATGCTGGGATTACAGGCGTGAGCCATCACGCCCGACTGAGAAGATTTTTAAATGTTTTGTTTGGTTGCTGTTCTAGTAGGTAAACATTCAATCTCAGCTTCACTTGGTGGGTGTTTTCTTCTGTGAGGTATGATCAAGGTCATAAGTGAGAATGCAGTTTTGGGCTTGTGTCCTCTGTTCCACATGGCCCAGGAAAAGACATATACATTATATTGTATAGATTAGGCATTTGATAACCACTTGCCATTTGAGACAAAACTCTTTCTAGACCATGAAGGGTAATGCTAAGCATGTCTTCCTGTCCACCAAGCTTTTCATCAGCTTTCATCTTCCTGTCAGCCTGACATGGAAGAGCACTGGAAATAGTGTAGGAGGTGAGAACTCTAGGTTTACAGAGGAAGACAAAGCATATAGTTACACTTTTGGGGATGGCTCTGGCAGGAGTAAATGATCTAATGTCCCACAGGTTACAGGATCCTGCTTTTGATTTTAGTAGGACTTGGAACATTCAAGATGGTAGTGAGGACACATGAAACTCACTTCTGGGCAGCGATTTATTAGTTAATTTTGCCCAGAATGAAATCTGGGCAGTGATTTATTAGTTAATTTTGGATTTAGTACTTCATGTCCCACATTAGATCATTTAATCCTGCCAGAACCATCCTTGGAAATATCTAAGGTATGCTTTGTTTTTTGTGTTTTGTTTGTTTGTTTGTTTGTTGAGACAGAGTCTGACTCTGTCGCCCAGGCTGGAGTGCAGTGGCATGATCTCGGCTCACTGCAACCTCCACCTCCCAGGTTCAAGTGATTCTCCTGCCTCAGCCTCCAAAGTAGCTGGGATTACCGGTGCCCACCACCTTGCCTGGCTAATTTTTTGTATTTTTTTTTTTTTTTAAAGTGGAGACGGGGTTTCACCATGTTGGCCAGGCTGGTCTTGAACTCCTTACTGACCTCAGGTGATCCACCCACCTTGGCCTCCTAGTGTTGAGATACAGGCGTGAGCCACTGCACCCAGCCTCTGTTGTTTTTAAGAGATTAATGACTTCTAAAGAAGTTAGAGGTAAGAGGAAAGCACTATTATTTGAAGTTAGTCTCTCTCTCTCTCTTTTTTTTTTTTTTTTTTTTTTTTGAGATGGAGTTCCACTCTTGTTGCCCAGGCTGGAGTGCAGTGACATGATCTTGGCTCACTGGAACCTCCGCCTCCTGGGTTCAAGTGATTATTCTGCCTCAGCCGCCTGAGTAGCTGGGATTACAGACATGTGCCACCACGCATGACTAATTTCGTATTTTTAGTAGAGTCAGGGTTTGTCCATATTGGTCAGGCTGGTCTAGAACTCCTGACCTTAGGTGATCCACCCACCTCGGCCTCCCAAAGTGTTGGGATTACAGACATCAGCCGCTGCACCCAGCCTGAAGTTAGTCTCTTATCTTTACATTAAGTGTTTGTAAAAGAAATGCACCAACAGTAGATCCACTTTTACTGTTCGATGTCTTAGCAGAGTTAAAACAAAAAGGGTTTAAGAAGGACCAGAAATGTAGTCCATCTTTTTTCTAACTTTGGGGATTTATTTTTAATCTGGTTCATAAGTAAGGAAATCAGCAAATGAGAATGCTTTGGTGCATTGGCCATTCTTTACATAGGGTATTCTAGCTTCTGCTTACTCAAAGTCTGGTCTATAGACTATTAGCACCACCATTACGTAAGAGCTTGTTAGAAATGCAGAGTCATGATTCCAGCGCAGACCTAGCAAATCAGAGTCTACATTTTAACAAGATCCCCAGGTTATTTGTGTGCATATTAAAATTTGAGAAACCTTGCTCTAGCTTACTTTTCACATGGATTTCATTTTTATTTCTGGGTATTTGTTTTTATAATGTTTGGCTAGCTTTTTCCAAAATGCACCCTATGAAGTTAATATAACTTTCAGTAAACAGTCTTTGAGAAAATAGCTCACCATTATGGTAAAGAAGAATGAGAAATGCATGTTTGAAACCAATGTGCCGATAATCTGATTTAATATAGCTTCTTTTGGCTATCATTTGTTGTTTAGCAACAAGGGAATGGCTGTTTATTTTTAAAACAGTTTTGTGACATATTTAAAGATGTAATGGCTGCACTGAATCAATGATTATTATCTATTGTGAAACTTTCATTACAATATGGATACCATTTGTCTTTTAGTTCTTTTCCATGTGTCTAAAGAGTTTTATTTAAAAATTTTGTAGTGACAGAACCACTAAAATAACAGGTGAAAGTAAATGATACTTAGTATGATCTCAGTAAATATTTGGTTAGGTTTGTGAAGTAGAGGGAATTGAAAGACCATGTTCTGGTGTTTTTTGTTTTGTTTGTTTTTTTGTGGCTAAGAAGATGGCAAGTATGTGTTTGATATTAGTGCCCTAGTTCAGGAATGTTGCACGTCTTTATTTCTTTGAGGATTTGGTTAAAAGGATATTAAGTTTTACCAGTCCCTACTGATAATTCTTGTCTTTCATTCTCAGAAACACTGGAGCGGTCTCTGTGGACCATAAACAGAGAACTAGGCCTGCCTCATCCTCCCTTTTCCCAGCAGCCGGCTCATGAGTCACCACAGCTTCATCGAAATGAGGGCCAGGCAGGGCAGGATCCAGACTGTTCCGCCTCTCCCATGTCCTGCCACAGGTTACAGGATCACGCTTTTGATTTTAGTAGGACTCAGAACATTCAAGATGGTAGTGAGGGCACATGAAACTCACTTCAGGATGAAATCTGGGCAGAGACTGATTAATTAATTTTGCATTTACTACCTCAGAGTTCAGAAGAAACTCCGAAGTCAGCATTTGCTTTACTCTTTCTTTATGATTGCATCTGACTGCACCAAGGTGGGCCATGCATTGTTTGGTCTTATACCTGATGAAGAAATGGTAACAGCTGACAGAAATGGGTACATCTCATCAAAAATGTGCAGCACTGGCAGAGGGAAGATATGGGACAAATGTGCTTCCTGATGGTTCCATGGGGATGTGCTCTGGTATGCATCTGCCTGTCAGGAAGAGTCACATTGCAGCTTAACATGCTGGATTGCCCTGGTCTTCAGAATGATCCTGAGAAAACATCATATCACTACTTTGATGTTCTACTTTGCCTTCCAAGGAGCAAAAATAACTTTGGAGCCTTTTGGGAAGTGTGCCCGGGAGTCTTCAGTGGTTGCAGGCAGATTGTTGAGACTGGGGCTTTGATATTCAAGGTCTTTGGCAAGAATCACAGGCTTGACCAACTGGTACCAGGTCAAAGGTTTTTGTATTCTTGTGAATTTTTTTTTGTCCCTATTGCCCAGGGATGTCATTGTAAATATATGTGCATTTATAAATAATTTTTGTATTCATTGATCATATGTGTTGGCTGTGATGTAAATATTTTTGATATGCCCAAATTATATATAATAACCAGTTATAATATTGACAGGTAGCTTCTCAGATCACAGATTTTAAATAACTTGATTTAGTGAGATCTAAAAACTTTATTTAAGGTATAAAAACTGTGGCTCACACCTGTAATCCCAGCACTTTGAGAGGCTAAGGTGGGAGGATTGCTTGAAGCCAGGAATTTGAGACCAGGCTGGGCAACATGGTGAGACCCTGTCTCTGCAAAAAATAAATTTTAAAAATTAGCTGGCCGTTGTGGCATGCTGCTGTAGTCCTAGCTACTCAGAGGCTGAGGTAGGAGGGTCCCTTGAGCCCGGGAAATCAAGGCTGCAGTGAGTTGTATGAAGCCACTGCACCCCAGCCTCAGTGAAGCCACTGCACCCCAGCCTGGATGACAGAGCAAGGTCCTGGCTCAAAAATAAATAAAAAGTTTAAAAAATTGACCTGTTAAGAAGTGTATCTATAGAGGCAGCTACTTAGTGATTGCATATATTAAACACAGTCTTAGTGTAATTAACCACTTTCTTCATGCATAGAGGTTCATACTTCTGGTCATTTCCCATCTGTTTAAAAGTGCTAGGTGATACTCCCTTTCTAACATAAAAAAGCTTGTTTTTTTCTGAGCCTGGCAGTCCTTTCACACCTGTATGCACCTAAAGGAAAACTTGTTTGGAAATTCCTCTCATTTCTTCCTTCTCTCCCTCCTTTCCCTTCCCTCTTTTTTACTGAGACAGAAATTGATTGAGGAAAGTTCAGTCATTCCTTCAGGAACCAGTGAGTTAGATCAGGTATAATAAAGTACATTATACTTTATGTATAATGAAGGCTTCAAAAACTGGAGGCTGATTTAAAGATTGCAGAACTTGGGTCGGAATCATAAGCAGTACTGTGACATGAATTGGAGCCAGAACAGTTGCTGATATCAGAACCATCTCTTTCATTCTGTGACCTTGCCGTTGCCATGTTTTGATGTGGGTGAGCCACTAGGATATCTGTCACTATCACTGTCTATATCTGAGTCTGCAAATCTTGTCATTATCTGCTTTAATGCTCTTTGAGTTGCAACAGGTGTATTATTTAAATGGATATTTGAAATTCTGTGAACAGGAATTCTGTTGGTACTGAAATAAGTTCTCACACCTGCTTGCTCAGAATGCGAAAACTATTTCTGAGTTCTCCTTGTTCACTTTCTAAAGTGACTGTTGTTTGGTGTTTGAGATATTAACTGAGTTATATTAGGTATGCTATATCTTGGCAAATATTCTCCATGATGAACTCTTCCTACTATGACAGCCAGGACTATGACTGGATTTCTCAGTCTGAGTGCCCCAGATTTATCATTTCTGATTGTGTCTGGAGAACATTCTCCTGGACATTCCATGTTCCAAAAGCTGCAAAAAGATGACCACTTCGCAACTATGGGTCAGTTATTTGCGCCCTCAATGTCTCTTGTTGCTGAATTCTAGAAAACCTCTCAGTCTGATTTACCAGGGGCTGTTGAAAAGTCTGAGATGGTGTATTTGTGAAATTTCTCACCATGAATTTGGAGGTAACCTACTTTCAGTTCTCGCTCTGGTTCTCTGTTGGTCTGGGCTCCTGCTTCTCAGTCTTCTCTGACCTCTGGTAGGTAGAACTTTCATTAATACTTCTGTTGCACTTTGTACCTGACCTAGGTGGCCTTGATAATGTTGACTCAGATTGTGGATTTTCCACTTTTCTCTGGCTGTTTTCCTTATTTTCTCCCCTGGGAAGTCTTGCAGATGATGCATGTTCATGTTCTGTATTCAGCCTTCCTTTTTTTTCTTTTTGCTGGCATAACAAAATATAGCCTTCCATTATTAAGGATAAAATTGATCTCTACATTGAATCTGAAGTTACCACTATAGAGCTTACTCTGGCTCACTGCTGTCCAAGCTTGGTTTTCTCTTTGCGCACTTCCTGTCATATTTTGAATTTGTCCAAAAGAGGTAAGGCACTCTATTACAGACTCATTACTAGTACTAGACATCATCCACCTCTATTTTCATCTGATTCTTGTGGGAAATCCCCTTTAATTTGTTGTAACCTTCTCAGCAACTCTTCTATACTTTCAACTATAGTGCCTAGCAAATTGTTATCACTCATAAGCCTGTAATCTTCATCACTCAGGTTATTTACAAATATAAATCTTCTGGAAACAATTGGTCCATCCAAATTCTGCACTGGGCCACATCCATCTTCTTCACTGTCAGAATCTGAGTTTTCTGTCTTAAAGAACAGCTGGACAGTTGTCTGACTGTTGTGACACAGTATTGAAATATCAGACTGAGTTTTAGTTGTTTCTAGTTGTGTTCACGTTGTGCTTTCTCTGAATGGGAATCTCTGTTCAGCAAAGCTTCATTGACCAGGAAACCAAAGATTGCTTCTTTTCCGAGTTTGATTTCTTTTTAATCTTTTACCAATATGCAGTATATCTTAAGAAGCGAAGAGTGCTCTTGGGGGTAGAAGAACATGTAAAAATTATTTTTTTTTTGAGATGGAGGACCTGTCTGTTACCCAAGCTGGAGTCCAGTGGTGTGATCTTGGCTCACTGCAACCTCTGCCTTCCGGGTTCAAGTAATTCTCTTGCCTCAGCCTCCTGCATAGCTGGGATTACAGGCACACCACCATTTCTGGCTTTTTTTTTTTTTTTTTTTTTTTTTTTGTATTTTTGGTAGAGACAGGGTTTCACAATGTTGGCCAGGCTGGTCTCGAACTCCTGACCTCAAGTGATCCACCTGCCTTGGCCTCCCAAAGTGCTGGGATTACAGGCATGAGCCACTGCGCCAGGCCCCAAAATTCTTAACACTGTAAAGTCTTGGAGTGGTCTTTTGTTTTGTACAAGTAATTATTTAAGCCAAAACGTTTTCTTGCATTTCCGATAGCAAAGGGCTTTAGGTAAATGAAGAACTTCACACTCTAATATAATGTAATTCTTTTTTGTGTTTTCAGGTTTCCTTGTTAAGCTGTTCTGTTCTCTCCTCTAAATCCAGTATTACTCATTAGATAATTTCAGTCACTTAAATAAAAATATCTATTTTTAAGTCCTTGTTCAAGGGTTCTAAACTCACATAATTTCTCAACATTTTGCCAGAAAGTTCAGCATTTATTCATACTTTTTTTTTTGAGATGGAGTCTTGCTCTGTCACCCAGGCTGGAGTACAGTGGGATGATCTTGGCTCACTCTAACGTCAGCCTCCCAGGTTCAAGCAATTCTCCTGCCTCAGCCTCCTGAGTAGCTGGAATTATAGGCATGTGCCACCACGTTTGGCTAGTTTTTTTGTATTTTTAGTAGAGATGGAGTTTCAGCATATTGGCCAGGTTGGGCTCGAACTCCTGACTTTGTGATCCACCTGCCTTGGCCTCCCAAAGTGCTGGGATTACAGGCGTGAGCCACTGCGCCCAGCCTATTCATACTTAATTTTCAATCCTATGTTTTCTCCCACGGGCAGCAGCACTTCTTTAGCTGTTTAGTAGTGCTACACCTTTTTTTTTCCTTTCACGTGTCAGCCTCTGATCATTTTCACTTTGAACTTCCTAAAGATCACAATTTCCTGTCCCTTCAATCTGCGATTCCTCTTCTTTCTTATTAGATTATGGTGTAGTTTGTACTAGACTGCCTCAGAATTTAAGAGACCTGGTTCGCTTCCTGACTCTGGTTGTTACTGGCTTTGTGATCAAGGGTGAGTCTTTTTAGTTCTCTAGGCTAGATTTTCTCATTTATGAAACAAGGATATTTTCCTAGATGCTCTAAAACCCTTTCCAGCTGTAACATTCTATTCTAGGAATCTGTAATTCCCTCCAGGAACTAAGGAGGATCATGCTACTTTAATGAAAAGCTGCTTTCATGACATGTTTGTTTGAGTACAAGACTGATACTGCTCATTCTGACTTGAGCCAGATTTATTTCCTTTATAATAGGAGTAGTGGTCTAAGAAATACTCATTAGGAGAAAAAAATTCTGCTTCTAAACAATATTAGTAAACAATAGAATCTTGACTCATTTGGAAAACCACTCATTGCTCTCTAGAGCAGCATGTCTGAATGCTGGTTTTATGGCACACTGGAGTATCTGAATGAGTTGACAGGCGTACCACAACTAATTTGTAACTAGTTTGTGACTCACCTTTCTAATGTATTCAAAGTTATCCCTATAATTATAGTACTCTCACTCAAATTCCGATAGATTTCCTGAGTGGAAAAGGTGGATTTAGGGCTAGGCTGCGAGAGACTGCAAATGAGCATCAGCTGTCATTTTGACATGGCAGAAGATAGCCTGTGAGCCAGTGCTCTAGAAAACTTTTCATGTAGGTGTGCTGCCTCTCTGCTCTAGCAGTGGTCCTTCTCCTGACAGTGCTGTCGAAGTCTGGTCTCCTGGAGAGCCAGGTTGTTTTCCATCATGTCAACTCAGATGATTGAGATGTTTTTCTTAGATATTCCTAGGTTGCCTAAATAATCAGGAATCTATTTAAATGTGAAGAGCCTATCTATCTCTGGTCTTTAAATAGACACACACACACACACACACACACACACACACACACACACACACGCAAATCTTAGGAAAAGGAATCTGTGAAACTTTATTATTGCATATGTTTTTGATCAAGCAATGCATTAACTCTCTAAGCAGCATTAGTGTCCCATGAGTGTTTCTTCCAGCAGTATAATGTCTGCCTAATGCTAATTTAATCAGGAATGTTGCAAAGCAAGGCAAAGTGAAATGTTGAAATACCTCCTGTCCCCACTGTCCCCTAGTGACCACTTTATTTCAGTAGGAATATATAAATTCTCTTGATTTGTCTCCTTTCAGGCTGATTCGCCAAGTCTACCTGGAAGAAAAGACAGTATTCCTTGAGCTCCATGCCCTACTGGCACAGGATATATGCTTATACCATTGTTTTTCTGTCAATCAGCAACTTCTAAAGTGCTTTCTTTTTTTGAGACAGGGTCTCACCCTGTCACCCAGGCTGGAGTGCCATGGTGTGATCATGGCTCACTGTAGTCACTGCAGCCTCCATATCTCAGGCGCAAGTGACCCACCTCAGCCACCTGAGCAGCTGTGCCATCACACCTGGTTAATTTTTGTATTTTTTGTAGAGATGGGGTTTCACCTTGTGGCCCAGGCTTATCATAAACTCCTGGGCTCAAGCAATCTCCCCACCTCAGCCTCCCAAAGTGCAGGGATTATAGGCGTGAGCCACTGCACCTGCAGGACTTTCCCTAGTATACAAGCTACTCTCTCTTGAAAAAAAATAGCAGGAACCCATTCCAATGTGCAAGTTCCCCTAAAGTGCCACGTCAGAATAACTTTCATGTTTAAAAACAGCTGTCTTCACACCCATTGTGAGGCTACAAAAGGAACATTAAGATGTCAAGCAATTTAGATTCTGTTATCCATTTCTCTATGAAGAGAGAGATGTGTTAAAAGTCTTTAGCTACTTGAAGGGTTGTCGTGAAAAATAAGAATTTTATTCCAGAGGACAGGAGTTATACACAGGGAGGTGTATTATTTACTTGGTGATAAATTTTGTGTAGGCTGTTTAATAAATTTATCTGGTAATGGAATAATCAGGCTTTTTGGTGGAAAGGTACATGCAGAAGCTAAATCATCATTCTGTTAATAGTGTTTAAGAAATTTCTTCAATCCTGCAGCAGCGTGTCTTTCCATTCAGCATGACAGATGCCTTTGTGTCCTTCGCCAAGGACTTCTGGCAGGTGGAGTGGCCACAGCCATCTCCAAGCGATAGCTCCCATTGAGCCAGTCTAGCTGCTGCTGCAGGTGCAGCATGCCAGCAAGCAGATCAACGCAGATAAGCAATACAAGGGCATTATAGACTGCATGGTCTGTATTCCCAAGGCGAAGGGAGTCCTGTCCTGGTGTGGAAACCTGGCCAGTGTCATCAGATACTTCCCCACCCCGACTCTCAACTTTGCCTTCAAAGATAAATACAAGCATATCTTCCTGGGTGGCATGGACAAGAGGACCCAGTTTGGCTCTACTTTGCAGGGAATCTGGCATCAGGTGGTGCTGCTGGGGCCACATCCTTGTGTTTTGTGTACACTCTTGATTTTGCCCATACCCATCTAGCAGCTGATGTGGGTAAAGCTAGAGCTGAAAGAGAGTTCCACAGCCTCGGTGACTCTCTGGTTAAGATCAACAAATCTGAGGAGATTAAAAGCCTATACCAAGGCTTTAATGTGACTGTGCAGGGTATTACCATCTGCCGAGCTGCCTACTTCGGTATCTACGACACTGCAAAGGGAATGCTTCTGGATCCCAAGAACACTCAACATCATCATCAGCTGGATGATCACACAGACTGTCACTGCTGTTGCCGGGTTGACTTCCTATCCATTTGACACCATTTGCCGCCACATGATGATGCAGTCAGGGCACAAAGGAACTGACATCATGTACACAGGCACGCTTGACTGCTGGAGGAAGATTGCTTGTGATGAAGGAGGCAAAGCTTTTTTCAAGGGTGCATGGTCCAGTGTTCTCAGAGGCATGGGTGGTGCTTTTGTGCTTGTCTTGTGTGATGAAATCAAGAAGTGCATATAAGTTATTTTTTAGGATTTTTCCCCCTGTGAACAGGCATTTTCTGTTATATAACATACCTTAAGCATTCTTGACAGACTCCTGGCTGTCAGTTTATCAGTGGCAACTATTTACTTGTTGAAGATGGGAGGCAATAACATTCATCTGACCAGTTTTCTCTTAAAGTCATTTCCATGGTGATGATGATGGCAGCCAATTACATTTTTTATTTTAGTCACTCCTGATAATTTGGAGAAATAAAAATATCTAAAATTAAAAATTCTTCATTGAGATAGAATATGGGCAAGATGACCTTTAAGGTCCTTTTCGGTTTTATCATTGGAAATCCCCAGAAGCAATCTGATAGTCTTAAAACTTTGTCCTTTCAAAGTCCTTTATATTCATTTAGAGCTCTTCAGGAAACCAGAGAATTTTGGGCTTTGGTTGACAAAAGGGTTCTGACCTCTGTTCGTAGCTGGAAACATGAAACATGAAATTCTGGGCTTAATTCTTCTGAAGAAATCTTTAAGTGATTACTAACATAAATGACATTACTAACAAATTTAAAAGCCCATGATGTATTAAAACTTTTACTCTTTATTATTATTATTTTCAGACAGTCTCACACTATTGCCTAGGTTGGAGTGCAGTGCCACGGTCTCAGCTCACTGCAACCTCTGCCTCCCAGGTTTGTGATTCTCCTGCCTCAGCCTCCAAAGTAGCTGGAATTGATTACAGATGTCTGCCACCATGCTCAGCTAATTTATGCATTTTTAGTAGCAAGGTTTTACCATGTTACCCAGGCTGGTCTGGAACTCCTGACCTCAAGTGATCCGCCCATCTCGGCCTCCCAAAGTGCTGGAATTATAGGTGTGATCCACTGTGCCCAACCCTCTTGATAATTTTTATTCTTGTTTCTTCTTATCTGTGGGACTCCAGTTCGAATGGGGTTGGAATTGTGGTGTTCAGTTTTATACTAGTATTTTACCCAAGTGTGTCATGGCTTTTTCTAATCATTGTAATATCCACAGAAATGCTGGAAGGGTAATGGAATAACAGGTAAATTTGCTGTCATTTTATGCCACATCCTCCTCTCTACTTTGCTTCTTGATACAGATTATAAAGGTAATTGTGAAAACAGCTGGACCTCAGAAGGTTGAGCTAAGATTCTTTTTTTGGCAACCTGCAAGTAATGTTTCATTTTTTTTATTACATGATCTCTTTCCCCATATAGTTGGCAGATGTTTTTTTCCCCTTTCCTACCTTAAACTTTTTTGTTTGGAGTACAGTCTAAAACCAACATCAGTTAGCCTTGATTTTCTTTCTTTCTTTTTTTTTTTTTTTTGGACAACCACCTGGTTCATTGATAAGAGTAACAAGTTCGGAACTAAGAGGTATGTTACAAGCTGCCCTTAACAACACCTGAAAACCCAAGACTCATCTGGAGGCTTTGTCAGTAGTAAGGTAGGTTTTGTGTGTGTGTGTGTGTGTGTGTGTGTGTGTGTGTGTGTGTGTGTGTGTGTGTGTGTGTGAGAGAGAGAGAGAG
Organism: Sapajus apella; assembly: GCF_009761245.1. Taxonomy (NCBI): domain Eukaryota; kingdom Metazoa; phylum Chordata; class Mammalia; order Primates; family Cebidae; genus Sapajus; species Sapajus apella. Next base: position 7,009,085 of record NW_022437009.1, on the reverse strand, counting down.
AGAGAGAGAGATGGAATAGGGTGAAGGTGAAGAAATTGACTTGTGCCTGTTTTCAGATAAAGGAGTAAAGTGATCTTTTATGAACTGTAACTGTCTTGAAAGAGAAATTGATCATCAGGTGGTCAAGTACTCTTGGAATGTCTCTTGGCTGTTTACTGTGGCCTCTTTACAATGGTGAGACTATTTCTACCCTCTACTTTCCAATATTCTTTTATTCCCTTATTGGATAATGCCAGTGTAAACAGCCCTGATACTAGATGTACCTAAAAAGAGGTATAAGCCAAGTCATTGTTCAGTGTAGTCATTTCCTAGTATGTTTATATTTTGTCACACATCAGAATGTATATTTTATAGAGCATGTGTTTGTCTACTTGTCTGTCTACTGTAATATGTCTTTAATAAAGCTAAAGTACATTATGATTTTCTGATCATCTTTTGCCTAATGTACAGCAGTGAAATGGTCCATTTTTGAGTTTGTATCCTTTTGAGGGGGTCTTCCAGTAGCTGTACAAGTGATAACAGGGCAGAGTTGTTGTCCTTTTAGTTCTTGCCAAGTCACATACTGCCTTGAGCCTGCCCCTGGCTGCCCCTGCAGCTGTGAGTTGTGAGGACAGGTACTGGCTGCTTTCCTGCTTCCTCCCTGGTTGTATCTACCCTGGTGCTAGATGTCTGGCAGGTATGCAAACAAATACACTTAATAATTCATTAGAAAATAAGAGTGCTTTCTGCACAGGGAAGGATATGAAGGCAGCATTTTCTAATTTGGTAAATCTTTGATTAACAGGATATTTGAAGAATGTTAATATTCTGGTCAACTTTGTTACTATACTATATCATAGGGGCCATTTTCTTTGAGGCTAGCAACTCTTTGAAAGCTGGGTTCATAATATTTACCCCATTGTGTACTTCTTTTTTTCTTCCCAGCTAATTTTTGCATTTTTAGCAGAGATGGGGCCCATCGTGTACTTCTACTGCACTTTATTCTTTACAAGGCACTTTCCACAGACATCTCACTTGAATTTCACAACACTCTTATGATACAGATTGGGCAGACAATTTTTACACATTTTATAGTTATGGAAACTGGCTTGGTGAGATTATCACTTACCCAATATCAAAAGCTTTTGTTTTACCTCACCCACTTCCTCCTTTTCTTTGTTTACAAACTTTTGATATTAGGTAAGTGGTGATTTCACCAAGTCCTGGGCATCCCATCCCTGAGAGCATTGGCCAGAAAGACAGCAGAATTTGAATCCAGGTTTTCTGATTCAGAGTTTTCCCCACTACGATACCTTCCAATTCAAGCATAGTGTCTTCTCTGTAGTTTGCATAAACACTGGATAAAACTTTCTGGACATGGATCACTTCCAGTGTGACAGATTGGACTGAAATATAACCTGGAAACTGCTTTTTACTAAATTTCTAATAGAAAAATTAGACTTTTTTTTTCTCTTTTAAGGTGACATGCAAAAAATATAATGCCATGATCTTTTTTTTATTGTTAATTGTCTTTTATTTTGGAGTGGGACATGCTAGTGGGAGCATCTTGCTGAGTTATGAAAGATATTTGTTCACACTTGTACATATTTAGTGGTTTGTGACAGTGCTTAAGCAATCTGTGTTGAAGGACTAGTTGCCATGGATCAATACTTTTGAAAAATACAATAAGAATTTCTAGAAAAATTAAGTTAAAATACAGGCATAAAATTTTTTATTACAGATTCAACAAACATAAAATTACTATCAAACTGCAATTAAAATTTCTAAATGCTTATTCTCAGTTTCTAGAGTTTATTGTGGACAAATAGCAAAGAGTTTGTGGATTGGCACAAGTCTGCAGATCAGTTCTGTAGTAGCATTGCTGTAACTGTATAACAGTGCATTTATATGTCAGGGTGGGAATCAGTTTAACTTATTTTGGGGGATCCTTTTAATCTTGCTGGTATGATATGATTGAAACTGAGGACTGGACTTTTGTCCAGAGGCCTCCCTGACTAGAAGCAGCAATTAAAACACCTTTTCAGCTCCCCAAATTCCTCCTGTTCTTCGGCTCTTCACTTGCTGGTTAGAATCATTTGTAGCATGCTATTTGTTTTCCAGGTCTGCTTTCTGGACCTGGATGGGCTGCCTGTGACTTGCTATAAGGGAAATTGTATCACAAGAGAGGGAAAGGAAAGAGGAAGTACACGGGTCATTATTCTGGGAGGAAGGCAGTCTGATGCTATGGAGTCTGATATGGGCTTGTGGGTGATCACTAGAGTAATGCTTCATCTGGGCTGTTTCATTCACCACCTCTACTGCTTTGTTCAGCCAGTCAAGAAATACTTCTTGAAATCTCTAGGCTAGAGATTTGTCCCTGTTCATTTAGTTCTCAGACCTTCCCCAAAGGCCAGTCATCAAAGGACAGACAAAAAGAGGCAAGTAGGAAGTTTTAATACAATTACTGCTGGGAAGAAATGATGCAACTAATAGCAAATACATTCTGCTTTCGCCTTTCAAATACTGTGAAGCATTTTACATACTTAACATTTATTTACAACAATCCCTTTGAGGGAGATATTCTTATCTCCTGTATTAGGCTGTTCTTGCATTGCTATGAAGAAATACTTGTGACTGGGTAATTTATTTTAAAAAAGAGGTTTAATCAGCTCACAGTTCTGGAGGTTTTATAGGAAGCATGGTGCCAACATCTCCTCAGCTTCTGGGGAGGCCTCAGGAAGCTTAAAATCATGGAAGGCGAAGGAGGAGCAGATACGTCACATGGCAAAAGCAGGAACAAGACAAATTGGTGGGGAGGTTCCACACACTTTTAAACAACCAGATCTTGGGAGAACTCACTCAATTCATGAGAACTCTACCCCCAAGATGCAATCACCTCCCACCCGGCCCCACCCACAACACTGGGGATTACATTTCAGCACAAGATTCGAGTGGTGACAAAACCCAAACTCTATCATCCCCATTGTACAGATGATGATCCTGGATAAGCAAGTTGCCCAAATTAACATAATTAGCAAGCAGTACAACTAGGAATTAAAAATTATATCTTCCTTATATCTAAGCACACATTCTTGCCCTGTGCCAAACAAAGGGAAAAAGTGAGCTTTTATGAAACTCCTACTTTGTCATTTAGCCTTTGTTGTTGGCTAAACTTGTTTTCCCAACCTTCTGAAATTCAATATATTGGTACCTCAGAGTATAATCATATTCCCAGATAAGCTCTTTAAAGAGGTAATAATGTTAAAATGAGCACAGAGCAAAGACCAAAGACCACGTATGGACCATCAAGAAGGAAGCCACAGAGAGAGCTCTCAGAAGAAACCAAGCTTGCTGACATATTGATCTTGGATGTCTAGCTTCCAGAGCAGTAAATCAATTGTTTAAAGCCATCTGGTCTGTGGAATTTTGTTATGGTAGCCCAGGCAAACTAATAAGGTCTTTCAGCAACACAGCCAGGCTGGTAAGATTTTCTTCAGTTTTGAGAATAAAATAGTCTCAAGCTGTATGATTTGCCAGAGGTCATGTGCTCCAAAGCCCCTGCTCTTTCTACTGAACCACCCTGTCCTCTGACCCCATCTGGTTCTTTGTATACTAAAATCTACTGTAGAGACTTAATATTCATATGGACATTCTGAGGAGAAACTGGAAGTGAAATTGATGAACGCACTGGCTAGTATGCTTGCAGTTCTGGTGCACTGCACATCCCCAGCCTCACGGAAGTTCAAGCAAAAGGCATCTGCAGGACTGAACTATACTTGCCACAAAACAAGAAACTGGAATGTCTTTATGACATAAATGAATGCATCTGGGGACAAATAAGCAAGTTATTTGGAGTTTTCAAGAAATACTTTTAAACGCCTGTCTTATTCTTTCTTCCCAAGGACAAACCGGATTTTGAAATCAATATGTAGGATCTCATATGTGGAATGACTGGCTGGTCTTGAGTTTACTCAAAATCAAGTAGTGTAATTTTGCCTCCTTTGTAAATGCCCCATCAAAGCCAATGTGAATTTCTCTCTCTTGAAAACAGTAGGTGTGTGGTTTAAGGTCAGCAGTTAGAGGCTAGTTTGAATTATTTATTCTGGGCAAGCTTCAGAGGCAAGCACACAGGTATATGCTCCATGCCAGAAACAGCTAGTGCAGAGAAGGAACAATTGTCATCAAACAGTGAATTACTGCCACCTCCATGGTTCTGTTCTTTATACACGTAACCTGGAGGTGGCTCAGGGACTATACAGATAGGCTCTTACTAAAAAGGAACTTAAGGTTAAGATTCAGGTGTGTGAGGTTGAGTGTTTTGACTTTTGGGGAAGCACAAAATCATCATAAATTGCAGGTCTGGGGGAAAAGCGGTGCATCATGTTGGTAGGGGCGTTACTTTTTGGGCCACACTCCTCCATGTGCACCAGCTTTCTCACACCTTTTCCCGAGCTCAGTCACTTGTCTCACCTGCCAAATGTGTACCATTTCCCAAAGTGCCCCTGAGTGCAAAACACTATAAAACCCAGGGAGGAGGCTGGGCACGGTGACTCACGCATGTAATCCCAGCACTTTGGGAGGCTGAGGCAGGCAGATCACAAGATCAGGAGTTTGAGACCAGCCCAGCCAATAGGTGAAACGCTGTCTCTACTGCAAATACGAGAATTAACTGGGCATGGTGGCGCATGCCTGTAGTCCCCGCTACTCAGGAGGCTGAGGCCGGAGAATCGCTTGAACCCGGGAGGTGGAGGTTGCAGTGAGCCAAGATCGCGCCACTGCACCCCATCCTGGACGATAGAACTAGACTCTGTCTAAAAAATAAACCCAGGGAGGAGAGAAGTTTGAAAACTACCCCATGTCTTCCCTGTTGAAAGCTGCAGTATTTCTGCCTTTGGGCAGCCTTAATTTAGAGAAGGCCCCAAGAGCTCATTACTTTTCTTAGTTCAGGGAAGAGATTTTGTAAAGATAAATCCCAATTTACAGAAATGACTGTTCGTTTTGACCAGAAGTCCTTACTTGTGTCTAAGTTCTGGGTGTACGACTCGTTAGTGAAATGGTTACTGAGGCTGGTGGAAGAATTTAAGAACAGCATTTCTTCTGTAGCTCTTGAATGCAGGGGTGTGGCTTTTAGAATGTCTTTGGTTACAGAAACAAACCTGTTCAGTTTTCTTTCTCTCCCCATTAAGCCAGAACATTTCCTTCCTTATTGCTCTTTCTACCTTTCCTCCAATCCCCAATAAAAGAGTTTGGTCAAAAGAACTGGCAACTAAACTCCCAAGTCTCCAGTTTGCCATCCATGGTGGGAGTCCCATGGCTAGGCGGGGCTGCCAATTTCCTGCAGAGACAGCTGGCTACATATAGCTACATATATGAGGATTCCTTGCGGTAAGCCAACGTCCTTGGGCCCTGCATTTACTATATGGTTTTTAAAAGTGAATGATTCAGAGCACTGCCTTTGACAGAGCTGGACTCCAATCCTACCACACCTCTTACCAGTTGTGGGAGCTTAAGCCAGTTTCTTAGATGCTTTGTACCTCATTCCCCTTATCTATAAAATGGAAATAGTCATGCTTACCTTATATGCTTGTTGAGATAACTTAGATGAGCTGAGCATATAAAGTAATAAGCATAGTGCCCAGCACAGTGCTCAACACATTTTGGCTGCTATTAGCTATTGTTATGGGCACTCAGAATGGAGCACTCCTTTCTCACTCCCTTCTCTATCTGGGACAACTCAAGATGGGGCAAGGGGAATATTAATAGCAAGAAGTAACCTCAATGAGCTAGTTTAGGGCTAGTCCTGGAGATTGGGATTCCTAGTTGGATTTTGCTTAGAAACAAGATACAATATCCTGAAACTATGATTAAGTGAAAAGTGCAGGCCAGACATGGTGGCTCACGCCTGTAATCCCAGCACTTTGGGAGGCCAAGGCAGGTAGATCACCTCAGGTCAGGAGTTCGAGACCAGCCTGACCAACATGGTGAAACACCATCTCAACTAAAAATACGAAAGTTAGCTGGGCACGGTGGTGTGTGCCTGGAGGCTGAGACAGAAGAATCGGTTGAACCCAAGCAGGTGGTGGTTGCAGTGAGCCAAGATCGCTCGATTGCACTTCAGCCTGGGAGGCAGAGCGAACTCCATCTCAAAAAAAAAAAAAAAAAAGAAAACTTCATTCAGCTTGAGTCCATTGGACTTGTATGCTGAGCAGTTCTTACTGTGTGATTTTGTGAAGTCTTGATGTCACCCGATGTCTCCCCATCCCTGTTCCCATAGTGTCTTTGTTTCTTCCAATTGGTTTATAGTGGTTCTTAACTTTCCCAGGAGAGGACCCCCTTTATCTGGAGAATAATAATGACAAAGTCTTGCGTGGGATTTTGAATGTGATTCTTGCATGGGAGGGTCAAAATTGAGAAACTTTGACCCTCCCAGAAAGTATATAGTGTTAACTGGGCAACAATGAGCATCTTTCCTAAATGAGGGCTGTCCTCAGCCCACAGATTCCGCCTATAGTGTATTTCCAGTGGTTGTATAGGAATTCATGCAATAATCTATGGCAAACTGAATTATTTCTTAGAATGTTCTCTTTAGGACTCAGTATGTTAGCTTCATACCAAGGGGAATGGTGGTATTGGGAAAACTGCAGATGTTCTGGAAGCAGAGCACTTGAGTTCAAATCTTTACGACTCTTGATTTGCAAAAAAAGAGGAAAAAAAATCTTGACGGCTCCTCTTATAGGCAAATTACTAAATTTCTCTTAGTCTCTGTTTCCTTCTCTGCATGACAGCAGTGAGAGTACTCACTTCACAAGATTACTGTAAGCACCAAGTGGGAATCACTTCTGCTGGCGAGAAGAAAACACTTCAGTTTTTATAAGTCTGACTTATTTGGGTGTATGGGTAAAGAAAATGGCAACTTCATTTCCTCTGGGCCCTCTGGCCGATCAGTGGACTGCACTTCATCCTTGGGGAACAGCTGTGGCTTTTTCATAGATTCAAACCTCACTCTAATTTCCCCAAGGCTCCTCCGGGTTTACTCTAAAGGGAGCCCCTTGTTTGAATTGTTGTTGGTCTGAAGAGGGACCAGCAGCTGCTTGCCTGCAAAGATATGTTGCAGCCTCTGTGGGCATTCCCTGGACACTGCACACAGCTGCTGTCCCCAAACAACCGCAAACTAGGATGCTTTGACAAGGAGAGTTTGAATATTTTATGTATCTTGTTTTCCAATTACACTTAAGAATTGAATAAGCTGAGTAGTAGGAAGCTGAATTGCTAGCCTGGCAAAGGAATGAACAGAAAAACCTAAAAAATTTAAAAAAGAGGATTAAAAAGAATGCCCTTGTTCAGTGTAGGAGCCTGGCTTACTTTTCTTGGTACTCTGCTGTTCCTGATACTGTTCAAGCTGGGCCTTGAAGATCTGGAACCATGTAGCTTGGATTTTCTTCAGACCAAAATACCTCGATGCTCATTTTGTTTCTTTTGAGACAGAGTCTCTGTTGCCCAGGCCGGAGTATGGTGGCGCAATCTCAACCCAATGCAACCTCTGCCTCCTTGGTTCAAGTGATTCTCGTGCCCCAGCCTCCCGAATAGCTGGGATTACAGGCACCTGCCACCACTCCCGGCTAATTTTATTTATTTATTTATTTATTAAAGACGGGGTTTCACCATGTTGGTCAGGCTGGTCTTGAACTCCCGACCTCAGGTGATCCACCCGCCTTGGCCTCCAAAGTGCTTGGATTACAGGGGTGAGCCACCATGCCTGACCTGCCTGGCCAATTTTTGTATTTTTAGTAGAGACTGGGTTTTGCCATGCTGGCCAGGCTAGTTTTGAACTCCTGACCTCAGGTGATACTCCCACCTTGGCCTCCCAAAGTACTGGGATTACAGGTGTTGAGCCATCACACCCAGCCTCGATGCTCATTTTGAACTATCAACTTACCTTTGATGCCTTTGTAGAATCATCCAACTACTCCTCCATAAATGGTCCAGGATTAATGTGCATTCACGTTCAGTGTAAGGCAGCTGATTCCAGAAATGTAAGCCAAATCAGAAAACTCTCCTAAAAAGGATGTCCTGTCTACTGCAAAGCTGTCTTCCCAAGCTAGCCAGTAAGTCTGAATTTGGGCACAGAAGAAGAGGAGCAGATGGGTTGGGGTCTGAGATGCAGGGCAAACTGGAGGGTTTTCTTGGCATATTTGCTCTTCAAATTTAGATTTTAGAATATGTGAGATAGTGACATTCTCACATTGGTCCTAAGCCATGGAGGAAATCGTGCCCCATTGAGAAGTGGAGACATTTCAGCCCTTGCTATCTCATCAGCAAACCACAGGATTGGTGAAGGGGCTGATGGAATCCTTTTAAAGGTCTTGCGCCATTTTCTTGCCTTTCTTTTTGTTCAAAGACATCTCTTTTTCTCGTTTTCCATCTTGAGGCAAAATTGAAAACTTAGCCTACACATTCTTTTGGGCTAGAACTGGCCTCTAGGTGGCGATTCAGTACAGAGAATGGTGGTGGCTGGCGTCACCTCGAGCCACCATTTCTCAGAGATAGCATTATAGAAGGGGATTCATGAGAAATCGGGCTTCACAATAGAGGGACGACTTGGCCATTGTCGCTGTTCAAGCTGGGATCCTGAAGAGGTTGGGTGCGTGGGGAGCTGTGAAAGCACCTAGTCTCAAGCAATATAACATGGGTTTAGGGCTCCCACTAGGACGGAGCCCAGGGTAGTTTGGCAAGGTTGTAAGGTTTGGGCTTGACCTGCTGGGAACCCTGAGCCTTGAGCTTCAGGCTTTGTTCCCTCCCTTCTGGGAGGCCTCACTCAGGCTCACAGCCCCTGATGGAGCCCTCAGCTTGGCGGCTGCCTGCCCAAGCTCTCCAGAAAAGGCAGACAGCTCCTAGTTGAAGTCCCCTCACTTTACCTCCTTTTCCTTCCCCCTGCTCCCTCCTCTTTCTCTTCTCCTTCACCCCTCCTTCCCTTCTGCCTCCCCCTACCTCTGCTTCTTCCTCCACCCTCCCCGCTTCCCCACCTCCTCATACACCCCATTCTCACTTTCTGCTATTTACAAAGCACTTTCCCCATGTGATCTCATTTGCTGCTCAGAGACTCCTAGAGAAGAGGGACAGGTTGAGCCCTCCCTTACTCCATGCACACTTGGAGGACACAATGCAAAAATGTTTATAAAGATTCCTTTATCTGCCTGTCACCACCAGCAAATAGTACTGTGGGGCAACTACTGAATTCAAATTAGGGCATGTTGCTTGGCATGGGGGAAGTCTCAAAATTATTTACTGAATGAATAAATTATAGTTGCAAACAACTAAATCAAGGGACAGTAGGTAGCAGAGTCCATTCTGGAAGTTAGGCTTCAGACTTGTAGGACCAGCGATATTGCTGCACTAGATACTAATTACATCATAGTTTTCTGGTAAAAAATACAGTATGTAAGTACATAAAGGGACCCATGCAGATCTGTCTGCCTGTCTGGCACTCAACCACATGAAACTACTCTGGCACCAGTTGCTGTCTGTCAGGGGACACTAGGAACTGTGGGGGGATCTAGGGGAGCAGCTGGCCTTTCTGAGGCCTTCCTTAAGGTATGGGATAGGCACTCCGAGCTTCTCATCTATCAAAACCCTTCTGTCTTTAACTGATCTAACATATTGAGATAAAAAGCACCACCCAGTTATGACTCATCCCACTCCGTTCCAATCCATGAATCAGCACTTTTTGGTTTTTGCTTAAATGTACACATTTCAGGCAGTTCAGGACTCTGCAATGAGACTATGTGGTTCAAATCCTAGCTCTACCACTACCTAGGTATCTGGCCTTGGGTAGGTTGTTTAACCTCTTTGTGCCTCTGTTTCTCGTCTTTTAAATGATAATCCTAAGAATATTTAACTCGTAACATTACTGTGGGGATTTAGAGAGTTAATACATAGAACACAGTGGGAACAATGCCTGGCAATTAGTCAAAGCTAGAAGTGTTCAACAGATCTCTCGTTACAGTTTCCCGGCTTTGAGAATTGGCTTGTGTTCATCGGATGGAGGCGCTTCATGATTTTGTAGAATTCCCTGGAATGCTGTCATTTTAGCCGTGAGGCTTTCAACATTTTCCCACTCAGTTACAGCTTTCTTGAGGCCTAAAGAAGAGAGGTTCGCACCTGTAATCCCAGCACTTTGGGAGGCCAAGGTGGGCGGATCACAAGGTCAGGAGATCGAGACCATCCTGGCTAACATGGTGAAACCCTGTCTCTACTAAAAATGCAAAAAATTTAGTCGGGTATGGTAGCACACGCCTGTAGTCCCAGCTGAGGGGACTGAGGAAGGAAAATTGCTTGAACCTGCGAGGCAGAGGTTGCAGTGGACCGAGATCATGCCACTGCACTCCAGCCTGGGCGACAGAGCAAGACTCCATCTCAAAAAAAAAAAAAAAAAAGAAGAGAGGAAATGATTTGAAGTGTATTTTTCTGCTAATGAGGCTGTGGTGTTTCTATTCATATACAGCATCCCCAGGTGGCTCCAGACAGAACACAAGGGCTTTTTTTTCTCTACAATAGTGCTTACCACCTAGCACACAGTAGGTGTTAAATAAATGCTTGTGCCAGGAAGGGAGGAAGAAAGATGTAGTACAGAGGAAAACATTAATTAGTACATAGTAGTTTGTATGGACAAGGTCCCAGTGGGGTATACACTTGTTCCCTACGATCTAATGGCCAAGCATGAAAATCACCAAGGAAATGTGATCAACTCAGAGGAGAAGGAGGGGGAGGAGGAGAGAGAAGAAACTGGAGGAGCCTGTTACCTAACCGAAGATATCAGTCCTTCCATTGCAAATGGTTCCATCAGCTGGGGCCCAGTGGAAAACCTTGCCGCTGCTCTGGGACATCCAAGGCATCTCCAATTGCTGCCTGCCCTAGAGTTTCATCCTTCGAGGGGTAGTTTGTCATTTGTTTGGTAGCCTCTACAGTACTCTTTCTTATGGCTAAAGCCCAGCTAGCTCACCAGACATTTCTGTGGGCTTTGGCAGGAGAAAGAGACGGGAGGCAAATGATGGTCTAGGGTGGTTCTTAGGAGAAACGTTTCTGACCTTGGCAGTCTTATTCCAATTTATATGCCAAATTAGGCTGCTAATAGATCCTCACCCACAACCCAAGTCCTCTAGCCTGAAAAGCTTAGAGTAGACAGAATGTAACTAGAAACTACTCTACGTTCTGTAAGGGAGCTGAAATTGAAACAGAGCTTCTCTAGTGAACACATTAGCTAATCAACTAGGTCACTGATGGTAAGTAGGACTGTCTCAACTGTGTGCCAAGTCCGATTGATGGATAAAGCCTGCCTGGGGAATTGTGTTGAGTTGGATTCTGAGTCTTCATCATCACATCTAGGCCCCAGGGGCAGGTGCTGTAATTCACCATTAATGTCGGTCACAAGTGCAAGAATGGGGAGTCGCCCCAGGAGACATAGATACTGTAGATACATACCTGCTTGAGGAGGCTATTTGGAGTTAGGAAAACAAAGATGGTTGAATGGTCAATTATGCTTATTTAATTAAATCATGATAGACCTTGAACAATTCAACTCTTTAGGAAAATGTGGTATCAGCTCAGGAAGAAGACACAGAAGGAATGAGAGCGGGGACAATGGAGTGTTCCAGTTCCATAGCTCTGTAGAGCCTTCTCAGTATTTACAAACAGTCAGATTGGGCTAGGCACGATGGCTCACAGCTGTAATCCCAGCACTTTGGGAGGCCGAGGTGGGCGGATAACCTGAGGTCAGGAGTTCGAGAACACCCTGGCCAACATGGCAAAACCCCGTCTAATACAAAAATTACCTGGGCATGGTGGCAGGCACCTGTAATCCCAGCTACTTGGGAGGCTGAGGCAGGAGGATCGCTTGAACTCAGGCGGTGGAGGTTGCAGTGAGCTGAGATTGCAGCCTGGGCAACAGAGCAAGACTCCTTTTCAAAAAAAACAAAAATGAAAATAAAAACAGATTGAGAGGTAGCAGGCATGACGACATTAGTTATTCTGAGTTGCAGTTCAACGCCTGGGAAGCTCCTGGAATAGACAGTTAAGCCATTGGCAACCAGAAGGAAAGGCAGACTGTTTCCCAGAGTACTGTGAATTACTTAGCATCCATGAGATGTTTTAAGTATTTTGTCATGAAACATAGGCAGTGGTGGGGAGGGGATTTCCATGGTTATTCAAGTTTGGAAAACCTGTTAAAAAAATTCAGTAAAGTTAAACTGTAGCCCAAGGTGGCTCTTGGCCTGAGGGAGTTATAGAAATGTGATAAGCTAAGAAACCAAAAGTAGAGAATAGGTGAGGCTCTGAAAGGCCTTAGACGAAAAGATGAGGGATTTCGTTTTGATTGGGAGGCACTGAGGATTTGTGGGCAGGAGAAGGGATACATTCAGGGTTGGGGGTTAGGAAAATAACTGGTGGTACCATGAAGATTGAATACAGAAGAGACTGGAGATCAGAAGACTAATTAGAAAGGTGTTACATGGGCCAGGCACTGTGGCTCACACCTGTAATCCCAACACTTTGGGAGTCCAAGGCAGGTGGATCACAAGCTCAGGAGATTGAGACCATCTTGGCCAACAGGGTGAAACCCTGTCTCTACTAATATACAAAACATTAGCTGGGTGTGGTAGCACACACCTGTAGGCAGTCCCAGCTACTCATGAGGCTGAGGCAGGGAAATCCCTTGAACCCAGGAGGCGGAGGTTGCAGTAAGCTAAGACTGTGCCACTGCACTCCAGCCCAGGTGACAGAGCAAGACTCCATCTCAAAAAAAAAAAAAAAAAAAAAAAAAAAAAAGGAAAGATGTTATATGGTCCAAACAAGACATGCTAGCAGCCTAAACTTGGGCAGTTGCAACGGAATGAAAAGGGAAGGGCCAAAGTCAAGAGACATTTTCATCAGTAATAATATGTCAGGTCTAGTCTGACGTCCAGCAGCACTCAAGTACATGAAGGGCGATACTGACAGGGTACTGACCAGCCCTTCTCTACACCCTTAAGTACAAAGCCAGCAGAGTGGGAGGTAAATTGCTGAGATGAAGCATTTGATTAGATAGAAAGTGTATCTTCCTAATGCTAGGGATAATTAAACCCTGGAAGAGTTACCAGAGCACTAGCATAGCTTTTCCACAGGAAAGCAGCCATCTGCCCTGGCTCTCTAAGGCACATGACCATTTAAAGCTCCTTTCTGCTCCATAAGTCTATAATTAATGTATCTTAGGAATCTGAATATTGACAGGGGCCTTAGAGCTGATGTAGTCAGTGGCTTTCAAACCTGACTGAACATCACGATCCTCTAGGGAGCTTACTAAAATGCAGATTCTCAACCTCCGTTTCCAGAAACTTGGATTTGATTGGCAGAGTCTGGGAATCTGCATTTTTTGATGTCTTCAAGTGATTATAATGTATAATCAAATTTTTAGACCCACCAATTAATTTTATAGTGAGTGAACTGAGGCCCAGAGAGGAGCAGGGACTTCCCTAAGGCCATACTGGCAAGGTATCAGTTAGTGGCAGAGTGGACACTAGTATCCCATGCTTAGGGATCCTCCAGTAGGCCACAGACAAATGCTTGGTCCCATTACTTGGCTCTAGGCTGAGGGTTACACAGTGAATAAACGGTTCAGAAACCTTTCCTGTTACCCCCTACGCTCAAGGAGATGTGTTGCTTCAGTATAGAATGTACCCAGGAGTGCTGAGTGTTATTATTGGCCATAACAATAGTTAATGTTTGCTGTGTGTCAGGCCTTGCTCTAGGCACTTTACATAAAACTCTCTTAATCTGCACAATTTCTCCATAAGATCAATTTTATCCCCATTTTACGGAAGATGAAACTGAGGCACAGTGAAGTTAAGAGGGCAAGATTCTGCTCTCACCATACATCGTGCCCTGATAACTGTTTTCCTTTGGCCTGGAGCACTCAGCCTTCACTCTGTAGTCACTCCCTTTACTTCACACACTCAGTACTAGCCTCTTGCTCTTACGTCTCCTCAGAGAGCCATTCAGAACAGAGCAGCGGAAGAGTTTGGCTCCAGAGTCCCAGTGCCACACCTCACGGTGGGGACCCCTTTACTGAGCAGCTAAAACCTGAGAGTGGGACTGGACTGCTGAGGCAGCTGGCAGTGGGCAATAGTGACCAGTGACTAGCCCTGCCAGTTTTCCTGGAGCAGGACCTGCAGCTCAGCCAGGCAGCCAGGAGAGGGAGGCTGCTTCTCTTGCCAGCTCCAGCTTGCTACTTACAGGGGTGGGATTTACCAGGGAATTCATTCTTTGGTGATAGGGTTGGGAGTTCCTTTTTTTTTTTTTTTTTTTGGTGAGAGGAGTTGCTCCTCTTTTGTTACCCAGGCTGGAGTGCAATGGCGCGATCTCGGCTCACTGTAACCTCCGCTTCCCGGGCTCAGGCAATTCTCCTGCCCCAGCCTCCTGAGTCGCTGGGATTACAGGCATGCGCCACCATGCCCAGCTAATTTTTTGTATTTTTAGTAGAGACGGGGTTTCACCATGTTGACTAGGATGGTCTCGATCTCTTGACCTCGTGATCCACCCGCCTCGGCCTCCCAAAGTGCTGGGATTACAGGCTTGAGCCACCGCGCCCGGCCGGGAGTTCCTTTTTTAAGGCACATTCTTGGCCAGAGTAGAGCTGCACGGTTGCAGTGCTTTAAATAAGCCTTTATTGCTGGTGAACACAGATGAGGCATGTATTAGTCTGTTTTCATGCTGCTGATAAAGACATACCCAAGCCTAGCAATTTACAAAAGAAAAGAGATTTAATTGGACTTACAGTTCCATGTGGCTGGGAAGACCTCACAATCACAGTGATGCCATGAAGATAAAAGGCACGTCTCACATGGTGGCAGACGAGAAGTTTGTGTGGGAAGACTCCCCTTTTTAAAACCATCAGATCTCATGAGACTTATCCACAATCACAAGAACAGCATGGGAAAGGCCTACCCCCATCATTCAATTACCTCCCACTGGGTCCCTTCCATAACACCCGGGAATTCAAGATGAGATTTGGGTGGGGACACAGCTGACCCATATCCAAGACACATGTAAACATTGTCTCTAGAACGGCTGGTGAAACATCCATTTTGTTACTCAAAGACCTTGTGTTAGGACTCACTTGATAAAAAACTCCTTTGGACTTAGTCAAAAAAGCTGATATCTCCTGGAGGCCCTGATGGTGAGTTTTCTTGGCTGTGTCTTTATTTTGCAGTGGCTGCTCAGGATTCTGTTACTTGCTAAAGTGAACACTCCATCTGATTTTGAGTTCTTGACAGAATTAACTTTTCCCTCTTCAGTTTTTCCTCCAATTTTAATGGTTATTAATCTGACTCCATTTTAAATTGCCCAGTAATGGGTGTGGTTTTAAACTACCTAATGGTTTACTGGAAATAAGCAGGACAGAAAATAAATGAATTAAATTTCTTATTTCTGTACTACAAGGAGTAATTATGGAGGAGTCTTTTTGACCATTCATTTTATCTACATTTTATTTCTGTGATAAGAACAATAGCCAGCACTTAGTGAGTGTTTGCTGTAGCTAGACACTGTTCTTTACACATATTAACTCATTTCATAACAATCCTATGAGGTAGATATTATTATTATTCCCATTTTACAGATAAAGAAACTGAGCCACAGATTAAAGAAGCTGCCTGTGTTCACACAGCTAGCAAACGGTAGAACCAGGACTCAAACTCAAAGCCAGTATCCTAGTGGTTCTTAACAGGGGATGATTTTACACACACCCTGGGGACACAGGAAGTTTCTAGAGGTATTTATAGTTGTCACAGGTGGGGAGGTGCTCACTATCATGTACTGAGTGGAGGCAGGGATGCTGCTAAACACCCTGCAATACACAGGTCAGACCCTCAGAACAAAGAATTATCTGGTCCGAAATGTCAGCAGTGCTGAAGCTCAGAAACTCTGCTGTACACCAACTATTACATCATCACTTAGCCTTCACATAAGCTCTTTAGTCTGTTTCTTTGTCCTTGATCTGCCTGGACAACTGAACATGCCTCAGAATCGCTCAGGCAATTGTGTCCACATTGGTTCACCCACTGTAAGTGAGCACACACATTTCAGAAAACAGGCCTTTGTGCTCCTGAAGTCTGAAGAGCAGAAACCTAATGGGAAAAGACTGCTGAAAGTAGGAAGCAAAAAGCAGAAAGCCTTCATGCCCACTGCGATTGCTGGTCCAAAGAAGGTCAGGGGCTGCTGAAGGAACACGTGGGCTTGTTACATTAGGGTAAGTGCGTCATCCCATGACTAGACCCACCCAGGAAGCCATAGGTTACTGAAGCCCCAGATCCCAAGTACTTCATGTGCTCCTGCACACCTGCTCCTCCCTCCCTCTGCCTGTGGCTCCTCTGCTCCCGGCTTCCCAGACATTAACCCCACATCCTGTCTAGACTATTGACTAAGAGCAGGCTCCTCTTATCGCCTCCATCTGACCTGGCCTACAGAGATAGCTACCACTGTAAGCTCCCTGGGGCGAAGATGAGTCATTCTTCCATTGCACCCTCACACTGAGCATACTGCAGGTACCTGTGTAAGTACATCTCAGCAGAAAACTCTGTGTACAGCCTCCTCATGCATAGTGCTAGAAGAATCCTCCTAAATCTGGAAGCTAGGGCATCACTTTTGGAAGGCAGTGCTGTTGTGGAAAGAACACTGAGCAAGGAAACGGCAGGCCTGGGCTGCTGAATTTGTGCACTCAGGACTCAGTGCAGGGCTGAGTTACAGTTGCCTCCTCTATGGTGCCTGGCAGGGGCTCTGCATGGGGCTGGCTGTCAACAGTTATTTGTTGGATGGAATAAATGCATCACTGCTCTGCTCTGCTCTCCTATCTGGACAGATGGAAACCACCCCTACCAATGGACCCAGGTGGTGGCAACAGCCTGCTCCATGCAGAGGATGTAAGAGACAGGGATGAAGAGGCTGAATGGCTCACCCACTCCCTGCCTACTGTGCAGGCACCTGTGCACCATGGTAAATTCTGCCCCTTGTCTGTGGCCTTGTCTCAGCCTACCCCATTCTACCTCCCAGCCACACACACTCTGGTCTGTATGGTCCTTGAGGTAAGGGACCATTAGTTAATTAAACGGAGATTTATTAGGAGCCTACTATGTGGCCTGCTTCTACTGGCCTGCTTGTAATTGCCTGCTTCTTATTAGCTGCAGACACAGCAACTAATAAGAAAGACATGGTTTCTGACTAGCGGGGAATAGAGATTTTGAGCTAATAACTATAAATAGGCTAGTGTGAGGAAAGAAGAAACAGGGGAGTTTGTTACTGCTTATCACCGATACATGGAAATGCTAGAAATTCAGCAGATGGAATTTTCACCATAGAAGCTGTTTCTGAAAAAGTACCCTAACACTCTGGCACGCTGAGTACCTTGAATGAAAGGACAGTGGAAGGCCTTGCAAGCAGCCTCAGAACCAGGCTCTGACTTTCTCCTGTCCTTCTGTCTGTTGCTCTTCATGCTCCCCTGAAGCAAGTCATAGAACCCAGAATGCCTCTTCCCCAAAGCAGGTCATAGAGACTAGAGCCCCTTTCCCCCAGGGCAAACCATACAACCTAGGAATATTACTTCAATCTTCCCCCACCTTTCTGTGTAGGAGCTAGTCATAAAGAAATTATCTGCCCTACTCTTGTTCAATAGTGGGTAATAAGATCCTCATTCCGAAAAGGATCCTGCTTCTTACCTGGGAGGAAGAAATGTCACACAGGGACAAAGAAGAACCTAAGCAGACAGGCCTTGCTGGGCTTCCCCACTCTGTCTGTTACTCTTACCTTATTCTCTTTTTGTCCAATCACATTTCTACCTAGCTGTCCACCCGTCCTCAGATCTAAACATAAAAGTGGACAGTTTTCCCTTTGGTCTTCATTTCTGAAGTCTCCTGTATCAGTAAAACTTTGATTACATAAATCAGTTATGCTTTTATCTTGTTAACCTGTGTTTTGTTATAGGAGTGTCAGCTGTGCCCCTTATGATGGGAAGGAAATGTATTATACCCTTTCTACCCCTAAAAAGAGCCAAACTTGTGTCTCATTCCTCAATACTGATCCTACCCACTGGCAAATGTGGCAGATATATGCATGACCTGGTTTGATAAAGACTACACCCCAAAATGTCCAACTTCAGGACCCGTTATGATATCTTAGGTTGGTGCAAAACTAATTGTGGTTTTTGCCATTAAAATGCCACTATTTTATGGTAACTGCAGTTTTTGCCATGAAAGTGATGGCAAAATGCTGCAATTTTTTTTTTTTTTTTTTGATATAGAGTCTCACCCTGTCACCCAGGCTGGAGTGCAATGCTGCCATCTCAGCTCACTGCAACCTTTGCCTCCCGAGTTCGAGCAATTCTCCTGCCTCAGCCTCCTGAGTAGCGGGGATTAAGGTGCCCGCCACCACACCTGGCTAATTTTTTGTATCTTTAGTAGAGACGGGGTTTCACCATGTCAGCCAGGCTGGTCTCAAACTCCTGACCTTGTGATCCTCCTGCCTTGGCCTCCCAAAGTATCGGGATTACAGAAATTATACCAGCCACTGCGATTTCTTTTGCATTAACCCAATAGTTAAAAGAGTACTGGAATTGTCAAAAGATCCATTTTGTTTTCTTGTGGTATATTAGTTAATGTTACTCAGACAATGTCTTTCTCAGCAAAATTAGCATAACAATGACCATCCCCAGCAACCCAGGAGGCACCCTTCTGGTTACTGAATGGGGCTGGCCCTGTGGCAGCTCTCCTCTTTTAGCAGACCAGAAAACCGTCCCCAGAGCAGGGCTGGGTCACACGAGGCCTGTGATTAAAACATCTGTGGCCGGGTGCTGGTAGCTCACACCTGTAATCCCAGCACTTTGGGAGACCAACATGGGTGGATCACCTGAGGTCGGGAGTTTGAGATTAGCCTGACCAACATGGTGAAACCCCACCTCTACTAAACATACAAAAAATTAGCCAGGCGTGGTGGCATAAATCTGTAATCCCAGATACTTAGGAGGCTGAGGCAGGAGAGTCGCTTGAACCCGGGAGGCAAAGGTTGCTTTGAGCCGAGATCTCGCCATTGCATTCCAGCCTGGGCAACAAGAGTGAAACCCTGTCTCAAAAAAAAAAAAAAAAAAATCTGTGATGACTGAAGGAAGCACAAAGGTAGGACTTCTGTCCTCTACCCTCTGGGCTCCTTGACAAGCTACAAACTTGAAATGGAATCTTCAAGTATAGGGTTCCCAACTAGTAGGAATAGAAGTGACAAGGGATGGACAGACATTTTACATTTTCCTTTCTAGTGCTGATTTTTATTATGTTTGGGGAAAATACGATGGGCACAGCAAACCCATGAGTCTACGAATATTTTTGTTTAGAATAATGCTACGTTAAAAAAAAAAAGGTGGACCTTTGACAGATGCATAGTTTGCAAAATTTTCTTCTATTCTGTAGGTTGTCTGTTTACTCTGTTTTGCTGTTGCAGGTCTTTAGTTGTATTAGATCCCATTTGTCAGTTTTTGCTTCTGTTGCAATTGCTTTGGTATCTTTGTCATGAAGTCTTTGCTCATTCCCAGGTCCCAAATGGTATTGCCTAGGTTGTCTTTCATGGTTTTTATAGTTTTACACACTTATACATTTAAGTGTATAAATCGTCTGAAGTTGATTGTTGTATATGGTGTAAGTCTAATATCCAGCATCTATAAGGAACTTACTTATTTACAAGAAATTTTCAAGAAAATAAACAATCCCATTACAAAGTGGGCAAAGGATATGAAAAGACACTTTTCGAAAAGACATACATGCAGCCAACAAGTGTATGAAACAAAGCTCAACATCAGCGATCATTAGAGAAATACAAAACAAAACCGCAAGGAGATACCGTTTCATACCAGTCAGAATGGCTGTTAGAATGGCTATTATTAAAAAGTAAACAACAACAACAACAACCAGATGCTGGCAAGGTTGTAGGGAAAAGGAATGCTTATACAGGTATTGATCGACTTACGACCTATGCAACTTACGACCATTCGACTTTACGACCACAATCACTAGCCACGACTGCTCCGCGTCTGGCAGCGCAAACGTTGCCCAGCTGGGCGTACGACAGTGCGGACCAGCTTCTGGCAGCACGACCATCTCCACGTGCACCATTTCAACTGTACATATAGCCTACTCAACTTACGACCAAATCGTGTTACGACCGGTCTGCCGGTCCCAATCGTGGTCGTAAGTCGAGCACTAGCTGTACACTATTGGAGGGAGTATAAATCAGTTCAACCATTATAGAAAACAGTGTGGTGATTCCTCAAAGACCTGAAAGCAGAAATACCATCACAAAGGAATATAAATTGTTCTGTAATAAAGACACATGCACATGTATGTTCACTGCAGCACCATTTGCAATAGCCAAGACATGGAATCAGCCTAAATGCCCATCAATGGTAGACTGGATAAAGAAAATGTGGTACATATACATGGAATACTATGTAGTTTTAAAAAAAAAAATGAGACCATGTCCTTTGCAGGAACATGGACAGAGCTGGAGGCCATTATCCTTAGCAAAGTAACATAGGAACAGAAAACCAAATACCACAAGTTCTCATTTATAAGTGGGAGCTAAATGATGAGAACACATGGACACGTAGAGGGGAACAGTAGACACTGGGACCTATTGGAGGGTGGAGGGTGGGAGGAGGGAGAGGATCTGGAAGAATAACTAATGGGTACTAGGCTTAACACCTGACTGATGAAATAAGGTGTACAAAACTCCTGTGGCATGAGTTTACCTGTATAACAAACCTGCACATGCACCCCTGAACCTAAAATAAAAGTTTTACAAAAGGTGAACTAATTTAAAGAAACAGCCAGGTAAATAACCAGTTGGCACAATGATGTAACAAATATCATGAAGTGGCACACAAATGACTGAAGTTTTGCAGACACCGATTTACTGAGTCTCTTCATGTTAGCAATAAAGAAACCAAGGACCAAAAGGGTGAAATTTAAGGTGGGCAAGAAATAAACCTGGGATTACAACTAAATCCTCTGGAGCTCCAGGTGATGGTGTTCTTCCCAGCACCCGAGGGTTCTTTTATTTTAAAATGACAGCTTTATTGAGATATAATTCATATACTATAAAATTTACCTTTTTAAAGTGTACAATTCAACGGACTTTAATAGATTCACAGGATGAGGCAACCAATTTTACAATTTTAGAACACTTTTATCATCTCAAAAGAAGTCCCACATCAATTAGTAATCACTTCCCCTTCTTGCCAAACCCCTAGCAAAAATGAATCTATTTTATGTCTCTATGGATTTGCCTATTCTGGACATCTTCATGTGAGTGAAATCATATGATATATGGTCTTTCATATCTGGCTTCTTTAATTTAGCTTAATGCTTTCAAAGTTCATCCATGTTGTAGCATGTATCAATACTTCATTCCTTAATTATGGAAGATTAATATTCTACTGTATGAATATACCACATTTTATTTACTCATGTATCAATTAATGAACATGTGGTTTTTGCCATCATGAAGAATGCTGCTATGAACGTTGGTGTACAAAATTTTATATGGAGACATGTTGTCATTTCTCTTGGGTACCTACCCAAAAGTGGAATTTCTGGGTACATGGTATGATGGGGGTTCTTGATGGCAAGCAATAGAAACTGCCTCTGGCCCTCTTGAACAAAGAGGAAATTTACTAGCAGGATAGTGGAGGCTTCCAGGATCCATAAGGGAGAAGCTGAAGAGCTGGGCCGGGAAAATGGGGCAGGAGCCAGGAGTTCAGTGGTCAGGCAATGGAGCTGCAGGCAGCACCACCCCACAGAAATGCCTGGCCTGAGCACCGTTGCAGCCTGCTTTTCTGGCTTTTGACCAAGATTCAAAGTCTAGGAGAGAGCCTCCAACTAGCCAAGCCTGTGAATCACTCCCCTTCTTCCCATAAGCTTGGGGACAGGGAGACGAATGGTCTGATCACTTCAGCCCTATAGCATAAGGGAGGCATTACACAAGTGACAATTTCTCCAAAAGAGAAATTAAGGTAACAAATTGAAGTTGGAATTCAGGGGAATGCTGGACACCTAACAAAAAGACAAATGTAATACGGCAGGGCCAGATTTTGAGGGGGAAGAACCAACACAGAGAGGAGGGAGAAAGCAAGGGAAAAGCAGAGGAAGGGAGCAGAGCCACTGCCTTAAGCTCATTCTGAAGCCACGGAACCTCTGGATGTCCAGTTACATGAGCAGCATAACTTGGGTTTTCTCTTGCTTGCAGCCAAATGCATCCTAACTGATGCAGTAGCCATTACACATAAAAGCCAACTAGAGATAGAAAAAGGCACGAAAATCAGTGAGAAGAACCTGGGTCTGGCCCCGTTTCTGCCAGGTACCTCTCAGCTGAAGCATTTGATTTCTGAACCTCAGTTCTTTCCTTTTTTCACAGAGTTGCAAAGTGAAACGAAGGGTATAAGAGCCCTGTATAGACTAAAGTGCAAAGGACTTCCCCGTAGGCTCTTATAACCAAACAAGACAGAAGCAAAAGCATGGTAATAAATGAACAAACAGATGTTTTCTCAAAGGCTTTAATATTCCAGGTTCCCATTTGGCCTAAGTTTTCATGAGTTCTTTACACTTGGCAGCTGGGTGGGAGGTAGTGGGAGGTAAGAGAAGCAAACACTTTGAAGTAGAATTAGGTCAAAGCTGATCATTAAACAGCTGGTAGATTTTGGGAATTTGCTTTTCCGTTTCTCTATATGCTTCAAGAAGCATTGGTGAAACTGTAGGAGGGGAAGGAAGGAGGGTGGCAGATGTTTTACCTTCACTGTCTTATTCCATCCTTACAGCAGCCCTTGGAGGTAGGGATGATTACTTCCATTTTTCAGAGGTGGAAATGGTTCAGAAAGGTGAAGCCACCTCCTGTAGACATGAATTTGAACTTAGTCCCAACAGATGTTAGATTCCAGGCTCTTCTCAGTACCCCTCACCAACTCCCAGGAAACATGAAAACATACTCCATTATATTCCATTTGGTATCTGGGCTTCAAAGGTTTAAATGCAGCTTACAGGGGGTTGAGTTCAAGCACTGTTTCCCCAGGTTAACTTCAAACATTCTTTTTCCCTAAAGGAGTCAACTGTGGTATCAAAAGAACATGGCCATATGTGTAAATACCAAGGATATCTTTAAAGAACACTCAAGAAACTGGTCACGTGGGTGATTTGAGGGTGGCAGGAGAGGAAACTAGGTCACTTGGGGATAGGGAAGAGAAAAACTTTCTTTTCATTCTTAGTCTTTCCCTTTATTTCTTTCAATCAATAAACATTTTTAGAGTAGCTTTTGGAGCGCAGCAAAATTAAATGGAAAGTATAGAAATGTCCACCGTCTCCCGTTCCCACACAGGGACAACCTCCCCACTATCAGCATTCTGCGCCAGAGTGGTCCATTGTAGGTTACAATCTATGAACCTACATTGCCACATGATTATCAACCAAGGCTCATAATTTACATCAGGGTTCACTCTTGGTGGTGTACACTCTGGCTTTTGATAAAAGTGTAATGACATCGTGGTATCATACGGAGTAGTTTCTCTGCCCTAAGAATCCCCTATGCTCTGTCTGTTCATCCCTCCTTCCTCTCACCTCTGGCAGCCACTAATCTTACTGTCTCCATACTTTTGCCTTTTTCAGAATGTCATATAGTTGGAATAATACAGAATATAGCCTCTTCAGATTGGCTTCTTTCACCTAGTAATATGCATTATGTCCTTTCATGGCTTGATAGCTCATTCCTTTTTAATGCTGAATAATATTCCATTGTTTGGATGTACCACAGTTTATCCATTCACCTACTGAAGAACATCTTAGATGCTTCCAGGTTTTGACAATCATGAATAAATCTGCTATAAATATCTGTGTGCATGTTTTGTGTGTACATAACTTTTCAACTCTTTTGGTAAATATCACAGAGTACAAAATGCCGGATCATATGGTAAGAGTATGTTTAGTTTTGTACAAAACTGCCAAATTGTCTTTCGTTTTTTTTTTTTTTTTTTTGCTGGAGGGCAGTGGCTCACTGCAACCTTTGCCTCTGGGATTCAAGTGACTCTCCTGCCTTAGCCTCCAAGTAGCTGGAATTACAGGCATGTACCACCATGCCCAGCAAATTTTTGTATTTTTAGTAGAGGCAGGGTTTTACCATATTGGCCAGGCTGGTCTTGAACTCCTGATCTCAGGTGATCTCCCACCTTGTACTCACAAAGTGCTAGGACTACAGGTGTGTGAGCCACACACTTGGCCCAAACTGTCTTTCAAAGTGGCTGTACCATTTTACATTCCCACAAGCATTTCATG
Organism: Sapajus apella; assembly: GCF_009761245.1. NCBI lineage: Eukaryota > Metazoa > Chordata > Mammalia > Primates > Cebidae > Sapajus > Sapajus apella. Next base: position 6,984,726 of record NW_022437009.1, on the reverse strand, counting down.
TTGTCAGTGTTTTGGTTGGCCATTCTAATAAGTGTGTAATGCTATCTATTTTTTTTTTAATTTGTAGGTTTTTTTTTTTTTGAGACTGTCACTAGGCTGGAGTGCAGTGGTGCGATCTCAGCTTACTGCAACCTCCAACTCCCTGGTTCAAGTGATTCTCCTGCCTCAGCCTCCCGAATAGCTGGGACTACAGGCATGCGCCACCACCCAGCCAATTAATTTGTAATTTTTGAATGTCATATGAAAATATGCCTTTGTTGAGCACCTTCCTCCTGTTTTGTTTTTATTTTTTAAGAGACAGAATATCACTGTGTTGCCCAGGCTATATATAGTGCAGTGGCTATTCACAGTATTCACAGGTACAATCATAGTGCACTGTAACCTTGAGCTCCTGGGCTCAAGCAATCCTCCTGCCTCAGCCTCTGAGTAGCTGGAACTGTAGAAACATGTGTTAGACCGTTCTTGCACTACTGTAAAGAAATACCTGAGACTAAGTAATTTATAAAGAAGAGAGGTTTAATTGGCTTACAGTTCTGCAAGCTTTACAGGAAGCACAGTGCTGGCATCTGCTCAGCTTCTTGGGAGGCCTCAAGAAGTTTACAATCATGGTGAAACATAAAGAGGGAGTAGGCACAGCACATGGCCAGAGCAGGAGCAAGAGAGTGAGTGAGTGACTGGGGAGGTGCCACCCATTTTTAAATGACCGGATCTTATGAGAACTCACTATCACAAAGACAGCACCAAGCCATAAGAGATCTATTCCTATGATCCAAACACATCCCACCAGACCCCACCTCTGGCATTGGGGATTACAATTCAACATGAGATTTGGATGGGAACAAATTCCAAACCATATCAGCATGTGCCATCACACCAGGTTTGAGCATTTTTTTATATGTTTACTTGCCACATGTATATCTTCTTTGGTGAAGTGTCTGTTCAGGTCTGTTGCCCATGTTTAAATCGTTTTTTTTATTATTATTATTTTGAGTTTTAAGGGTTCTTTGTAAGTTTTGAATTATATTCTTTCATCTGATGTGTCTTTTGCAAATATTTTCTCCCAGTTGATTTTTTTCTTATTCTGTTTTTCTTTATTTATTCTTTGAGACAGCGTCTTACTCTGTTGCCAGGCTGGAGTATGGTGGTGCTATTTTGGCTCGCTGCAACCCCTGCCTCCCTGGTTCGAATGATTCTCCTGCCTCAGCCTCCCGAGTAACAGGGGTTTCAGATGTGCACCACTGCACCCAGCTAATTTTTGTGCTTTTAGTAGAGTCAGGGTTGGCCAGGCTGGTCTTGAACTCCTGACCTCAGGTGATCGCTTGCCTTGGCCTCCCAAAGTGCTGGGGTTAAATGTGTGAGCCACTGTGCCTAGCCCCTCCTTCACTTGATATGGTCTTTCAAAGAGAAGTTTTTCATTTTAATGAAGTCCAACTTATCAGTTATTTCTTTAATAAATTATGTCTTTTGTGTTGTATTTTTAAAGTCATCACCATAACCAAGGTCATCTAGGTTTTTTTCTGTTATCTTCTAAGAGATTTATAGTTTTGTGTTTTACATTTAGGTCTATTGCAGTTAATTGTTGTGAAGGGTGTAAGCTGTGTCAAGATTCATTTTTTTTTTTTAGCCTGGACAACATAATGAGACCCTGTCTCTATAAAAAATAAAAAAAACAATCCTCCCAACTCAGCCTTCCAAGTAGCTGGGATTATAGGCATGGTGGTACAGCTACCTATCTGTTCCACTGATCTGTTTGCCTATTCTTTCACCAATACCACAATGGCTTAATAACTGTAGTTTTATAGTATGTCTTGAAGTTTGGTAGTGCCAGTCTTCTGACTTTAAGTTTTTCTTTTTTTCTCTTTTTTGAGACTGAATCTTGCTCTATCACCCAGGGTGGAATGCATTGGCATATCTTGGCTCACTGCAACATCTGCCTCCCAGGTTCAAGCAATTCTTGTGCCTCAGCCTCCCAAGTAGTTGGGATTACAGGCACCCACCATCATGGCTGGCTACTTTTTGTACTTTTAGTAGAGATGGGGTTTCACCATGTTGGCCAGTCTGGTCTTGAACTCCTGACCTCAAGTGATCTGCCTGCCTTGGCCTCCCAACATGCTGGGATTACAGATGTGAGCCACTGTGCCTGGCCAACTTTAATTTTTTCTTCGATATTGATTTGATAATTCTGAGTCTTTTGCCTCTTCATATAAACTTTAGACTTAGTTTGTCCATATTCACAAAATAACTTGCTGGTATTTTGATTGGATTGTTTTGACTCCATAAATTAAATTGTAAAAATCTTGACAATATTAAGTCTTTTTATCCATGAACATAGTATATCTTTCCATTTATTTAGTTCTTTTTTTTTTTTTTTTTTTTTTTTTTTTTTTATCCTTTGAGACGGAGTTTCACTCTTGTTACCCAGGCTAGAGTGCAATGGCACGATCTCGGCTCACTGCAACCTCCGCCTCCTGGGTTCAGGCAATTCTCCTGCCTCAGCCTCCTGAGTAGCTGGGATTACAGGCACGCGCCACCATGCCCAGCTAATGTTTTGTATTTTTAGTAGAGACGGGGTTTCACCGTGTTGACCAGGATGGTCTCGATCTCTTGACCTTGTGATCCACCTGCCTCGGCCTCCCAAAGTGCTGGGATTACAGGCTTGAGCCACCGCGCCCGGCCAGTTCTTTTTTTTTTTGATACAGTTTTCCTCTGTAGATTTTGAATATAATTTATACTTAAGTATTTCATTTTAAAAATATTTACATATACAATTTATTAATAATTATTTTTATATCTAAGGGTCTCTTGTGGGGGAGTGCTAATGTAATGGTAATAAGTTTTTAATTTCAAATTTTACTTGTCATACCAGCAATGGCTGGTATATAGGAAAGTGATTGCCTTTTGTATATTAACCTTATAACCTGGAGAATTGCTATACTCAATTATTAGTCCCAGGAGATTTTTGTTGTTGTTGTTTTGACAATTCTTTCAGATTTCTTACATAGAAAATCATGTCATCTGTGAACATGAACAGTTTTATTTTTTTCCCAATCTGCATATCTTGTATTTTTCTTGTCTCATTATATTAGTTAGGACTTTCAGTACAATATTGAAACACAATGGTGAGAGGGGACATCCTTGACTTCTTCCTGATCTTAGCAGGACAGCTTTAAGTTTTTCACGATTAAGTATGATGTTAGCTGTAGGTTTTTCATAGATGTTTATCAAATTGAGGAAATTACCCTCTATTTTTAGTTTGCTCTGGGTTTATTATTTTTTTAAATCACGCATGGACATTGGCTTTTGTCAAATGCTTTTTTTTTTTGCATCTATTCATATGATCATGTGATTTTTCTCCTTTAGCCAGTTGATGTAATGATGGATTAATTGATTTTTGAATATTAAACCAGCTTTGAATATATGGAATAAATCCCACTTGGTCATGGCTACAGACTGAATGTTTGTGTTGAAACCTCATTCTCAATGTGAAGGTGTTTGGAAGTGGGCTTTGGGAAGTGATTAGGGCATGTGGGCAGAGCCCCATGAATGGGATTAGTGCCCCTAAAACAGAAACTCCAGAGGCTTTATTGTCTTTTCTGCCATGTGAGGATGTAGCAAAAAGATAGCTGTCTATGAACCAGGAAGCTGGCTTTCACTAGGCACCAAATCTGCTGTCATCTTGATTTTGGACTTCCCAAATTCCAGAATGTAAGAAATAAATGTTTGTTGTTTTAAGCCACCCAGTTTATATTATTTTGTTACAGCAGCCTGAATGGACAAAGACAGTCATGGTGTGTAATTCTTCTTATACGTTGTTGGATTTGGTTTGCTATTTTTTATTAAGAAATGTTTGTATCTATGTTCATGAGAAATATTGGTCTGAAGTTTTCTTTTCTTGTGATGGTTTTGATTTCAGGATAATGGCCTTATAGAATGAGTTAGCAAGCATTCTCTTTTCTTCTATCTTTTGAAAGAGACTGTAGAGGAATAGTATAAATTTTCCTTCAGTGTTGGGTAGAACTCACCAATTAACCATCTGGGAACATCATGTTCTGTTTCAGAAGGTTATTAATTATTTATTCAACTTCTTTAATAGATATATTCAGATTGTCTATTTTTTCCAGTGTAAGTTTTGGCAGATTATCTCTTTCAAGAAATTGGTCCATTTCATTTAGGTTACGAAATTTGTGGGTGTAAAACTGTTCATATTATTCCTTTGTTATTCTTTTAATGTCCATGGGATCAATAGTGATGTTTCCTCTTTAATTTCTGATATTAATAGTTTGTGTCTTCTTTTTTTCTTAGTCTGGTTAGATACATACTGATTTTATTGATCATTTTAAAGAACCAGCTTTAGGCCAGGTGCAGTGGCTCATGCCTGTAATTCCAGCACTTTGGGAGGCTGAGGAGGGTGGATCACTTGAGGTCAGGAGTTCAAGACCAGCCTGGCCAACATGGTAAAATCCAGTCTCTACTGAAAATACAGAAATTAGCCGAGTGCAGTGGCACGTGGCTGTAATCCCAGCTACTAGGGAGGTTGAGGCAGGAAAATTGCTTGAACCTGGGAGGCGGAGGTTGCAGTGAGCTGAGGTCATGCCACTGCACTCCAGCCTGGGCAACAGAGCAAGACTCCATCTCAAAAAACAAAAACAAAGAACCAGCTTCTAGTTTTGTTTATTTTCTCTATTGATTTTCTGTTTTCAATTTCTTTAATTTTTGCTCTAATTTTTTTTTTTTTTTTTTTTTTTTTTTTCTGAGACGGAGTTTCGCTCTTGTTACCCAGGCTGGAGTGCAATGGCGCGATCTCGGCTCACCGCAACCTCCGCCTCCCGGGTTCAAGCAATTCTCCTGCCTCAGCCTCCTGAGTAGCTGGGATTACAGGCACGCACCACCATGCCCAGCTAATTTTTTGTATTTTTAGTAGAGACGGGGTTTCACCATGTTGACCAGGATGGTCTCGATCTCTTGACCTCGTGATCCACCCGCCTCGGCCTCCCAAAGTGCTGGGATTACAGGCTTGAGCCACCGCGCCCGGCCTGCTCTAATTTTTATTATTTATTTTCTTCTGCTTCCTTTGGATTTAATTCATTCTCCTTTTCTCTTCTTTTTCCTAGTTTCCAAAGGTGGACAACTAGTTATTTTTTTAAATTATTTTGAGACAGAGTCTCATTGCCACCCAATCTGGAGGACGCTTAGATTATTGATTTTAGATATTTCTTTTTTTGTAATACATGCATTCAAGGCTATAAATTTTCCCCAAGCAGTGCTTATGCTGCATCCTACAAATTTTGATAAGTTGCATTTTCATTTGCTTTAAAATATTTGAATTTCTTCCCAGATTTATTCTCTAACACATATGTTATTTTGAAATGTGTGGCTTACTCTCCAAGCATTTTGGTATTTTCCAGCTATCTTTTTGTTATTAATTTCTAATTTAAGTTTATTTTGGTCTGAAAGCAAACATAATATAATTTCGATTATTCTATATTTGTTAAGGTGTGTTTTATGGTTCAGAATGTGGTCTATCTTGATGAATGTTCTATGTGAGCTTGAGGAGAATGTGTAATCTGCTGTTGTTAGTCTACAGATGTCAATTACATCTAATTGGTTGATGGTGCAATTACAATGTTCTTACTGATTTTCTGCCTGCTGGATCTGTCCATTTCTAGTAAAGGGGTGCCCTTGTTCTTTGTTCCTATTTTTGTCTTCCACAGTTTTTCAGGCTTTTTTTTTTTTGAGATAGGATCTTGCTCTGTTGCCCCGGCTGGAGTGCAGTGGCATGATCACAGCTCACTGTAGCCTTGATCTCCTGGGCTCAAGCCATCCTCCTGCCTCAGCCTCCTGAGTAGCTGCAACTACGCATGCACCACAACACCCAGCTTTTTTTTTTTTTTTTGGTAGAGATGAGGTCTCATTATGTTGCCTGGGCTCTTTTGTAGTTTTAACAGAGCATTTTATGTGATTCAATTTTCTCTCCTCTCTTGGCATATCAGTTGTACTTCTTTTTTTTACTTGTTTTACTGGTTGCTTTAGAGTTTGCAATATCTGTAACTAATCCAAGTCTAATTTCAAATAACACTATATTGCATCGTGAGTAGGGCAAGTATCTTTCTTTTCTTCTGTATAAAAATAGAAATACTTTAATTTTTTTTTTTTTAATTTTACTTTAAGTTCTGGGATACGTGTCAGGACGTGCAGGTTTGTTACATAGGTATACATGTGTCATGGTGGCTTGCTGGAAATTATCTTATAATAATGGAATATTCCTAATTTTTCTCTTCCAGCTTTCATATAATTGCTGTTATTCATTTTACTTATACATAAGCATATATAATAAAGAATATATATTCATTTATGTGTGCCTATATATTTGACATATGTGCATAATATAAGCATACATAATCAAATACACTGTTGCTATTATTATTTTGACTAAACTTCTCTGTTAGGCCAATTAAGAATAAGGAAATAGGCCGGGTGCGGTGGCTCAA
>NW_022437009.1:6913009-6978138 GCF_009761245.1 Sapajus apella | reverse complement strand
GATACTCTTGTTTTCTTTGTATAGAGCTGAGTTTCTGACTTACATAATTGTTCTTTTCTCTGAAGAACTTCCTTTAATATTTCTTGCAAGCCAGACCAACCAGCAACACATTCCCCCAATTTTTGTTTGTCTGAGAATGTTTATTTCTTCTTCGCTCTTGAAGGATAATTTCACAGGGTACAGAATTCTAAGCTGGTGGATTTTTTTCTCTCAATACTTTAAATATTTCACTTCACTCTCGTCAGGCTTGCATAGTTTTTGGGGAGAAATAAGAGTTTGATATAATTTTTTTTTTTTTTTTTTTTTTTCAACAAAATCTTGCTATGTCACCCAGGCTGGATTGCAGTGGGCTCACTACAACTTCTGCACCCTGGTTTAAGCAATTCTCCTGCCTTAGCCTCCCAGGTAGCTGGGACTGCAGGTGTGCGCCACTATGCCTAGCTATTTTTTGGTAGAGACGGGGTTTCCCTGTGTTGGCCAGGCTGGTCTCAAACTTTTGGCCTCAAGTGATCCACGCCCCTCAGCCTCCCAAAGTGCTGGGATTACAGGCATAAGCCACTGCACCTGGCAAGAGTTTGATATAATTCTTACCTTTGCTCCTTTATGGGTGTTTCCTACATTCCTCCCTCCAGCTTCTTTCAAGATTTGTTTTTATCTTAAATTTTCTGAATTTTGAATATGATCTGCCCAGGGATAGTTTTGTTTTGTTTGTTTTTGACATTTATTCTTTTTGCTGTTTTCTGAGATTCCTGGATCTGTGGTTAGGTGAAAAATGATCAGTCATTATTGTTTTAAATATTGCTTCTGTTTCTTTCTCTCTTTCTTCTCCTGGTATTTCCACTATACCTACGCCACCCCATTTGTATTAGTCCCATGGTTCCCAGATATCCTTTTTAGGGATTGCTTTTCATTTAGGGAGTTTCTAGTGTCATATCCTCAAGCTCAGAGATTTTTTCCTTAGCTGTGTCCAGTCTACTGGTGAGCTCATCAAAGGTATTCATTTCTGTTAGAGTGGTTTTTTCTTTTTTAATTTCTAGCTATTCCTTTTTATTCTTTCTTAGAGTTTTCATCTCTCTGTTCACATTACCCATCTGTTCTTGCATGTTTTCTATTTTATTTTCATCAAAACCCTTAGCATATTAATCCTACTCTTAAAAATTCCTGTTCTGATAGTTCCAATGTTCCTGCCATATCTGACTGTGGTTCTGATACTTGCTCTGTCTTATCGAACTGTGTTTTTTGTCTTTTAGTATGCTTTGTAATTTTTTGCTGAAAGGTCGACATGATGTGCTAGTTAAAAGGAACCACAGGCCAGGCACAGTGGCTCACATCTGTAATCCCAGCACTTTGGGAGGCCAAGGCAGGTGGATCATGAGGTCAGGAGTTCGAGACCACCCTGACCAACATGGTGAAACCCTGTTTCTACTACAAATATAAAAATTAGCCAGGCATGGTGGTACATGCCTGTAATCCCAGCTACTCAGGAGGCTGAGGCAGGAGAATTGCTTGAGCCTGGGAGGAGGAAGGCTGCAGTGAGCCGAGGTCACACCACTGCACTCCAGCCTGGGCAACAGAATAAGACTCCATCTCAAAAAAAAAAAAAAAAGGAACCACAGTAAACAGGCCTCTAGTAATGTGGTAGTCAGATCGGTGGACAGAAGCAGCACTCTATCATCCTATGGTTAGCTGAAGTTCTCTGTGCACCAGCTTCTCTGTAGCCCTGGGATAGTTCGATCTCCTTGGGCAATCTGTTTCTCCCCAGATGTCCACCTCCAAAATCAGATCCAACCCGTAACATACTAAGTAGATCTTTTCGGGAACATAGGGAAGAAGATACATATTGCATACCACATAGTAGACACTAAACCAAATTCTTCATCAGCCACGTCTCTTCATCTCACCTCACAAATGTTTTTCCCTGACAATAATTTTCTCTTTCTTATCTCTGCACCTTCTTAAAACTCATTCTGCTGTCCAGAGCAGTTCACCTGTGTCCTCAGCTTGTGTGTCCGACTCAGGAAAACAAAGACCAAACAGAAACCACCTTCCCAGTTCCTGTAAATATGTCTGTTTTGATTTGGGACAAGGAGCAGCCTCAGCTCATCTGGCCACATGTACGCAGGGCTAATTATATGTACCTTGCAAGGACATTGTGAGGATGAACAGAGCTAGAATTCAGGCCTAAGTTCTCCGACCTCAAGTTCAATGTCCCTCTCCTTAGACATCTGAAGACAACAAAATATCGTAGAGACTTTACTCTTAGAAGTCTGCCTGGCTGAAACCTTCCATTTAGCTGGCTTTTGTAACATTCAACTTTTTCTTTTCCTTTTGAGACAGAGTCTCATTCTGTTGCCCAGGGTTGGAGTGCAGTGGAGCGATCTTGGCTCACTACAACCCCCTGCCTCCTGGGATCAAGCTATTCTCCTGCCTCAGCCTCCTGATTACAGGCACATGCCACCATGCCCAACTAATTTTTTTTTTTGAGATGGAGTTTCGCTCTTGTTGCCCAGGCTGGAGTGCAATGGCATGGTCGTGGCTCACTACAACCTCCGCCTCCCTGGTTCAAGCAATTCTCCTGCCTCAGCCTCCCGAGTAGGTGGGATTACAGGCATGTGCCACCACACCTGGATAATTTTGTATTTTTAGTAGAAATGGGGTTTCTCCATGTTGGTCAGGCTGGTCTCAAACTTCTGACCTCAGGTGATCTACCTGCATTGGCCTCCTGAAGTGCTGGGATTACAGGTGTGAGCCACCAAGCCTGCCCCGTAACATTCAACTTTTGAAAGAGACAAAGAATTAGCCAGGAATGTGAAAATTAAAATTTGACTTCTAGAATATGTGTCAGGGTCAGTACAAATTTATCCCTCTTATTCTCTCTGTATCTGTGATGGCAGCCCATGAGACTTGAATTTAGAGTGATGACGCCTGAGGCAGGGTGACATTCTCCATCATTAAAGAGAGATATTATTATGTTCACTGACCTCTACTAAGGCAAGAATGTGGACAGAGATGTTTCAAAAATCATGTGCAAGACTTGAGATGTGATAAGGCTTTCTTCTTAGCCTGGTTTCCCACTTCCTAAGCCTTCATTGTCCTTGACCTCCTAGGACGGGAAGGAGATCAGGGTGACTGAGCCTGTCAGCGAGGTCTGCAGCAGAGGCAAATGGTCACGGCAGTCAGTATCAAGGTTAATAGAGTGTGTGTTAGTTTTCTAGACCTGCCATAGCAAAGTACCACAAATTTGCAGCCTTAAAACAACAGAAATTTACTCTTTCACAGTTCCGGAAGCTGCAAGTCTAAAATCAACGTTGGCAGAGCCGTGCTCTCTGTGGCTCTAAGAGATCTGTCTGTGCTTCTTCCTAGCTTCCGTGGTTGCTGACATTCCTGGGCATTCCTTGGCTTGTAGATGCCTGACCCCCACCTTTGCCTCCCTCGTCACACGGCAGTCTTCCTGTGTGTGTCTGTTATCTCTTCCTATAAGGACACCTGTGATTGGATCAGGGCCCACCCATCTTAACTAGTTACATCTGCAAAGATCCCATCTCCAAATAAAGCTCCATTCACAGTCCTGGGGTTGGGACTTCAGTGTATCTTTTTGGGGAACAAAATTCAGCCCACAATAGAGTGCTCTTTCTGTCTTTCATGTTTGTCAGCAGAAGAATCTGCCGAAATGATCTGGCAGCTAGGACAGAATGAACAGTGACTGAAGGAAGGTGGACTTGTGAGGAGGCAACATCCATGTTTCTGAAAATGGGGCAGTGGAGGCTTTGGGAGCCAACTGAAACTTTAATCTCCTCCCCCAACCCTGGCATAGGCAGATTTTCGAAAATGCCATCTGAAGTATAGGATACTTGCTAGTCTTCACCTGATCCATAACTTCAAAATAAATCCTGGCAAATTGGCCCATTCATCATTCATAAGGTACAGTTTCACCAGCTAGGTAACATTGCCTTCCCAGGTAGATGTGTGTGTAATTCATTCCAGTATTTAAGACAGATCTCCCAGAATTCTATTCAGATTTATTGTCAAATAACTGTTCGGTAAAACTGTGTCTTTTGCTGACTCAGGCCTGGCAGGAAGAGTTGCCACAAGCACGGAGCTCTGGCATCGATTTGTGACTTCCCAGTGGGAGAACCTCAGGGGTGAAAGCCCACAGGCTTGATTGCCTTTTTAGATTAATATTTAATAGGATGACTGCCCCCATCCACCCTGCCAGCCCGGATCAGTGCCACAAGTCAAGGCTTGGCCTTGCTGTGCACAAGGGCTATGAGGAAGATTTGGCAAAATTTTAATTAACTGAAGATAAACATACATAGGGAGCATGAGCCCATTAGCTGGCAGCACCACCCAGAGAGAAAAGGCCTCACTAATCACATGCCACAGCAGGTGAAATGACCTGCAGACCTGCAGCGGCCATTTGCTTTCAAATTAAAAAACAGAGTTTCAAAATAAATACACGTGGGGCCCTGCTCATCAGGTCGTTTCCCCTGAAAAGCAGGAAATGAGCAATGCTTTCGATATTTCAGCCCAGGAAAGTGGAAAACACAAGTGCAGCAAAACGAGGCAGGAATTGCCCTTCCTTTGGAGAAGGGAGGAAAGTTGGACAGGAAACCAAGGAAAGGCAATCAGAAATGGAGGACTCAGCCCTGTGGAAAAATACAAATAACATAGTCGGCCTGGGGAGAAGTACCTGGATCTAGAAGTGGGTGGGAAATCAGGCGTGGCCGAGGTACCCATTTGCTCAGAGGCAAGAAATCAGTAAGGTTAGATCGTAGAGTAAGTCTGTAATTTACCAACCTTTGGATTGCAAGATGGCCAAGAAATGGGGATAGAGTTTGAGTTTACAATATTCTAGAAGGAAAATTTGAAACAATTTGGTCAGAAAGTGGGTACTTCATTTGCTCATTAGGCTATACAGCCATCACTTAATATGTAACAAGTGCTATTTCAGGTCTGGGGAGGTGGCAGGGAAGGAGATTTAACAAGTCTCTGTTCTCATGTGGCTTACTTTCTAATAGGGGGAGGCAGGCAACAGATACCCAAGAAACTATCTGGTGGCATTTAAGGCAGAGACCTGAATGGTGAGAAAGCGCTGGCCATGCAGAGATCGGGGAGGGCGTTCTAGGGAAACGTTAGCACAAAGGCTCTAAGGAAGGTAAGAGCTCGGTCTGTTGAAGGAATGAAGTATGACTGTCGCTCAGTGAGAAAGGATATGAGGAGTAGAAGAAAAGAATGGGTAAGGGGCAAGGTTCAGGATATTGGGTTTTATTACAAGTGCAATTATTTATATGAAACTTGTCATTCTAGATTATAAGCTTCAAGAGGGCAGAGACTATCTCATTGGCGCAATACTTAGTTTGCATTCCAGGGCATCCACTAGCTGCCTTTTCTTTTTCTTTGAGCCTGGTCTTCTTCTTCTGACCCTCCTATAGTATGGTGAGCCAGCCTCCAAGATGACTTCCAATGACCCTTGCCTCCTTTTGTAATCCCCTTTCACGTTGAATCATGGCTCGACCTTTGTGGCCAGGAAAATGGGGTAGAATGGACAGTGTATGATGTTGAAGGCCAGGTTCTAAAAGTCATTCCAGCACCCATCTTGGTCTCTTGGTTTTCTTGCTATGGGGAGGCTAGCTGCCATCGGCACAGTCAAGCAGTAACGTGGAGAGGCACTGAGTCCTTGGACAAGAGCCAGCAACCAGTTTGCCACTCATGTGTATGAGTCACCTTGGAAGTGTATCCTCCTGTTCTAGTCAAGCCTTCAGATGGCTGTAGGCCCAGCTGACACATTATTGCAAGTGCATGAGAGACCTTGAGCCAGAACTGCCCAGCGGAGACCTCCTTAAATTCCTAACCAGCAGGAGCCATGAGAGATAGTAAATCATTATTATTTTAAGCTGTTAAATTTGGGTGATTTGTTACACGTCCTTAAGAATCCAGAACACATAGTATAAGGTCATGCATGAAGTAGTGGGATGAAAGCATGACTATGAGAAACTGCTTAACGGGGATCCTTTTCATGTGGGACAGATCAGGGAACTCCTAAGAAAAGGGGCGGGCTCACAACATTCCTTGGGGACATCTAAGAGTCAGGTCTGAATGCAAGATCATTGGTGAGGTCATTTAAAGATATATGTGGCCCTTTCCCCTGGCTGGCAGTGCGGAGGCCGCATGATGCCTGGAGTTACTGTAAAAGACGTGAACCAGCAGGAGGTTCATCAGCGCTCTGGCAGCCTTTCTCAAAAAGTCGGGGAAGCTGAAAGTCCCTGAACGGGCGGTCAAGCACAAAGAGTTTGCTCCCTATGATGAGAACGGCCTCTACACACGAGCTGCTTCCACAGCGTGGCACCTGCACCTTGGGTGGCGCTGTGGTTGGCTCCATGACCAAGATCTATGGGGGACGTCAGAGATACAGTGACATGCGCAGCCACTTCGGCTGAGGCTCCAGAGTGTGGCCCACCGGGTCCTCCAAGCCCTGGAGGGGCTGAAAATGGCGGAAAAGGACCAAAATGGGGCCACAGACTGATACCTTAGGGACAGAGAGATCTGGACAGAATCTCCAGATAGGTGGCAGCTGCGAAAAAGAACCTGTGGAACAATCCATGCCGGGTTAATAAATTGCCTCATTTGTAAAAAGAAATAAAAAAATAAATAAATAAATGTGGAGGGCAGAATGTATCCATTATTCTGTCTTGTGAAGGAGACGGAAGTCAGGGGATTCAAAATACATTTGTAAGAATCTAGAACCTGTGTAACTTCCCTAGGTTTGTTTTTGTTACCCTGGTCTAGTTATCCAGGGTGAAAAGCTCTTGAACATTTGTCTGGGGTAACAAAGAGAAGGGGAGAGGGTTTGGGAGAGAGGAATTGCTGCACTCTAAAGCTACTTCAGGGGGTAGCTACCGGAAGCGGAAAGTAGGCCTTGGGAAGTTGAAGACAGAGCCTGACTGGGCCTGAGGTGAGCCCCGGGGCTGACAGCTGAAAGGCCTCTGAACTGTGTGGAATGAAGTGAGATGGGTTCAGTCATTTCCTGGGGCACAGGCACAACCGCCTTCCAAATCTGTCTTCTCCAGCAGAACCTTCCCCTTGTCAGAGCTGGTACCTCGCAGGAAAAATGTGACGAAATCTCCAACAGCTGTGGGAGGTGAATGCCCAGCAAAGTATTTATCCTCCTGGCACATTTGCCTGGCTATGTATTTCTGTAATTAATTGAAGTTGTTCAGTTAAGGTCTATTAAATTCTTGTCTCAAAATAAATGTTATCCGGAACTCCATGTGTTAACGAAAGCAGTGCTGTTCCAGTTAAGGTGGGAATGGGAGACGGGTGCTGAACCCAGCCTCCCTCAGCTTTGCCTCATCCCCCACCCCCACTTAGTATCTCCAGGGCCTTTCGCAGGAGCCCTGGCATTCTGAAAATCATAGCTTGAAAACCACAGATTGAGGACATTATAGCACCTGCTACCTGGTTTTATAATAATCTGCTATTTGTGATTATTTATGCCTCTGTTTTCTTCCACTACTGCAAATAAACAGATTAATCTTCCTCAGACACCATCCCATCATGTAATTCTCATGCGTGAGGCCTCTAGGAAGATTCCACTTTGCAGAAGTTACAGTCAGAGGGGCTTAAACATAGCTGGTACGTGCCTCCTCCATAAAGAAGAACCTAAATAGTGAGTAGATAATCACATTTCAAATAGGTCATCCAAAAAATAACACTGGAATTCAAGAGAAGTGTCAGGGAACACCTAAGGCAAGGAATAAAAGGGAAGCAAGGCAGCCTGTTCAGCTGGGATCAGCTAGGAGTCTGTAGAGACTCCCCAGTGTGGGGAAAGGGGAAGTGAGAGGTGCCTCGTGGTCCACATTCTCACCGTGGACTCCCGCAGTCTTCGCCATGGTAGAGCCCCTGAGCTGTGGGGGCCCTGAGACTAACAGAGAGCTTCCTGGAGACCACACAATGGCGCTGCCCCAGAGAGGAAGTTCACACTGGATCCCACATACCCCTGTCATCGGCAGCACCTGTAAGGTGTCATTTTGAGAGCCCAATACCAGGCAAATTGCACTCTCCCTGTGGTTCAGCAGTGCCTGCATCTCCGTGGCCCTGGAGCCCACTGAGATCCCCCACGTGCAGCTACCACCAAAGCTGGCTGCTGCCACTGGGGCTGAAGTGCAGGCCACTGGCTGTGACCCCCCTCCCTCCAGAGGCAGAGCCACTGTACATTTTCACAAACCCAGACAGAATCCTCTGCCTCTAGCTTTTGTTACTACGCTGCTGGGGCTAACGTGTGAGTGACGGGGCTGCTGCCATTAGGTCTGAAGCATAAGCCAAGCTCATCTACCTATAACTGCTGCCGCTGAAAGCAACTTCACGCTCCCCAGGAGCAGGGCCATAATGCAGTTGCTGCTGCTCCCAACCTGAGCATTCTGCTGGGGCTTGGGGATCGCTCTGTTTCTGCCTACCACAGCCAGTGCCAGTACACACCGTTGTTGGGGGGAACTGACTAGAAGCCTGCTCAGGCTGGCTTCCCCCTAACCTGTGCCAGAATACACAGTCTGTGGGCCTGAGGTTCATCCAGCCCAGTCCACCAGTGTTGGCACCTGAACACTCCTCCTGGGCGCCTGAGGTTGGCCCCACCCACCCTTCCACTTCCACCACAGCTGGCACCTGCTTGCACACAATACCTGCAGACCTGGAGACTAGTCTGCCCAGCACATTGCAGCCACTGCCAATACCACTGCACACTGCTTGGGACCTAGAGAGTTGTCTTACCACTGCCACTGCCGTCACTCACAACATGCCCACTGTCCAGTTCCTGAGAAGCTGCTCACCTGCCCAGCCAACCACTGCCACCAGCATGTGAACAAGCCACCTTCAAGCCTAAGAATCAGCCTGCTTGGACCGTCTAACACTGGTGCCACCATATGCCACCCTGGGGCTCAAAGACAGATACACTCAGCCTACCACTGTCACCATTAAGTCCCAAAGACTGCCCACCTGGTGTCCCAGTCCCCAACAATACTTCACCACAGCCTCCACTAATGACCTCATCCTAAGCCATTGAAGAAACCACAGACATCACTAACACTGCTTACAGCCATATAAATCACACAGAGACTACATTAGTGTACATACCCAGAATCAAGGCCAAAGTTCCTTACCGAAACAACACCATAGATACATCTTCATGAAAACGTCCTTCCCTATGAAAGCAAGTTCAAAGGCTGGAAGAAGCAACTGTTACACCAAATGCACAGATGTCAATATAAGGCCATAGGAAACGTGAAAGAGCAAGGAAATATGACACTTCCAAAGGAACATAAACTCACAGCTAACATTATACAGAATGGGGAAAAGCTGAAAGCCTTTCCTCTAAGAACAGGAACAAGACAAGGATGCCCACTCTCATCACTCCTATTCAGCATGGGAGTGAAAGTCCTAGCGAGAGCAATCAGGCAAACGAAAGAAATCAAAGGCACCCAAATTGGAACAGAGAAGTCAAATTGTCCCTCTTTCCTAATGATATGATCTTATACCTAGGAAAACATAAAGACTCCATCAAAAAACTCTTAGGGCCGGGCGCGGTGGCTCAAGCCTGTAATCCCAGCACTTTGGGAGGCCGAGGCGGGTGGATCACGAGGTCAAGAGATCGAGACCATCCTAGTCAACATGGTGACACCCCGTCTCTACCAAAAATACAAAAAATTAGCTGGGCATGGTGGTGCGTGCCTGTAATCCCAGCTACTCAGGAGGCTGAGGCAGGAGAATTGCCTGAACCCAGGAGGCGGAGGTTGCGGTGAGCCGAGATTGCGCCATTGCACTCCAGCCTGGGTAACGTGAGTGAAACTCCGTCTCAAAAAAAAAAAAAAAAAAAAAAAAAAAAAAACTCTTAGATATAATAAATAAATTCAGTAAAGTTGCAGGATACAAAATCAACACACAAGAATCAGTAGAATTTCTATACAACATTAATGAACTAGCCAAGGAAGAAATCAAGAAGGCAATTCTGTTTATGATAGTTATAAAAATAAATAAATAAAATACCTAAACTACATTTAACCAAGAAAGTGAAAGATCTCTACAAAATACTGATGAAAGAAATTGAAGAGGATTGAGAAGAACAAGATAGCTGACTAGATGCAGCCAGGAAATGCCTCTCCCACTGAGAGAAACCAAAATATTGACTAATCCATCACACTTCAAACAGATCTTTTGAGAGAAAACATAGAAAGTCAATAGAGAGGCAACACAGACACTAAGGTTGAAGAGGCAGGAAGCTGAGAATACTTCACAGAGTCACTGAGCACCAGGACCAGCTCCTGGCCCTAAACAGGTCCTAAGGGAGGGATTCAGCTACAAGAGATCTCATGACCCCCATAGACATTTGAATTGGCAGGGGAACTGCCTGGAAACTAGGCAGAGGCAGAACTTGAACCTGTGCTGAGCCCAAAAGGTTTTGCATGGGGGACAGCTGCAGCAACATGTGATCATAGGTGTCCTTCCTCCAAGGCTCTCCATTTTGTTCTAAGTGACTGTAGCCCTTGCTGACTGCCAGGCTGGAAGAGAGCAGGGCTGTCTTTCCTGCAGTGCTAGAGTGCATCTGATCTGTACATGCCCCTATCCACTGCCTCCTCCTAAGGCTCCTACCTGGCTGCTCAAGGAAGAGGGTGCACACAGCACACCCTCCACTGCCCTACCCGATTGCTTTGCTGGTGGCCTGGGAATGATTCAGCCTCCCCCATCCCCCAGTACAGCCAGTGCTCAACCCCAAGGGGCCAAAAGACAAAGCCATGGGCCAGGTCCCAACTCCCCAGGGTTTGAGCACACAGCTCAGCAGCATTGAGCTCAGATCTATGGCCTGAGTTCAAGCAGGTGAGGAGCCCCCACGCTCAGAACACCTCAGAAGACTGAGGTGCAGGTTCCTGCACCATGCCTCTCTTCACAACATCAGTCTGGGAAGGGTGTATCCTGTTTAACAGCCACAGACTCCGTTCAAGGAAGCCCTACGGCCCAGAACACTTAACAGCCCAGCAATCTGGGCATAGAAGGCTTGGAACAAAACTAGCTGTTTGGGCTTGCTCCGGGGACAGACACTGGAAGGAGACTCAGTCAGGGGAGTACAAGTTGGGTGGTTCCCACAGTTTTCTGCTGGGCAAACCCCCCCAGTCATGGGTGCTGCACCAGCTCCACACCAATAACACTGCTCTGCCTGGGGATCCTCAGTCTTGACTCACTGTATCTACAGACCATCTGCAGACATACCCCATAGCCCACTCTGACTGTGTCCAACACAGAGGACCAGTGGGTCTCGGGGGAGCTGTGGGTCTCCTGGCAACCTAACATTTGGCTCTGGCCACCCAAGGGAGGTGGGAGTATAGCCTGCCAGGGGCCCTCTTGGAGCTAAAGAAATGCAGGCATGACGCCAATGATTAGAGGGTGCTCCTCCAAGGTCTAGGAATAAAATTGGGGTCATCTCTCACCCCGACATCTCTCCCTCCTCAGAGCACCGCTGTGCATGCCCCGAAATATAAAAGAGGGACATGGCTGAATGACAGCCATTTTGCTGGCCCTTACTCTTAAGCTCCATCTACTGGAAAGCAGCCTGAATTACACCATCAAACAAAAATTCCTTCAACACGAATTGACTGTGAAATCCAAGGCAGGAATCTAGCCACAACTCAATAACCCATACAGAAAACCCCCAGAAATGAAGCCAATCAACTATATACAATACACAGCACAGTTAAAGTCTTAAGAATACAAAAGCATATAAAAACAAAAAGTCCCATCCAAATAACAGCAGCTTCAAAAGGATAAACACCAGCCCTTTCAGATAAGAAAGAAGTCAACAAGAACCCCAGCAATCAAGAAGGAGTGTTTCCTTACCTCCAGATGATTGCACTGGCTCCCCAGCAATGGACCCTAACCAGATTGAAATGTGGCTGGATTGACAGATACAGAATTCAGAATCTGGATGGCAAAAAAACTCAGTGGTATTCAGGAGAAAGTTGAAACCCAATCCAATGAAGCCAGTAGAGGGATACAAGAGTTGAAATAGCATTTTAAGAAAGAACCAAACTAAACTCTGGAATAGAAAAATTCATTATAGGTATTTCAAAATTCAGCTGGAAGCATTAACAACAGGTTAGACCAAGCTGAGTAAAGAATCTCAGAGCTTGTGGCCCAGTACTTTGGATCAACCCAGTTAGACAAAAATAAAGCAAAAATAATTTTACAAAATGAACAAAACCACTGAGAAATGTTAGATTATATAAAGAGACCAAACGTACAACACATTGGCATTTCTGAGAGAGAAAAAGAGAGAATAAGCAACTTGGAAAACATTTGAGGATATAGTGCATGAAAATTTCCCCAACCTTTCTAGAGAGGTTAACATGGAAATTCAAGAAATTCAGAGAACCCCTGTGAGACACTATGCAAGATAATCATCCCTAAGACACATAGTCATTGCACTTTCCAATGTGAAAGAAACATAATGAAAGGTTTCAGCTATAGAGAAGGGGCAGGTTATATACAAAGGGAATGCTAACAGGCTAACAGCAAACTTCTCAGTAGAAATCTTGCAAGTCAGAAGAAACTGGGGGCCTATGTTCAGCATCCTTAAAGAAAAGAAATTCCCACCAAGAATTTTATATTCTGCTAATCTAAGCTTCATAAGCAAAGGAGAAATAAAATATTTCCAGAGAAGTAAATATTAAAGGAATTTTAAGTCTTTAAGGGAGTCCTAAACATGGCAATGAAAGAATAATACCTGTCACCACAAGGCAAACTTAAATACATAGCCCATAGACCCTATAAAGCAAGTAACTACACAATCAAGTTTACCAAACAACAGCTAAAAACACAGGATCAAAACCTCACGTATTAATATTGAACGTAAATGGTCTAAACACCCCACTTAAAAGGCACAGAGTGGCAAGTTGGATAAAAAAACAAGACTCAACTATTTGCTGTCTTCAAGAGGCCCATCTCACGTATAATGACACTGACAGGCTCAAAGTAAAGGGATCTAACATGCAAACAGAAAACAAAAAATAACGGGGGTCACTATTCTTGTATAAAACAGACTTTAAATCAACAACAGTTAAAGAGGCAAAGAAGGGCATTAGATAATGATAAAAGGTTTAATTCAACAAGAAAACCTAACTGTCCTAAATGTATATACACCCAACATTGGAGTACCCAAATTCATAAAACAAGTACTTCTAAACCTACAAAAAGACCTAGATAATAATGGTGGGGGACTTCAACACCCCACTGACAGCATTAGACAGATCACTATAGCAGAAAACTAACAAAGAAATTCTGGATTTAAACTTGACACTTGATCAATTGGACCTTATAGACATCTATAGAACACTCCACTCAACAACTGCAGAATATACATTCTTCTCATATGCACACCAAGCATTAGACTGGCAACATGGTCAGCCATAAAGCAAGTCTGAATACATTTTAAAAAATGTAAATCATACCAGGCATACTCTTGCACCACAGTAGAATAAAAATAGAAATCAATACCAAGAAGATATCTCAAAACCACACAATCGCATGGAAATTAAACAACTTGCTCCCGAATGACAAATAATGAAATCACAAGGCAAAAATATAAAAAATTCTTTGAAATTAATAAAAACAGAGACATAACATACTCTGAAATGCAGGAAAAGCAGTGTTAAAAGGAAAGTTTATAGTGCTAAATGACTACATCAAGAAATTAGAACTATCTCAGGTTAACAGTCTAATAGCGTACCTAGAGGAACTAGAAAACAAGAACAAACCCCAAAGCTAGCAGAAGACAAGACAGAACTAAATCAGAGCAGAACTCAATGAAACTGAGATGCAAAAAAAATCCATACAAAGGACCAACAAAACCAAGTTTGTTTTTTGAAAGGATAAACAAGATTGATAGACCACCAGCTAGATTAACAATGAAAACAAGACAAGATTCAAATAAGCACAACATAAATTACAAAGATGATATTACAACCAATTCCACAGAACTACAAAAGATCCTCAGAGACTATTTGAACACCCCTACGCACACAAACTAGAAATATAGAAGAAATGGATAAATTCCTGGAAATACGCAACCTCCCAAGATTGAACCAGGGAGAAACTGGAACAGGCCAATATTGAGTTCCAAAATTGAAGCAGTAATAAAAAACCTACCAACCAAAAAAAGCCCTGCACCAGATGGATTCACAGCTGAATTCTACCAGACATACAAAGAAGAGCTGGTACCAATCCTACAGAAACTATTCCAAAAAATCAAGGAGGAGGGATGCCTCCCTAACTCATTCTATGAAGCCAGCATCATCCTGATACCAAAATCTGGCAATGACACAATGAGAAAAGAAAACTACAGGCCAATATCCCTGATGAACATAGATTCAAAAATCCTTAACAAAATACTAGCAACCCAAATCCAGCAGCACATCAGAAAGTTAATTCACCACAATCAAATAGGTTTTATTCCTGGGATGCAAGTTTGCTTCAACATACACAAATCAATAAGTGTGATTCACCACATAAACAAAATAAAAAACAAAAACCATATGATCATCTCAATAGACATAAAAAGGTTTTGATAAATCCAGATCCTTTTATGATAAAAACTTTCAACAAACAAAAAAGAAAAAAAAAAACTCTCAACAAACTAGGCATTGAAGGAACACACCTTAAAATAATGAGTCATTTATGACAAACCCATGGCCAACATCATACTGAATGTGCAAAAGCTGGAAGCATTCCTCTTGAGAACTGGAACAAGGCAAGGTTGCTCACTCTCACCACATAGTACCGAAAGTCCTAACCATACCAATGAGGCAAGAAATAAAAGGTATCCAATTGGGAAAATAAATTCAATGATGTCTCTTTGCTGAAGATATGATCTTATACCTAGAAAACCCTGAAGACTCCACCAAAAGGCTCCTAGAACTAATAAACATCTTCAGTAAAGTTGTAAAAAAAAATCAGTAGTATTCTTTTTATTTTTTGATGGAGTCTCACTCTGTCATCCAGGCTGGAGTGCAGTGGCATGATCTCAGCTCACTGCAACTTCTGCCCCCCCATTTCAGGGATTCTCCTGCTTCAGCATCCTGTGTAACTGAGATTACAGATGCCCACCACCATGCCCAGCTAATTTTTGTACTTTTTGTAGAGATGGGGTTTAGCCGTGTTGGCCAGGCTGCTCTTGAACTCCTGGCCTCAAGTGATCCACCCGCCTTGGCCTCCCAAAGTGCTGGGATTACAGCTGTGAGCCACCACGCTGGCCTAAAAATCAGTAATATTCTATATGCCAATAATGTTCAAGCTAAGAGCCAAATCAAGAATGCAATCCCGTTTATAATAGCCACAAAAACACCTAGAAATACATCTAGCCAAGGAGGTGAAAGATCTCTACAAAGAGAGCTATTAAACACTGCTGAAAGAAATCAGAGATGATGTAAACAAATGGAAAAACATTTCATGCTCATGGATTAGAAGAATCAATATCATTAAAATGGTCATACTGCCCAAAGCAATTTACAGATTCAACATTATTCCTATGAAACTACCAACATCATTTTTTCACAGAATTAGGAAAAAAGTATTCTAACATTCATAACAAAAAAGCCTGAATAAACAAAGCAATCCTAAGCAAAAAGAACAAAGCCAGAGGCATCACATTACCTGACTTCAAACTATACTACAAGGCTACAGGAACCAAAACAGCATGGTATTGGTACAAAAACAGACACATAGACCAATGGAACAGGATAGAGAACTCAGAAATAAAGCTGCACACCTGTAGCCATCTGATTTTCAACAAAGTCAACAAAAATAAGCAATGGGGAAAGGACTCCTTATTCAATAAGTGGTGCTGGGATAACTGGCTATCCATATGCAGAAGAATGAAACTGGACCCGTACCTATTACCATACACAAAAATTAACTCAAGATGGATTAAAGACTTAAATAGAAAACCTCAAATTGTTAAAATCCTAGAAGGAAACCTAGGAAATAGCCTTCTTGATATTGGCCTTGGAAAATAATGTGTGGCTAAGTCCTTGAAAATAATTGCAACAAAACCAAAAATTGATCAGTGGGACCTAATTAAAGAGCATGTGCACAGCAAAAGAAACTTTCAACAGAGTAAACAGACAACCTATAGAAGAGGAGAAGATATTTGCAAATTATGCATCTAACAAAGGTCTAATATCCAGAATCTAAAGGAAACTTAAATCAACAGGCAAAAGGCAAATAACCCCATTAAAAAGTGGGCAAAGGACATGAACAGGCACTTCTCAAAAGAAGACATTTGTGTAACCAACAGACATATAAAAAATGCTTATCATCACTAATCATCAGAGAAATGCAAATCAAAGCCACAATGAGATACCATCTCACATCAGTCAGAATGGCTTTTATTAAAAAGTAAGAAATAACAGATTTTAGTGGTACTGCAGAGAAAAGGGAATGCTTGTACACTGTTGGTGGGAATGTAAATTAGTTCAGCCACTGTTTGGAGATTTCTCAAAGAATTAAAAATAGAACTATTATTCAATCCAGCAATCTCATTACTGGGTACATACCCAAGGGAAAATAAATTGCTCTACCAAAAAGACACATGCATGCATATGTTCATTGCAGATGTATTCATAATAGCAAAGACATGGAATCAACCCAGACGTCCATCAATGGTGGACTGGTTAAAGAAAATGTAGTACATATACACTATGGAATACTACACAGCCACAAGAAAGAATGATTTCATAGCACAACAGGGGAACTATTAGTCGATAATAATTTACTTGTACACTTGTAAATAACTAAAAGAGTATAATTGGATTGTTTGTAACACAAAGATAAATGTTTGAGCGGATGGATACCAAATTTTCCATGATGTGATTATTATGCATTGCATGCCTGTACCAACATATCTATATACCCCATAAATATATATGCCTACTATGTATCACAAAAATTAAAAATAAAAAAATGTAAAAAATAGGTGAACAAAAGAAGAAGAAAGAACAAAATTATGTCCTTTGTAGCAAGATGGATGGAGCCGGAGGCCATTATCCTGAGTGAACTAATGCATAAAAAGAAAATAAAATCCAGCATGTAATCATCTATAAGTGGGAGCTAAACATTGGGTACACATGGGCATAAAGATGGGAACAACAGACATTGGGGACTACTAGATGGGAGAGAGAGGGAGGGAGGCAAAGGCTGAAAAACTTCCTATTAAGTGCTGTGCTTGATACCTGGGTGACAAGCTTCAATTGTACTCCACACCTCGGCAGCACACAATATACCTTTGTAATGAACCTGCACATGGATCCCCTGTATATAAAATAAAAATTGGGAAAAAAGCCAAAAACAAAAAAGAAATTGAAGAGAACACAAACAAGGGTAAGACATTCCACGTGCATAAATTGGAAGAATTAATATTGCTAAAATGACTACACTTCCCAAGGAAATGTACAGATTCAATGCAATTCTTGTCAAAATACTAATATCAATTTTCCAGAATTAGAATGAGCAATCCTAAAATTAATATGGAACAACAACAACAAAAAGCCTGAATAGCCAAAGCAATCCCAAGCAAAAAGGCATCACAGTATTTGACTTCAAGTTACATTACAAGGCCATAATAACCAAAACAGCACAGTATTAATATAAAAAGAGACACATAGACAATGGAACAGAATAGAGAATCCAGAAAGAAATTCAAGTATTTAGAGCCCATTGATTTTTGACAAAAGTGTCAATCATATACACTGGGGAAAGGACATTCCTCTTCAATAAATGATGCTGAGAAAATTGGATATCTATATGTAGAAGAATGAAATTTCACTCCTAACTCTTACCATACACAAAAATTAAAGACTCCAATGTAAGACCTCAAATTATAAAACTATCAGAAGAAAACATAGGGAAAACACTTCAGGATGTTGGTCCAGAAAATATTTTACAGCCAAGACCTCAAAAGCACAGACAAAATACACAAATGGGACTATGTTAAACCAAAAAGATTCTGCACAGCAAAGGAAACCATCAGCAGAGTGAAGAGACCACCTATTGAATGGGAGAACATTTTTGCAAGCTATTCATCCAACAAGGGACTAATATCCAGAATACACAAGGAACTCAAACAACACTAAAACCAAAAACAAATAATATCATTAAAAAGTGTGTGAAGGACATGAATAGGCACTTCTCAAAAGAAGATGTACAAGTGGCCAACAGGTATATGAAAAAATGCTCAACATTACTAATCATCAGAGAAAAGCAACTCAAACCACAGTGAGATACCATCTCATCCCAGTTAGAATGGCTATTATTAGAAGAAGTAGCAGATGCTGCTGAGGATGTGGCAAAAAGAGAACTCTTATACACTTGGTAGAAATGTAAATTAGTATAGCCATTATGAAAAACAGTATAGATGTGTCTCAAAAAACTAGAAATAGGCTGGGTGCGATGGCTCACACCTATAATCTCAGCACTTTGGGAGGCTGAAGTGGGAGGATCACTTGAGTCCAGGAGTTGGAGACCAGCCTGGACAACATAGGGAGACCCTGTCTCTACAAAAATATTAAGTTAAATTAAACAAAAAAACTAAAAATAGAACTACCATATAATCCAGCAATCCCGCTACTGGGTATTTATCCAAAGGAAAATAAATGAGTGTATCAGAGGGTTACCTGCACAATGTTTATTGCAGCACTATTCACAATAGCATAGATATGGAATCAACCTAAGTGTCCATCAACAGATGAATGGATAAAGAAAATATGGCATAAATACACAGTAGAATACTATTCAGCCACAAAAAGAATGAAATCCTGTCATTTGCAGCAACATGGATGGAACTGGAGGTCATGATGTTACGTGAAATAACCCAGGCACAAAAAGACAGATATCACATGTTCTGACTCATGTAGGAGCTAAAAAAGTTGGCCTCGTGGAGGTGGAAGGCAGAATGATGGATGCCAGATGCAAGGAAGGGCATGCAAGTGTGAGAGGTATAAGAAGAGAGGTTGGTTAAAGGGTAAAAACATAGTTACATAGAAGTTATAATGTTCCACAGCAGAGGAAGAGTAGCTAACAACAATCAGTTATATATTAAATATTTGAAAGTAGCTAGAAGAGAGGACTTTAAATGTTCTCAGCATGTAGAAATGATTAATGCTAGGCTGGGCATGGTGGCTCATGCCTATAATCCCAGCATTTTGGGAGGCCAAGGTAGGCAGATCACCTGAGGTCAGGAGTTCCAGACCAGCCTGACCAACATGGTGAAACCTTGTCTCTCTACTACTAAAAATACAAAAATTAGCCAGGTGTGATGTTATGTGCCTATAATCCCTGCTACTTGGGAGACTGAGGCAGCAGAATCGCTTGAATCAGGGAGGCAGAGGTTGCAGTAAGCCAAGATTTGCCACTGCACTCCAGCCTGGGTGACAGAGCGACATACTGTATTTAAAAAAAAAAAAAAAGTATTAATGCCCAAGGTGATGGCTATCCCAAATGCCCTGACTTGATCATTCCGCATTCTATTCATATAACAAACCAGGCAAGTCTAGTGCTGGTGTTTACAGCAGTGCGTCTCTGAGCCAGTCACTTAGTCCCTCTGAATGTTGACCTTCTGTCTGTAAAATCAGGAAAACACAAGGATTGGGAAAATATATGTAAGGCATTTGGTATATATAGGCACCCACTAAATGGTTGCTATTTTTCAAAAATTACATCACTCATTTGTTTCCGTTTATTGTAAAAATTTTCAAACACGTAGCAAAGTAGAAAGAGTTTTACAGTGAATAGCTGTATACTAACCACCTAGATACTATCATTAGCATTTTACTAAAATTGCTTCTTCACTTATCTGTCCATCTCTCCATTCTTCTATCTACCCATTAATCTATCTTATTTTAGTGATTCACTTTAAAGTAGATTGCAGGCGTCAGTACATTTTCCCCGAAATACTTCAGCATGCATTTCATTAACTAGAGTTCAGTATTTGTTTAGCTTTTTCTTTTGATGTAAAATTTAGATACAATGAAATGCATGAATCTTAAGAATACATTTGCTGAGGTTTGACAAATGTAAACACCTGTGTAATCCAAACATCCATCAAGACATGTACAACATTTGTATCACCACCAAAAGCTCCCTCATGCTGCTACAACAAGATGTCCTAGACTGGGTAAAAAGGAAAAAAGAAAGAATGTCTCCTCATGCCCCTTCCCCCAGTCCTTTCTTGTTTCACCCCTAAAAGTGACCATGTTCAGATTTTTTTCCCTCTATAGATTACTTATTATAGATCATCATGTAAGTAGAATCGTACGCAGGACAGTTGTTCAGGTGGCCTCAGACTGAGCCAGTTATTCCCCTTTTCTTGCTTGTAGTGCTCAAGGATAACTGTAGAATATGCTGGAAATGCAGCTTCTTGGGATGGGGGGAAGCTGGCTGGAACAACCTGGTTTTGTGCCTGTTCCCCGCTACCCAGAAACAGGATATCCTTGAATACTCTAGCCCATGTGTCACAGTACTCCGGGGTCTAAAACCCAGAGCAGGCTGCTTGCTTCCTTCAGCTGCGGTGCAAGTGAGGCAATCACCGTCACACTCATCTGCCCCAGGCAGTTTTCTGAGCCTTGCTCGACTGGGTCACAATGACTTGGGTTATCCCTTGCTGTTTATCTGTAAGTAATAAACCCACTACATGTAACTTGCATGTGTGGCTGTTCTGTCTTACCAGACTCACATAAGCAGTGTGCAGTGAACTTGCTTCTCATGATATAGTCTGTACTCTCATGTAAGGCTCTTTCACTTAGCATAATGTTTTTGAAACTCACGTGATCACTGGTCCACTTTGGGGTTTTGTTTTTGTTGCCCAGGCTGGAGTGCAATGGCCCAATCTTGGCTCACCTCAGCCTCCGCCTTCCGGGTTCCAGCGATTCTCCTGCCTCAGCCCCCTGAGTGGCTGAGATTACAGATGTGTGCCACCATGCCTGGCTAATTTTGTATTTTTAGTAGAGATGGGATTTCACCATACTAGTTAGGCAGGTCACGAACTCCCCACCTCAGGTGATCTGCCCACCTTGGCCTTGGCCTCCCAAAGTGTTGGGATTATAGGTGTGAGCCGCCGTGCCCATCAGGTTCATTTTTTTTTTAATTGCTGAGTAGTTTTCTACTGTATGAACATATCACCATTTTTTTGGCTATTATCTTGCTATTAATTTTTAATAAATGCTGGTTACCTTCTTTCTTTCCTATGGTAGATCGTCATGAACAATATCAACTGCCACAAAATTCAACCAGATGAGAATTGGCATCCCTGAGACAGAAAAAACAGTGAGCCGGTGAGAGAGGACACTGCTTACCACAGGTCTTTAGCCAGTTCTTTAGATATAGCATAATCAGAGATAGATTAGATTTTAATTCCCTCCAGGGAGATCCCTCACTTTGTCTTATTTTTATTCAGTGCATTTCCCCAGCTTCCCCCACCATGAAATGACTTGGAGCCAATTACGAGCCTTCTGCTTCCTCATCAGTAATATTTATGACTATGGAAATATTTATGGTGCATGGAGAGAGC
Source organism: Sapajus apella (assembly GCF_009761245.1). Classification (NCBI taxonomy): domain Eukaryota; kingdom Metazoa; phylum Chordata; class Mammalia; order Primates; family Cebidae; genus Sapajus; species Sapajus apella. Next base: position 6,956,543 of record NW_022437009.1, on the reverse strand, counting down.
TTGGGTCAGGTAGGAGACCAAGCTTTTGCTGTCCTTGTAAATGGGATTTGTCTCCTGCTTGTTTTTGCCAGAGTTGTAAAATGGAAGAGTGCACATAGTATAGTTTAGGGTTGCTTTTTTTTTTTTCATCTAAACTTTGCATTCAGGCTGTGGATTATTACTGACCTTTGTGCTTGGAAGGAAGGAGGCATTTTGGTTTTCTGGAGACTTTGGTAGTGTCACCCCATTTTTCTGGGCCTGCCATCAAATGCTCTGTTCAGGCTAGAGCTATAACATACTAGGGGAAGACCTTTTTTATCCAATGACAGAAATTTCTGCAATCTGTACGAGGCTCAGGAGCTGCTGGAAGTCACCTACATGCATAAATGTGGAAGGGCCAGAGTCATTTTATGTTTCTGGGAAAATTGCCAGGGAAGCAGTTCTTTCACCCCAATATCCATTTCTCTTTACCTTCCCTGTGTGCCTTTATTCCCATCTCCCAGGAATTTCCTTTCTGCTTCCAAGTCTAAGGCCTCCACCTGGACTGGGAGCCCAACCTCTGCTACCCAGACCTGGCCCATCTCTGTGGTTAAGAATTCCACTGTAAATGTGGCTTCTCCCTTCCCCTTTCCCCCACCGCCCCCAAACACTCTTTCCATCTCTCCTATAATATTGAAACATATAAAAATAATATTTGTATCAAGAACACATTTATACAAGCAGATCTATTTAGGAATGCCTCCTATGTGCCAAGTCACCCTTTCACGTGACTGCCCTCTTTGCCTCTGGAATTCTCAAAACCTGCACTCCTCACTCCTTAGTCCCTCACAGCCTTGTCCATCCTCACCACTGTACTGAGAGGGTCCCGAAGGTCGCCATCGACTTCTCAGCTGGCAGACGGGACAGGCTGTCCTCAGTCCTGCCTCCTTCTGGTCCTGATAACGCATCCCCTCCCCGTCACCTTCTGTGATGCAGCAACATCCATCACTTCCCGCTGTCCTATCATTCTGACTTTTCCTTTATTGGATTTTATTTTTCCCTCCACATCCTAAAGGTGGTCATTTCTCAAAGTGACGTCCTTGAACCGACGTCATCCCCACCACAATTTCAGCTCCTCCTGGGGGCAGCTGTATCCCGAGTCTGTGTCTAGCTCTAACCTCCCCTTGGATTTCAGACCCTAATTCCAAGTTGCTTTCTAGACACCTCTTCCTGAGTCACTTCACCCCTAAACCCAGCCTTCTCTCCTAAGTGAAGAGGTATAAAACATGGCTTCTGCCCCCGGGAGCTTATAATTTAATCAGAGAGACACACATGCAGATTTTGAAATGTTCTGTAACAAACCCCAAGAGCTAATTAACATGAAAGGTAATGTGATCATGAAAGTCATGCCACATGACAAAATGTTCATGCTGTTCTTACTCACAGTAGAGAGAAGCCGTGGGCTCATTGCCCAGGAATGGTCTTATAGAACCTGCGTCTTAAGACCATTGGCCTGGGGGGATATGATAACTTTAGATATCATCTAGAGCTGGTGATCTCATTAAGGTCTCAACAGTAAGGAGGGACAGAAAGGGGTGTTCATTCCAGACATGCAGAACAGGGTAAGGAAGGACCTTTCAAAGAACGCCCTTTCAGCCTGCATTCAGCCACACCGGGCATGATGCTTCTTGACCTGAGGTAGAACTACTCCCTTAGGGAGATTTTGGAGGCTCTTTGTTGTCAATTGTCACAATGACTGAGGGATGCTAGCAGCATTTATCGCCTGGAAATCAGAAATGACAAATGTCCTGCAATGAGCAGGTTAGTCCCATGTCCAGCCAGTGATGCCGAGGTTGAAAAACAACACATGTGAGGCAATGGGAAATTGACCCTTCCCTGTCATCTCCATGCTCCCAAGAACTCCATTCTGACTGGTGAAAAACTAGTAATGGAATTACCCATATATGAAAGTAACTAATGCCCAGTAGACAAATCAAACAGTTGCCTAGGCACCAGCAAACGGAGAGACAGAAAGTAGGGTAAGTTCAGCTGAATGAGCTTATTCTCAATTTTGCAGACTGAAAATCGAGAAGCGTGCTTTTTAAAAATTTTAGCATAAACTTGAATGTTAAACCAAAAAATAAAATTTTATTTTGAATTTCATGTGCTGTAAAATTTTATTTTGAATTTCATGTGCAAGTCCCTGTAAACTTGTCATTGCTTAGGGCAATAAAGACATTAATCAGGTTGTAGGAGTATCCCATAAAAAAGCCATAAATGTGTGATTGAGGAGTTGCTGGAAATATCCACGAGGCTGACGAGGCTCATCTCAGGAACGAAAGACTGAAAAGGAGTGTAATTAGGAAATCTAATCAGTGGAGCTCTGTTTTCTGGGGGAAGACTATAAACAGATGACGAGAGACCAGTCACTGGTCTGTTGGTCAACAAATACTTATCTACTTACTACTGTGTCCTAGGCACTGGGCTGGGCACTGGGGTACAGTGGAGAACAAGACAAGTCTCTGCCTTCAGTGTGTTAACTTTCTGGAGTGGGGGAGGGGGAAACAGACAAAAATACCCATAGACACAGACCCATTCATACACATCCAGACAGACACACAGATGATCACAGGTCAGCAGAAAGCCTACAGAACAGTGAGTCAGAACCATTTTGCAGGTTTTTCCAGCCCTCTCAGGGGAGGTCTCTGGCCACTTGATGATGGGATCCCCAGGTCTCAGCAGTGCCGGTGGAAAGGAACCTTGAGGCTACCTACCTTCCCTTGTCCCTGCACACCCTGTCCTAGCTCAAGGTGCCGAACCTGGCAGTGGCATCTTGGGCAGGGCAGCATGGTGGGGGGCACACAGCACTAGGAAAATCTCCAGAGTCAGAGCAAGGGAATCTGAGCCATACTCAAGTCTGGGTGGCTAGGAGCAGAACTTGACCAGGGGGACCAGTCGTAGGAAGATCCTGATTGCTCACCAGATAAAGCGCTGGAGCATACGTTCTTGCCCTATTGGCTGTTGGGCTTGTGGGGGTGTGGTCTGATTTAAAGGAAATGGGAATTATTTTATGAACAATTCAGCCTGGTGTCAGAAGTGTGTGACTCAGAGTCCCAACAGGAAACAGATGTCACACTCATTAGAGTAACTCAAGGAGAGTGAACTTAACAAAGGTGAGGGTGAGGTGGTGGGAAGCCAGAAGAGGTGTTGGGGTATTTCTGCAGCTGGTAAACTGAGCAGCAGAGCTGTAACCACCCCAGACCCAGGTGAAAGGGGAGGGAGTGGATATTGATACCAGGAAGTAGAAAAGTCACATAGAGGAAGGTAGAGATGACAAGGTTGCCTTGAGAGAGACAGAGGGGCACAGCCAGCCTTGGGCCTCCTCATGGGGGGCCTTGTTCCTCTGCTCTGCAGTATTCATGGGCTCCCCATTGGACAGTCAGTGAGAAGTCAGCTGACAGAGTGAGCAGAAAATTAGCAGCACATGGTGACCAGCAGCCAAGGACGCAGGTAGTCCTGTAACACCCTCCACTGTAAACCAGGAACCCAGTCTCCCAAGAGGTTAGCTAGCTTCAGGAAGAAAGAGGAACTACGCACCAGCCTGGCACCTGCCCTGATGTGACTCTTATCTTGCCTACCCAACTCCATCAGTTACACAGTGTTTCCCTTTGGAGCTGTCTGCTTCTCCCGCCCCATGCCACACTACCTACCACCCTCTCTCACCTGAATTTCTCTAACAGCCTAGCTGTCTCATCCAGTCCTCTCTTGACCTTGCACCAGATCTTTCCAACGTGCTGGCCTGTCATTTTCTTCGCTGACACCACCTCACATAGCATCCAAATGAAATCCACACAGCTTACCATGGCTCATGAGGCCCTTCACAGTCTGGCTGCGGATTACATTCCAGCATCATTTCTTGCCAGTTCTCAATCCCCCTCAACAAATGCCCCTCCTCAAATCCATTCCACTATGGTCCAGCCATACAGAACTGCCCTCTGATCGCTCTCTGACTCCAAGGCCTTTGCACATGCTATTTCTCCTCCCGAAAGTCAGGAAGTCAATTCTAACTGGGCTCTTTCTCATTCCTCATTCCTTTGTTGCTGGTTGTTCTGGGCAAGGGTTCCGTGCCGTTCTTATATGCTCCCATAGCATCCTGACTCTGCCCAAATCATAATTTTTAAAAGTGAATTCAAGAGAGGTTTACTGAGTACCTGGAACGCACCAAGCCCTTCCCGCCTCAGGCCTTTTCTCACGCGGTTCTTTCTGCTTGGCATGTTCATCCTTTCACTCTTCATCTGGGTAACCCTTTTTATTCTTTGAGTCTCCCTAAAACACTATTTCCTGCAAGAGGTCCCCTGTCCCTTTTCTCTTCCACAGCATCCTGTATGACTTCGATAATGTGATGTCTGTCTCCTTCTCTCCACGTGAGAAGGGGCCAGGTCTGTTTTGTCTGTGATTGTGTGCCCCTCCCTAGCTCAGAGCCCGGCATGCAGCAGGCACTGGTCACATATGTGGTAAAGGAGCGAGGCAATAGGGCTCTCCCGTTAGACCGTGACAAGGAATAAAGAATCGTATGTTCCAGGGGTGAACTCAGGTTTTGTGGGGCCTGAAGGGTAGACTTAAGAAGCTTTCTTATTTAGGAAAAATACAAAATTACAAGAACAAAATTAGGCAAGAAAGTGGACCTTTATGTAGATTGGGAAAAGAGATAACCACAAATTGTAAAACTTTTAGAGTGGAAAAATACTTCAAGTATTACAAAATTAGAAAAATAATATCATGTTTTTGTTAGTTAACTGCCTAGCACACTGCAGGAAGTCTTTCTCCACATTATTTGGCTGAATAATACTCTTTTATCGCCTCTTCATCTGTAACGATTTTGTAATACTTTCTGTATAGAGAATGGAATGAGAATTAAGTCCTCTGGCATAATAAAAATTATATTTATGATTGATGGTTGGGATGCATAAAAACGTGTGACCACAGCCAGGCATACTTGTTGTTTGTAGGACTGCTACAGTTTGCATTCCACAAACACAGGGATTCTGACAAATTCTATTCGGCATTTTACAAAGGGGAAAAAAGGAACGCACATAATTGTTTTGCCGCATTACGCGATATAGGACTATGTATCACTGAGAACTGAATTGTATACTAACAATCTTACACATCTGATGATTGGAAGAATTTCCTACGGACTAGCTTCTGGCTCTATACACTTCAAATCTTGTTTCTCCTCTATTACGCACATGCTTCCAGGGCCAGGTTCCATGGGACACTCACAAATCTCATTTGGTCTTTGGCCCTGTATTAAGTGTCACAATGCCAGGTAAGTTGGCACCATGGGCAGTAAGAGTGTTCCTGGGAGTTCAGGACCATCCTGGCCAATATGGTAAAACCCTGTCTTTACTAAACATACTAAAATTAGCCGGGTGTGGTGGCGGGTACCTGTAGTCCCAGCTACTCAGGAGGCTGAGGCAGGAGAATCACTTAAACCCAGGAGGTGGAGGTTACAGTGAGCTGAGATCACACCACTGCACTCCAGCCTGGTGACAGAGCGGGACTCCGCCTAAAAAAAAAAGAAAAAGAAAAAAGAAAAAGAGCGCTCCTGGGAGCCATTTCTACACTGAGATGGCTGGCAAAAACCAACACTACACAAAAGTGACAAAATGACTGCAAACAACCTAGATATGTCCCATAAAACAACTGTATCCCTAACTTAACTTCCCCCATCCAGATCCCAAAAATGTCCATGGCCACTCAGTTCTGGGCAACACGAGGGGGAGTCTGACAGAGGGAAAGTCTGAGTGGAAAGAGATAGCAGTCTTAGTGAGTTAAGTTTGGCAAGTTTCACAAAACATATGATCGCCACAGACACATTACGAGGGCCCCCTTCAGAACTGTCCTAAGGGGTGGCCCTAAAGCTTAAGCTTTGTTAACTTCATAGTAAATTTGCTTCTGCCTGTATTGTATTCATTACTATGTGTGGCCCCTGGTACCACACCTGGCACATAGTAGTTGCTTAATAAATATGTGCTGAGTGAGGAAAAGTGTTGCTTGGCCTCATTACCCAGGAGATAGTCTCTTTCCCCAGTAGATCTCATCACTTTGTTTGAAAGCTGGGACTCAGATAGTTGAGTAGACTTATTGGAGGCACTGGGAGAGGAAAGAAAGGGACCGCTTGGTGGGATAAACTTTCCCATTTCCTCATCACCGGACAAGTAAGCCAATGCCAACACATCAGCTGCCCTCATTAGCAGTGAAGCGGCCCTGGCTGCCCTCCTGGGGTCATTCTAATTGGCTCCAATCAGAGAAAGCCAGGTCTGGGCTTTATTAACAGTGACAGCAGCTCTACCGTTAGAAGAGCAGGTAGAAAGGTCACACTGGAAACACCATTTCCAAGCACAGAGTAATTACAGACAGCTCATTCTGGCTTTCACAGGTATGCTGAGGAATCTTTATTTATCCAGTCCTGCTGATAGTGGCCTTCCGGCTTCCTGCTTCCATTTTCTTCCTTGTTGTGAGACGGTTGAACTTTGGGGTCCCACACACTTTTTTTTTTTTTTGAAACAGAGTCTTGCTTTGTCGCCAGGCTGAAGTGCAGTGGTGCGATCTTAGCTCACTGCAACCTCCGCCTCCTGGGTTCAAGTGTGCCTCAGCCTCCTGAGTAGCTGGGATTACAGGCATACGTGCCACTGCACCTGGCTGATTTTTGTATTTTTAGGGTTTCACCATATTGGTCTCGATCTCTTGACCTCTTGATCCGCCCACCTCGGCCTCCCAAAGTGCTGGGATTACAGGCATGAGCCACCACATCCGGCTCACATTTTTCTTTATGGCCTTGAGTCCAGCAAGAAGAAAAAGCCTGGATTCCTAAGGGTCTGACTCTAGGTGTCTCTGGTGCTGGAGAATTGGAGTCTAACGTGCTAGGGTAAGGAGAGTAGGCTATGTTCTACACGGGCGTAAGTCTTTGGAGGACCGTGGTGTAAAGGTACTGGTGACGGAGAAGCAAAAGCACTTCATGCTCTAGCAGCCACTCGGCACATCCACCTTGTCTGCTGCTCTCTCGGCGAAATCTTCCCGGACCCCCGGGCAGTGAGCCACTCCTCTGTGCTCCCACAACATCGGGCTCATGTCTCTATGACACGACTCACGGCATTGTCTTTCATTTATTAGCTTAGCCACCTGTCTTCCAAGATGGACTGTCAGCAACTCAAGGGCACTAACAAGTCTCATTCATATTTACAGTTCTGGTTTATTCCCTAAGCACAGGGCCTAGCACTTGGTACATATTGACTGACTGTCCAAAGAAGGGAGTGGAAGACATTGGTAATAAGATGAACCAGGAGTTTCCAGAGAGCTGAACACATGGAAGTTCCTGGAGGGTGGTGCACCCAGCTCCATGCTCCTTCCCCCAAACCTTGCTCTTGTGTCTCTTCATCTGTGTCCTTTATAACAAACCAGTAAACATAAGGTCTATAAGAACGTAATAGGGTGAAGTGAGGTCATAAGGGCAGCGCCTTATCCCATAGGACTGTTGTCCTCATAAGCAGAAGAAGACACCATGAAAGCTTCTCTCCACACAAGCATAGCAAAGAGGGCATATGAGGACACAGGCAGAAGGCAGCCACGCACGATGAGGGATGAGAGCCCTCCTCAGAAACCAACCCTGGTGGCGCACTGATATTAGATCTAGCCTCAAGAAATGTGAGAAAATAAATTACTGGGTTTTTTTTTTTTTTTCTTTTTAAAGATGGGGTTTCTCCATGATAGCCAGGCTGGTCTTGAACTCCTGACCTCAGGTGATCCACCCACCTCGGCCTCCCAAAGTGCTAGGATTACAGGTGTGAGCCACCGCACCCAGCCTCAACTGTAGTTGTTTTTTTTTTGAGACAGAGTCTTGCTCTTCTTGCCCAGGCTGGAGCCCAGCAGCATGATCTCAGCTCACTGCAACTTCCGCTTCCTGGTTTCAAGTGATTCTCCTGCCTCACCCTCCCAAGTAGCTGGGATTACAGGTGCCCGCCACCACACCTGGCTAATTTTTTTTTTTAAGTAGAGATGGGGTTTCACCATCTTGGCCAGGCTGGTCTTGAACTCCTCACCTCGTGATCTGCCCATCTTGGCCTCCCAAAGTGCTGAGATTACAGGGATGAGCCACTGAGCCCGGCCTCCTTTTTTTTTTTCTTTCTAAAAAAGATGAACTTGTGCGGGCATAGAGTTTTACAGTAGAAATAGCAGGTCTAAGAGGTTAAGTTTGGTCTTGGGAGTAAACTGGTTCAAATTCCAGCTCCACCGCTATTTTAATGAGAATTAGGTTTGGCTACAAATGACTGAAGCCCCAAAACAACAGCGGCTTAAGCAAGTTAGATGTTTACTTTTCTCTTTCACGTAGAATTCTGGAGGTGGCCACCTCAGGACTCCCAAGTTAGCTCCAGCGTGTCCTGGGGCACTCAGGCGCCTGCTCTTTTGCGGCTCCGCTGTTAATAGCCTTGGTCCCATCATGGCACTGGGTGGCACCCTCCAGCTCAAGCCGTCATGTCTGCATTTCACCGGCAGAGAGAAGGCTCAGAGTTCCAGGAAGTTGCACATCCCTATCCTGTTGCCCACAAATTAGTCACGTGGACACCTAGCTTCAACAGAGTCTGGAGGATGTAGTTATAACTCTAGCAGGCCACATGCTTAGCTAAAAATGAGGGTCTAATACTGTACATGAGGGAGAAATTCGATTTCAGAGAAAAATAGTCTCTGTCGTACTCACTAACTATGTGACTTTGGGGAAATGAATGAATCTCTCTGATTCTCAGTTTCCTCGTTCAAGAGATAGAAGAATGCAAACAAACACCTTAGCAAAGTGCCTTGCATTGCTGAAGGGCTGAGCTACTATCATTTTCCTTTGGCTGTGGCTAGGCTGGCAGGAGGTGGTGTCCCTCACAGGAGCACGTCCACTTAAGCCTGCCTGAATCTGAGTTTTTATTTGTGACTTGGGGTTTGTTACATCTGCGTTTTGAGCACTGTTCTCATAATGGAGTTTCCTGATTTGGGGAAGTATTGTTCAGAAAAAACTTGCAAGCAGCTAGATTTTCTTCCAGTAAAATGTGATATGTGTAAACAAGAATTCTGTAAAGGTCATTTTACATATGCCACACGTAAGTGTCCATCTGCCTTCCAGAAGGATGTTCAGGTCCCGGTATGCCCACTCTGTAATATCCCCATCCCAATAAAAAAGGGACAGATCCCAGCCGTGGTGGCTGGCGATCACATGGATAGAGACTGTGACTATCATCCTGGGAAGAAGAAAGAGAAGATTTTTACATGCCGGTGCTCAAAAGAGGGCTGCAAGAAGAAAGAGATGCTGCAGATGGTGTGTGCCCAGTGTGACGGCAACTTCTGTGTCCAGCACAGACACCTCCTGGACCACAGCTGCAGACCCAGGAGCTGCCCCACCATCAAAGCCAGGTGAGAAGAGACTCGGCTGTGATGGCGCTGGCTGGGAACACATGGTAGTGTGCTGGAACCAGCTTACACTCCAAAGTGCGTAGTGCAGCGACACTGAGCGCCGGCCCACACTAAGCTGCTGATTTTAACTGTTTGTTGAGGTAGATGGGAATGTAATAAAATTGAATGCCGAAGTTGAAAAAAAAAAAAAAACCCCAAGATTCTGCACGTTAGTTTTCTCATTTATAGAATGGAGGCAACAATAACCCTTTCTTTATAGGGTTCTTGTGAGGATTATTTGCGATATGGTATGTAAAGCATTATGTAGAGTACTGAGCAAGAAAGACTCTGTAAATGCTGGCTTCTTCTCTTATTAGTAGTCAAGACAAGCCCGGAGTGACCTTGAGACCGACCATGAAGAGGATGCTGGAGAAGGTTCCATGAGATTCAGACTCCAAAATTCAACTCATTCTAAGGGGCGGGACTGATGCTGTAACCAGGAGGCAATAAATTAACTTGGCCCACAGTGAGTGTGTTAGTGCGCTTGCATCTTGAATTCTCACCAAATAGAGCTAACCTTAAAGGCAACGGGAACATCCTCTGCCTTCCTGCATGTTTTCACTCCCCAGCAATTCTCATCTACAGGATGCCTTCCCCAAAGGGCTCAGGGAAGAAGCACCAGGATTAGGAGTCCTAAAAGTCAGAAGGAATTTCTGGCCCCAGCAGGACCTGGAGGGCTGTGCCCAGGCTGTGAATGGGCTGGGAAAGCCTGTCCCCTCAGGCAGAAGTTGCAAAGGAGCAGAAAATAAGCCAAAATGAGGTGAGACAGACTTCAGCTTGATGAAACGAACAAAACACTATTTCTCTTTAGCTCAGGCTCCTGGGATTAGTGGTTAGGACCCCAGAGTATACTGGGTGTTTATTCTCGCTTCGAGGAAAAGGAAGGGTCGGAGGCACAGGGCCTCGCCTGGTAGCTCCTTGTTGCTTCTACTTCTTGCAGAAGCCAAACTGGGACCCTCTGCCATGTACCCTTCATGTTCACAGGCTGCTTCTCAATTCAGCCCCAGCTGAGCAACTGCCAGGGGTCCCTGAGAGATGGGAAAGACTGGGTGGGAAATGGATGATTGCAACCCTGCTGGTTCCCAGGCTCCCAGGCTCCCAGGGAACCCTTCCCACTCAGCGCAACTGACTGCCACGGTGACTGCTCCATCAGTTCCCACGGCTGCTGGGCAACCCACCTGTAAAGGAAACCCCTGTTTGATCCCAGAACATTCCCACCTAAATCACAAATCTGCTGTTCTTCTGCAGTCTGCAAAGAGGATGTATCATCTGAAGGGAAAAATTGGAAACAACCTAAATAACTAAGGAAAGGAGATTGGTTGCACAAATGATGGTTACATCATTTCAAGTAATATTATGTGGCCATTAAAAAAATATAATCACGAGGATTATGTGGTGACTTGGAAAAGTGCTTATGACATTAAACGAAAATATAAAATCTCATCTCTGCCATGAGCGCAGTGGTAAAAACTGTATGTACATCTGGATAAAGAAAAATACACCAAAAAAAAGGGGAAAAAATGGGGTGGGAGAATGGTGGGTACAATTTCCCCTTTCATGTATTCTGGTATCTGTTCCTCTGTTTGTGCACTAAGAAAATCATTTTAAACTCTTGCTCACTAACCTATTATGCACTTTCACCTTTCCCCAAAGAGGAAGAAACCTCATCCATTAAAATTTGCAAGTGTAGCTCCTCTGCTTATTTTGATATCAAATTTTTAATCAATATTCTCAGGAAAAGATATGACTATTTTAAGTTGAAAGCAAATTACAGATGAACTCAGTTCCCTGGTCAATTCTCCTCCCAGTAGGTGGTGATAGTTAAAACCAGCTCCTTAAGGGCCAAATCAGTCCTACCCCTGCAGTGAGGACTGTAAACAGCTTGGATTCTTCAGGTGCTCAGCGTTTGAATTCCTGGGCCACCTGCAGACTCACCTGAAGTAGACATTGGAGGTGGGGCTGGTTACTGTTCGGCACCAGGAACAAAGCTACTCAAAAATCCTTACTCTTTGAATTTGAGTGAATTCTGAGTGAACAGGAAAAATAAGAAAACATCACTTAACAATGACCCAGAATTTCAGGAGCCATTTTAATACCATCCTTGCCACGAACTCATTGTGTAAGGCTAAGCACATCACTCAACCACTCTCCAGATTAAGGGAACGGATTGTAACCTGCCTGTAAATGGCTAATGGACAGAAAACCAGGAAAACAATGGCGCTGAACACTTTGCAAATAGGAAACAGAGTCCATTTGAAAGCACTGGGAGCTGGAGTCAGAAAGTCTGGATCCAAGCCAAGGGTCTGCCGTACATGATCACTGGGACTCCAGGCTATTCGTTTCTGAGTCTGTTTCCTCATCAGTCAAATGGGGATAAGACTCTAAGCAACCGGATTGTTGTGACATTTAAGTGAGTTTATGAGAAAAAGCTTTGTAAATTGTAAAGCACATGTATGAGTTTGTTATGGTTGTCGTAATAAAATTCCACAGACTGTGTGGTTTAAGCAACAGAAATTAATTTTTTTTCTTTTTTTGAGACAGAGTCTCACTCTTGTCACCTGGGCTGGAGTGCAATGGTGTGATCTCAGCTCAGCGCAACCTCTATCTCCCCATTCAAGCGATTCTCCTGCCTCAGCCTCCTGAGTAGCTGGGATTACAGGCATGCACTACCACGCTCAGCTAATTTTTTTATATTTTTAGTAGAGAAAGACTTTCACCATGTTGGTTGGCTGGGCTGGTCTCGAACTCCTGACCTTGGGATCTGCCCGCCTCGGCCTCCCAAAGTGCAGGGATTACAAGCATGAGCTGCTGCACCCAGCCCTCCCCCTGCCCCCCGAAATTTGTGAAGCCAGAAGCCTGAGATTAAGGCGTCAGCAGGGCTGGTTTCTTGCAAGGCATCTGCTTGGCTTACTGGCAGCCACCTTCTCTGTGTCTTCCCATGATCTTTCTCCACGTGTGTCTGTGTCCTCGTCTCCTCTTCCTATAGGACACCCATCATATAGAATCAGGGCCCACCCAAATGACCTCAGTTTAACTTAATTCCTTCCTAGAAGACCCATCTCCAAATACAGACATATGTGATTTGCTTTATTGTACTTGGCTTTATTATGCCTCACAGAAACTGCTTTTTTTGCGAATAGAGGGTTTGTGGCAACCCTGCATTGAGCAAGTCTCTTGGCATCATTTTTCCAAATACACGTGCTCACTTCATGGCTTTGTGTCACATTTGGGTAATTCTCATAATATTTCAGACTTGTTCATTATTATTTCTGTTATAATCATCTATGAAAAGCGATTACTTGATGTTCCTATTATAATTGTTTTAGGGTGCCATGGACTGTACCCATATAAAAATGGCAAACTTAACTGATGAATTTGTGTGTTCTGATTGTTCCACTGACTGGCTCTTCCCCAATAGCTCCTTTCCTTGGGCCTCCCTGTTCCCTGTGACACAATATTATTAAAATTAGGCCAATTAGTAATCCTAATATGGCTTCTAAGTGTTCAAGTGAAAGGAAGAATTACATGTCTCTTTCAAGCAAAGCTAGAAATGATTACATTTACCGAGGAAGTCACGTCAAAAGCTGAGACAAAGGCTAGGCCTTTTGTGCCAAACAGTTAACCAAGTTGTGAGTGCAAAGGAAAAGTTCTTGAAGGAAATCTGAAGTGCTAGTCCAGTGCACACACGAATGGTAAGAAAGCAAAACAGCCTTATTGCTGATATGGAGAAAGTTTGAGTGGTCTGCATAGAGGATCAACCAGCTACAACATTCCCTTAAGCCAAAGCCTAATCTAGAGCAAGGTCCTAACTCTTTTCCATTCTGTGAAGGCTAAGAGAGCTGAGGAAAATGCAGAAGAAAAGTCTGAAGCTAGCAGAGGTTATTTCTTGAGATTTCAGGAAGGAAGCCATCTCAAAAACATAAACGTTCAAGGAGAAGCAGCAAGTGCTGATGCAGAAGCTGCAGCAACTTACCCAGAAGATCTGGCTGAGATTATCGATGAAGGGGCCTACATTAAACAACAGATTTTCAGTATAGATGAAACAGGCTTATATTAGAAGATGCCATCTAGAGCTTTCATAGCTGGAAAGGAGAAGTCAATGCCTTGTTTCAAAGTTTCAAAGGATGTGCTGATTCTCTTACTAGGGGCTATGCAGCTAGTGACTTTAAGTTAAAGCCAGTGCTTATTTGCCATTCCATAAGTCCTAGGGCCTTTGAGAATTATGCTGATTCTACTCTGCCTATGCTCTATAACTTGGACAACAAAGCCTGGATGACGGCATATTTGTTTATAGCATGGTTTACTGAATACAGTTGACCCATGAACAATCCAGAGGTTAGTGGCACTGACCCCCACCACAGTCAAAATTTGTGGATAACTTTTGACTCCTCCAAACTTAAGTACTGATAGTTTACTGTTGACCAGAAGTCTTACCAATAATATAAACAGTCAATTAATACATATTTTGTATATGTGTTACATACTGTATTCTTACAACAGATCAAGTTAGAGAAAATAAAATGTTAGTAAGAACATAACAAGAAAGAGAAAATGTGTTTATTATTCATGAAGGTAGAAGTGGATCATCATAAAGGTCTTCATCCTTGTTGTCTTCATGATAAGTAGGCTGAGGAGGAGGAGAAGGAAGATAAAGTGTTGGTATTGCTGTCTCAGAGGTGGCAGAGGTAGAAGGCGAGGCAGAAGAGGCAGGCACACTCAATGTACGTTTTATTGAAAAAAATCCATACATAAGTGGACCTGCATATTTCAAACCTGTGTTGTTCAAGGGTCAATTGTATTTTAAGCCCACTGTTGCGAACTACTGCTCAGAAAAAAAAAGATTTCTTTCCAAATATTACTGTTCATTGACAATGCACCTTGTCATCCAAGATCTCTGATACAGATGTACAAGGAGATTAATATTGTTTTTATGTCTGCTAACACAACATCTATTCTGCAGCTCATCGATCAAGGAGTAATTTTCACTTTCTAGTCTTGTAATTTAAGAAATACATTTTGTAAGGCTGCCACAGATAGTGATTCCTCTGACGGACCTGGGCAAAGTAAAATCGAATATCTTCTGAAAAGGATTCACCATTCTAGATGCCACTAAGAGCATTTGTGATTCATGGGAGGAGGTCAAAATATCAACATTAGCAGGATTTTGGAAGAAGTTGATTCCAACTCTCACAGTTGACTTTGAGGAGCCTAAGACTTCAATGGAGGAAGTAATTGCAGATATGGTAGAAACAGCAAGAAAACTAGAATGAGAAGTGGAGCCTGAAGATGTAACTTGAGAAAAGAAAAACAGCTCAGACCAGAAAGACTTCAGTCATTGCTCTCCACCTACCCATGCCTGGGGGTAATTGTTGAAAGACGTTTGTTTCTGACCAACTGCCTCACCCATTATCTTCTTGTTCCTGGAATCTGTGATACAAAGGACAATGTATAGCCAATGAACAGCTTATGTTATTTTAATGAAAATTCTCTGTAAACACCTTTGGAACTTGCTCTTCTTTTTTCCTTTAAAAAAAAACCCACTTAATAACTGCTGCTAATTAGAGCATATATTCAGGGCAACTTGAATCTATGCTCCTGGGTTGCAGTCCTCAAACTTGACGCAAACTTATACTAATTTTGCCTCAGTTTTTTTCTCCAGGTTGACATTTTGAATTGCTGCAATTTATTAGAAAAATATAACATTTTATCTAATAAAATTGCAGGAATTCAAAATTTTTCCAGAGGAAAAAACTTGAATGGATGAGGAGTTGCTTATTATAGATGAGCCAAGAAAGTGTTTTTTTTTTTTTTTTTTTTTTTTTTTTTGAGATGAAATCCACTCCTGGTGAAGATGCTGTCACCATTGTTAAAATGACCACAAAGGATTTAGAATATACATAAATTTAAAGCAGTGACAGGGTTTGAGAGGATTGTGTCCAGTTTTTTTTTTTCCCATCCCCTCAAGCATTCATTTATCCTCTGAGTTACAAAAACAATTCAATTACACTCTTTACATTATTTAAAAATGTACAATTAAGTTATTGCCTGTACTCATCCTATTGTGCTGTCAAATAGTAGGTCTTATTCATTCTATTTCTTGTGTTAAATACTTATCAACCATCTACACTTCCCCCTGAGCTCCCTAATGCCCTTCCCAGTGTTTATTTTTTTTATGGCTGAATAGTACTCTATTGTGTGTATATACCACATTTTCTTTATCCATTCGTCTGCTGATGAACACCTAGACTGCTTCCAAATCTTAGCCATTGTAAACAGTGCTGTAACAAACATGGGAGTGCAGACATCTCTTGGATGTACTGATTTCCTTTCTTTGGGGTTTACTTTTGATAGGATTGCTGGATCCCATGGTAGCTAACTTTTCAGTTTTTTCAGGAACCTCCAAACTGTTCCACATAGTGGTTGCACTAACTTACATTCCCACCAACACGCATAGGATTCCCTTTTCTTCACATCCTTGCCAGCATTTATTATTGCCTTCTTTTGGATATGACCATTTTAACTGGGATGAGAGGATATCTCATGGTAGTTCTGATTTGCATTTCTCTGATACTCAGTGACATTGAAGACTTTTTCATATGCCTGTTTGCTATTCTTCTTTTGAAAAATGTCTGTTCAGGTCTTTTGATCATTTTTTATTGGATTATTAGATTTTTTTCCCCTATAGAGTTATTTGAACTCCTCATATATTCTGATTATTGATCCCTTGTGGGTTGTCTCTTCACTTTGTTGATTGTATTCTTTGCTGTGCAGAAGCGTTTTAACTTGATGTGATCCCACTTGTCCATGTTTGATTTGGCTGCCTGTGTTTGTGGTGTATTGCTTAAGAAATTTTTGATCAGACAAATATCCTGGAGATTTTCCCCAATGTTTTCTTATAGTAGTTTCATAATTTGAGGTCTTAAATTTAAATCTTTATCCATTTTGATTTGATTTGTGGATAGGGCAAGAGATAGGGGTCTGGTTTCATTCCTCTGCATATGGATATCTAGTTTCCCAGCATCAGTTATGGAAGAGCTATGTTCTTGCCATCTTTGTCAAAAATTAGTTCACTGAAGATGTGTGGATTTGTTTCTGGGTTCTCTATTCTGCACCATTGGTCTGTGTATCCTGTTTTTATGCCAATACCTTGCAGTTTTGGTTACTATAGCTCTGTATATAATTTGAAGTCAGGTAATGTGATTCCTTCATTTTTTTTTTTTTTTTCATAGTATAACTTTAGCTATTCTGGGTGTTTTGTGCTTCCATATATTTGGGATTATTTTTTCTATTTCTGTAGAGAATGCCATTGGTATCTTGGTAGAAAGTACATTGAATCTACAGATTTCTTTGGGTAGTATGGACATTTTTAACAATATTGATTCTTCTAATCCATGAACATGGAATATTTTTCCATTTTTTGGCATCTTCATCAATTTCTTTCAATTGAGACCAATTTTGAAAGAAGTTCTGATTAAAATGATATCAAACAGCATCTCAAGTTACAGAGAAAACTTTTGTGAAAGGAAGAGTCAATCAATGTGACAAACTTCGTCTTATTTTAAGAAAGTGCCACAGCCACCCCAGCTTTCAGCAGCCAACAATATCGTGGCAAGATCCTCCACCAGCAAAAAAGATTACAACTCCCTGACAGCTCAGATGATCATTAACACTTTTTAGCAATAAAGTATGTTTTAATTAAGGTATGTTCATTTTTTTCTAGACATAATGCTGTTTTGTTGCACACATAGTAAACCACGGTATAATATAAACATAACCTTTATATGCGCTGCAAAACCCAAAAAAATGTGTGGGACTGGCTTTACTGTGACATTTGTTTTATCGCAGTGGCTGAAACTGAACTAACAATATTTCCAAGGTATGCCTGTTCAATCACGTTCTGAGGTATTGGGGTTTAGGACTTCAATATATGAATTTGGAGACACAATTCAGCCATAACAGCACAATGTAAATATTTTTCTGGACTTACCTGGGACTTCCCAGGATGGGCATTTAGGACACAGAAGGAAGAAGCCTTGCTGACTGTTTTTCCGCTACACCATCATGGCCAGTGGCAGTAGGAGAGACAGGCAGGAGCTCTGAACTTAGTCTCTGCTGCTGCGGGGCGGGCATCTTCTCCGTCTGTGCTGCCTCCAGTCCTGCTCAGCAAATAAATGAGCTGTCTTATTCCCTTTGGGGTTGGAATGCTTTTTTGTAGGAAAGGAGTTATCAAATACCTGACAGCTGCTAACTGTTAAGTATTAACAGGGGAAACAGGTGTGCATGGGCTGTGGGCATTTGTCTCTGTTTACATATGTGAGTATCTTCTGGAAGAGTCCATCCAAGCCCTTTAAGGAGGTTTCACCAGCTAAAGGAAAAACTATTCAAGGGGAGGCCAGGTCACTTTTCTTCCAAATTCTTCCCAAAGTATTTACTTTCATCTGCTGGGAAAAGGCCTCAACAAACTTTTATCAAGGACATCTTTGGTGCCTGGGGCTGTGCTGGGACGGGGAAGAATGCAGTGCTTCTCAGGGCCTGTTCAATAAATACAGACATTGCTCAACCCACAGGGAGGGGAGAGAGCCCGAGGGTTCAGGAGCTGGGAATGCACCTGTGCCAGCAGAGTGGAGGAGGGCCCTGGTCAGGAAGATAGGCCATTCGGGGCTGCTGTGTTATTTTTTGTTTTGCCTCTTTATGGATGTAAGGAAGAGGCACGGCCACGTTACCTGCAAGGCATCCCTCCGTGGCAAGCATCTCATCCTCTCAGCGTTGCTGCGTCCCAGTGCTTGCAAGGCGGTGGGGGTGAGGAGAGGGTTCAGTGCTTTTCACGGAAACTGGATTTCAACTCGAGGCCAATAGATTTGCCCTCTTTCTGAATGTCTAGAATTTATCCCAGGAGAGAGAGGATCTAGCTATGTCAGTTTACCCCTCTCCAAAATGGAGCTCTCCTATCGGCCAGAAGCAAAGGACATTTGTTGTTTTTGCCTGCCCAGCTTACCTCCCACTTCTCTTGGAAATAAAACCACACTTTCCTTCCCGGAACCCATTCTATGTGGTTCAGGTGGGGCTGATTTCATCTCCCTCAGTGCAAGGAAAGGCGTTATCAAACACGTGACAGCTACTAACTGTTACGTATTATCGGGGAAACAGGTGTGCATGGGGAGCAGCGGAGAGTAAGTTCAGAGCTCCGGCCCGTGCCTCCTACTGCCACTGGCCATGATGGTGTAGCGGAAAAACAGTCAGCAAGGCTTCTTCCTTCTGTGTCCTAAATGCCCATCCTGGGAAGTCCCAGGTAAGTCCAGAAAAATATTTACATTGTGTTGTTATGGTGGAATTGTGTCTCCAAATTCATATATTGAAGTCCTAAACCCCAATACCTCAGAACGTGATTGAACAGGCATACCTTGGAAATATTGTTGGTTCAGTTTCAGCCACTGCGATAAAACAAATGTCACAGTAAAGCCAGTCCCAGACATATTTTGGGGGGGGGGGGGTGGTTTCGCAGTGCATATAAAGGTTATGTTTATATTATACTGTAGTTTACTATGTGTGCAACAAAACAGCATTATGTCTAGAAAAAAATGAACATACCTCAATTAAAAGATACTTTATTGCTAAAGTGTTAATGATCATCTGAGCTGTCAGGGAGTTGTAATCTTTTTTGCTGGTGGAGGATCTTGCCACGATATTGATGGCTGCTGACTGGTGACAGTGGTGGCTGCTGAAAGCTGGGGTGGCTGTGGCAATTTCTTAAAATAAGACGAAGTTTGTCACATTGATTGCCCTGTCCTTAGTCTAGCCAATAGGAGTAGCTCTCTAGCCCTTGTCACAGTGATTGGCACAG
Organism: Sapajus apella; assembly: GCF_009761245.1. Lineage (NCBI taxonomy): Eukaryota > Metazoa > Chordata > Mammalia > Primates > Cebidae > Sapajus > Sapajus apella. The sequence goes on along the minus strand of NW_022437009.1, from coordinate 6,937,249 downwards.
AGTTGGGCACATGACTCAAGCACAGCCAATCAGAGCCTCCTTCAGGCATTGGTGTGGCAGCCGCAGGAGAGCAGTCCTGCCTTCCTCTTGGATAACAAGCTCTGAGGATGGTTTGGAGCTGCTTGCAGCCATCTTCTCCAGTGGTGCAGGGCACAGAGGACACTGATCATCTGGAGAAAATGAAGCCAATGTACAAAGAGAAATAGCAGAGAGATGGAACGCTCAAGTCAACCTTAAAGGCAATGTCTCAGCCTCTGGATCCATCTCCTCTCAGGAGCTAAGACATTTCCTGTCTTGCTTATACTCCTTTGAGCTGGGTTTCTGTCGCTGGGATTGGAAAACTCCTGACGCAGCAGCAGAGTTTGTGCTGAGCTCCCTCAGAGACAGCATTTCTCATGCTCGGCCTGTTGTGTTTACCCTTGGCTGGAGCCCTGATTCTCATTAAACTAATTATGGGCAGAGTATGGGGACTACATTCACTCAGAGATCAGGGCACAAAGCATTGCAACTTTATGCAGAAATGACTGCTGAGGACCACTCCTCTTGGAAGTAAGCTGTGAACTAGAGTCATTTCACACTTAAACCCTGCCCTCTATGTCTTTGGTCTTTAAACTGGTTTCTATCCTTTACTTTCTGAGCGTGTATTTTCAAATCACCCCTTGGGGGTGGGGTCTCAGGAACTTCGCGGTCTCCGTATCAAACACAGGAAGGTATTTACCATGCGTGACAGAGTTTCCTCTGGCTCTTTGAACTGCAGAGGAGTACTGAATTGCACACACGAGCATGCATGGTGGGGTCAGGTGGAATGAAGATCTTTGCTTTGAGGCAGTGTAACCTGTCTCCCTTCCACTGCCATTGTGAGTTCCTCAACCCAGGTTACTATCAACCTGGCCCCATGTCTCCAAATTACCCTGTGGTCCACTGGTCATTTTACATGCGTGTCATTCTAGCCTGAGAACATGCCAGCTCCTTTCCCCTAATGTCTTATTGCCTGTTATGAATCTAAACTTGAGGGAGTCTACTGGATTATCTTGCCCTGACCATAGCAGTTTACATGTGAGTTTGGTTGGGGACTGAGGCTCCAGATCCACTGAGGGTCCAGCCTTCTCTTCCAGTATTTACTTTTGTTTGCAAATGGGTACCTATTCTGACTCCGACTCCAGGGTCTTATAAAGCTTTCCTAACTCAATTTTCAGAGGTAAGAATAGACTCACCCTGCACATCTGATCGGCAGCGTCCTCTGCTTCCTTTTGCACAGGGCACTCGTGTTGCTTCTCCTCTGCTAAGCAGTCGCAGCGGCTTTGGTTTCTCTCTCTGCTGTGTGACACAGCATGAAGGTTTGGACAGGAGTTTAACTATTCCCCTTTAATGTTTTTGTTGTGTTACAGTCAAATTGTGTCTTCTTAAAGGTTGCTTCCTGCCCTTTCTTTGGAGCAAGAAAAAAAATAATGTGGCTGTGTGTGTCTTATGCCCTATCTGTGTAAAATGCCTTTCATTATTGATAAAGATATACTATTCCAGGAGACTCACCTGTTTCACCAGGTCAAGAGCTGGAAACCTTTCTCCAGGCTGTGTTCAGCCTCTAGCCCCACAGTCATGTGAAGGCAAAGCAGTCTTCCTTGCAGGTGTTCGGCACACAGGCCATAAGCTGAGAGCAGCGGATGGCATGCGGCAGGAAGAGGCTCACCTTCTGCTTTATCATGTGGGATTCTAGTGGATCTAGAGAGGGAACGCCAAGGAGAGGACCTAGACTCATAACCCCACACGCCACCCTTTTGTTCCTCCTGAGATTAACAATGCTTATCACTTTTTAAGGTTCTGTTGATGTGCCAGATACTTTAAGTACTTGACATATGTTATCTAAACCTTAAAAGAATTTAATGAGGTAGCGAATATGATTCCCATTTTATACAGAAACAAACTCAAAGATGCTGAGTGAATACCTGAAGAAGTTAAAAGGCTGTCATGCAGCCAGAGGTGGCCCTGGGCTTTTGAGAGCTGGCAGGTGGCCAGCACCCAGGTGAGAGCTACAGGGTGGCCTGCAGACCCCAAGGAGTTAGAAACAGTGACCTTGGGACAGGCTCCAGGAAAGTGGCCTGTGTGAGATCCTCTCTAGTCCCCAGTGCTCCTGGGAGAGGCAGCTCCTCCGCAAAGCCAGATGCGCTTCCAAACAGCTGCCACGTTGATGTTAGATCTTGTAGGTTTTCTTGATTCCGTTTGTTAATATAATCTTGTGTTCATGGGTATTAAAAGATGTGGGCCTGAGGTAACTAACGCTCATTTGGTTTATTGTAACAGTTACTCCTGAGCATTACACATGCTGAACAAAGCAAACTATTCACCAAGCTCTCAATCTGAGAGCTCCTTGGGTCAGTAAGCAGAGGTCACAGTCCTTTCCTAGTCCCACTGGTGAGTTAAATTCTGGAATGGCTCTGAATTATCAATATGTCAATAAAATGTCAGTCAGCCAGGGTGACATGCCGTTGCAGTATCGACTCTCGGATCGTAAAGCAAAACCATGTTTCAATTGTTTTTGCTGCATGTAGGGAAGTAGAGACCAGGTTTGAGAGGGTTAGAGATTGCCACTGATCTTTATTTTTCAGTTTTGACAGTCTTGCAGCGTTGCAGAATCCATTTCTCATTTTCACCTGCAGAATTTATATCAGAGTCAGAAAGAGTAATGTCCAAAGGGATAGCTCAGAAAATAGGCCATTCCAGGCTTACCTGGTAGGGCAGCACTGGTGCCCAGGCACAGCCATGGGCCAGCGTACACATACTTGAGTCAGCTGCTGGTGATGGCTTTGAGGCATGGGAGGAGGAGATGGTGCCGCCTTTACCTCTGTAAGCATTTGCTTTACCTGATGAGACTCTCCAGGTATGGTGTGGTGAGGAATGTGACTGCGGCCAGACTGCAAAAGTGTGGGTGTGGCCTGTCTTCTGGAAAGTCCTCCTTATTTTTCCCCATGGGGCAACAATGCTTCCCCTTTTTCTTTGCTTTAGCCCAGAGGTGAGTCTCATCTTGGAAGTCACTTAGGACTCTCTTTCTCCTGAGGGGACACATGTGGGCACAGATTTGAATATGTCTGTGCCCAGGGGCTTTTCCATCCTAAGGACCTGGTCATCCTTTGTGCTTTGCCTTGCTTCTCTTTTTCTTTTCATTCTACTTTTTTTTTTTTTTTTCGAGATGGAGTCTCGCTATGTTGCCCAGGCTAGAGTGCAGTGGCGTAATCTGGGCCAACTTTAGCATCCACCTCCTGGGTTCAAGCGATTCTCCTGCCTCAGCCTCCCGAGCAGCTGGAACTACAGGCGTGTACCACACGTGTTTTTTTAGTAGATGGGGTTTCACCATGCTGGCTATGCTGATCTCCAGGTCCTGACCTCAAGTGGCCCCTGCCTTCCAAAGTGCCGGGATTACAGGCATGAGTCACTGTGTCCAGCCATCTTTTCATTCTACTCTTAACTCTCACCCTGACCCACAGAAGACCTTACGCAAACTGGTAAAAGAACGCCTCTCTGGGCAGGTGTAGCTTGTACCAGGCTGCATGGTCTGGTGGGCAGATGATAGGCTGGACTTCGGCCCCCAATGTTCCCCTTATTGGGTGTTCTCGTGCAGTGAACACTGCACAGCTGGATGCGGTGACCCTGTTAATGCTCATCATTTGCTTACCTTACACTAAAAAGGTGAGCTGCAGAGCCCTTTCTGGGCAAGGCAGGTGTAAAAGCGACATATCTGAATAGGCTATTCCCCACTGTTAACCTGAGAGGGTGGCAGAGGGGTCCCATACACCTGGTGGGGAGTGGTGGGCACCCCTGGAGGAGGCAGAGATGCTTTGCGGGGTGAGCTGAGGGAAACTGCAGCCACTACTGGGGAGTGAGGGTGAGTCTAGGCACAGGCAGGAATTCAGCATGGGTTTTGAGAGGCGTGGATGTAATGACTCTGGAGTAGAGACAGTGATGTGATTTGATGCTGTCAGATGGCAGCTGAAACAGACAGCAAAAGCTGCCATTAACTGGCCAGAGCCTGTGGGAGGAAGAAGGTAAGAGAGGAAAGCAGAGCAGGACAGAGGGAAGAAGAGAAGAGGAAGAGAAGAGAGAGAGAGGAGGAGAAGGGGAGATGCAGGGAGGGGAGAAGACAGGAGAAGTAGCAGGGAGAAGAGGAGAAGGGAAGGGAGAGGATCATAATATTTCCAAGGTCTGAGGGATTCAGTTTTACTCATGCTCACTTTATTACAATTTATTACCTCCTCCATTCAGTACATGTTTATCGAGCTTCTGTATGCCGGGTACTATGACAGAGAGATGAGCACATAGTCCAGTGGGGAACACAAACATTGAAAGCAATGATTACTGCTTGTTGGACTCTGATGGATGGCGTTATGGCAGCACAGAGTGGGCTTAGGAGTTGATAATGGGGAAAAGTGCGGACGGCACCATATTTCTGTTTAAGAGACTCTATGGATAAGAATGCTTTTGACTAAGATGTGGAACACAGGTGCCACCAACTGGGATAAAGAACATGGAAAAAGCAAGTGTGGTGGATGTAAGAATATGCGCCCAACACCGGACACATTGCATCTGGGGTGGGACGACACCGACTGAGGACTGGGAGATAGGTAAGCCACTGGAAGGCGAGCTCCAGGGGGACAGGGCTTTCAGCCTGGTCCATCTCATACTGCATCCTGAGGACCTGAAAGCGTGCCTGGCATATATGAGGTGCTCAATATATATTTGTGGGATGGGTATGTTACTCAGATGTGGAGGCAGCCCCATGGAAGTCCTCACTGGTTGCCCACATTCATCTTGATACTGTGCTTAGTTAGCACTTTGTTGCACACCCTGCCACCCCCGACCCCAAAACAAAGCTAATCTCCACAGCGCATCAATGAATTGTGCCTGTCACATAGGAAGTGCTCAATAAATATTTATCAATGATAAATAGATTTCATATTAACGTTAATTAATACAGGACCGACAATGTGTTAATTACATTAATATAGAAGATATTATAATAATAAATGTATACTATATAGAGATGTACAGATAATAAGTAATATGCCAAAGTTCTCGAGGGGGGTTAGGGGATAATGATGACATTGCTCATCAGATAGCAGGAACCTAAAAATGCCATCTCTCCTGCCAGCCAGCTTGGCTGTCCTCCTCTTTCCCCACGTGACCGCGAAACTCTTCATTAGCTGTACTCTTCATCTTTGGCTCTTGCCTGCCTGCCCCTGGGAGCGTAACAAAAAGCCTGGCATTCACTTACTCAGCAGGGTCTTGGCGCCTTCTCTTTGGGGTACTTCATTCATCCCACCACCAATGGTTCTGAAACTCAGGCAGTATCTTAGCAATGCAGATTTGGGGGCCAAAGGAGTGAGTGACAAGGTAGAGTGTGAGAGAAAGAGGCCCAGGTGAAGCCCCTGTGAAGCACTGAAGACTGAGAGGCCGGCAGAAAGAGGAGGCTCTGCGGAGACAGGAGCTTGTGCATCACATCTGCTTCCAGCCGGCTTACCTGTCCAGCTTCACAGCAGCGTGTGTCCAGCCCATCACCGCAAGAGTCAGCTGGTCCTGCACTCTCAGGAACAAAGCTTGCAATAAATAGTTTTTGAAAGAAGAAAGTTCCTGCCACTCTCACAAAAATGGACTTTCTGCTCTAGTAATTCCAAAATAACTTCAGTCCTCAGAACATGCCCTGGTCTTTTAAATCTGTTATTAACCATCCATTCACTACCCGTTTGTTCACTCAACAAGGCCCATTTCCAAAACCATTTTCACATTTTAGATTTTGTTATGGCAGAACCCCATTTCTAGGTATCCACAGTATTGTAAAGTTACCACAGGTCCCTACCACACTAAGCTCCTCCTGAGCAGGGACAGTTTTGGCCTCTGTGTTGCCCTGAAGGCCCCAGCCTGACTCAGCCAACCCTCACTAAGACCAGCACTCACGAGCCTGAATTAGCTCACCAGACAACCACTCTTGCCCTAGTACCATGATACATTTTCAGACAATTTAGCTAAATCGGCAGCTAAAGAAGCAGCAGCATTACAAAGAGGTGAAGATCAGAAACAAAGGGAAAAATAGTGGCTCCATGCAAATCTTGCAGGGAATTTAAAGAATACAGGAAAAGCTTTCAGGAAAGACTGCTTCAGTAACTCAGAAACAGGCCCGGGATTCTCATCCAGATGCTGCCTTTTAAAAAATAGCATAATTTCACTCTTGGGAACTGTATTAGCCCATTCCTGTATTGCTATAAAGAAATACCTGAGACTGGGGAATGTATCAAGAAATAAAGGTATAATTGGCTCACAGTTCTGCTGGCTCTGCAAGAAGCATGGTGCTGGCATCTGCTCAGCTTTTAGGGAAACCTCAGGGAGCTTACAATTATGATGGAAGGTAGAGGGTGAACAGGACGCCGCATAGTGAAAGCAGGAGCAAGCAAGGGGTAGGGAGGTGTCGCCCACTCTTAAATGACCAGATCTTATAAGAATACACTATCATGAAGACAGCATGAAGCTGAAGCCATGAGGGACCCACCTCCATGATCCAAACACCTCCCACCAGACCCTACTGGAGCAGGAGCAGCCTCGGGAAACAGACCTCCCGGATACCGAACTAGAAAATGAAGGGGTTTTATTATTATGGCCCAGGAGCAAGGCTTTATGTTTTGTCCAAACAGCCAAGCTCCCCTAACAAAGCGAAGCTCTGCCTTTGTATAGGCTTACACTCTAGATATTACACGTGAAAGGATCTTAGGTTTACAGCCTCAGAAATTACAAATGAAAGGGTCTTGGGTTTATAGCTTTAGAAATCACATATGAAAGGGTCTTGGGTTTACAGTTTTAGGAATTACATGTGAAAGGGTTTCTGGTCTCTGGTTGGAGGAGTGGGGTGGGGGTTTGATCTTGTTTAAGTAAAAACAGTGTGTCCCAGAGAGATTCCCCCATACCACACCTGCTATCTTATAGGAAGGTGATTCAGGAGGCGCCAGTCGGCCAGTCTTTTCTTCTATTGAAATGCAGTGTGGAGGTCACGGGGGAGGTGATCCTAGATGCCTGGGTCTCCTTCCTCACTACCACCAGCATTGGGGATTACAATTTCACATGAGATTTGGGCAGGGACAAATATTCAAACTATGTAATTCCATCCCTGGCTCCTCCAAATCTCGTATTCTTCTTACATATGATCATGCCTTCCCAACAGTCTCCCAAAGTCTTAACTCATTCCAGCATTAATTCAAAAGTCCAAAGTCACATCTGAGACAAGGCAAATCCCTTTCACCTATGAGCCTATAAAATAAAATCAAGTTAGTTACTTCCAAGATACAATGACAGTACAGGCATTGGGTAAACATTGCCATTCCAAAAGTGAGAAATTGCCAAAAAGAAAGGGGCTACAGGCCCTATGCAAGTTCAGAACCCAACAGGGCAGTCATTAAATCTTAAATCTCCAAAATAATCTCTGTTGACTCCATGCCCCACATTCAGGACACACTTGTGCAACAGGTGGGCTCCCAAGGCCTCGGGCAGTTCTTATCCTATGGCTGCTCTCACAGAATGGAGTTGAATGAGAGCTTCTTTTCAAGGTGCAGGGTACAAGCTACCAGTGGATCTACTATTCTTGGGTCTGGAGGATGGTGGTCCCCTTTTCACAGCTGTCCTAGGTAGGCACTGCCCCAGTGGGGAATCTGTGTGGGGCCTCCAACCCCACATTTCTCCTCCACACTGCCCTAGTAGAGGCTCTCTGTGAGGGTTCTGCCCCTGCAGCAGGCTTCTGCCTGAACACCCAGTCTTTTCCATATGTCCTCTGAAATCTAGGTGTAGGTTCTCACACCTCCTTCACTTTTGCATTCTGTGTGCCCGCAGGCTTAACACTACATGGAAGCTGCCAAAGCCTATAGCTTGTATTCTCTGAAGCAGCAGCATGAGCTGTATCTGGGGCTCTCTGAGCGAGGCTGGAGTTGGAGTGGGTGATGCAGGCAGCAGTGTCCCAAGGCTGTCCAGGCAGTCCCAAGACTGCCTCAGGCACTGGGGCCCTGGGACTGGCCCCCACAACCATTCTTTCTCCAGAGGCTGCCATGAAGGTCTCTGAAATGCCTCTGAGGCCTTTTCCCCATTGTCTTTGATATTAGCACTTGGCTCCCTTCTAGTTTTGCAAATTTCTCTAGCAAGTGGTTGCTCCACAGCCTGCTTGAATTCCTCTTCCAAAAAAAGCTTTTTCTTTGTCTGCTACATGGCCAGAGAATTTTCCAGACTTATGCTCTGTTTCCCATTTAATTTCCAACTTTAGTTCGTTTGCTTTGTTCCCGCATTGGAGTGTAGGCTGTTAGAAGCAGGTATGCCACCTCTTGAACACTTTGCTGCTTAGACACTTCTTCTGCCAGATACTCTAGATCATCACTCTTTAGTTCAAACTTCCACAGATCCCTGGGGCATAAACAGAATGCAGCCAAGCTCTTTGCTAAAGCATAGTACATGAGCTTTTCCTACAGTTCTGAGTAAGTTCCTCATTTTCATCTGAGGCCTCAGCAGCCATGTCCATGTCACTGTCCATGTCACTATCAGCATTTGGGTCACAACCATGTAAACAGTCTCTAAGGAGTTTCAAACTTTCCCTCATCTCCCTGCCTTCTTCTGAGCCTTCCAAACTCTTCCAATCTCTGTCCATTATACCCAGTTCCAAAGCTGCTTCCACATCTTCTGATATCTGTATGGCAACGCCCCAGTCCTCAGTACCAATTTTCTGTATTGGTTTATTCTTGCATTGCTATAAAGAACTATCTGAGACTGTCTAATTTATAAAGAAAAGAGGTTTAATTGGCTCACAGTTCTGCAGGTTTTATAGGAAGCATTGTGCTGACATCTGCTTAGCTCCTAGGGAGGCCTCGGGAAGCTTGAAATCATGGCAGAAGGTAAAGGCGGAGCAGGCATGTCACATGACAGAAACAGGAGTAAGCCAGAGAGAGTGATGGGGAGGTCATTTGTAAATGAGCAAACCTCATGAGAACTCACTGTTGTGAAGACAGCACCAAACCATGAGGAATCCACCTTCATGACCCAAACACCTCCCCACCTCCGGCATTGGGGATTACAATTCAACATCAGATTTGGATGGGAACAAGTATCCCAACTATATCAGCAACTGTTCCTCAAATGGAATTTTGGTGGCTTCATGGGGAAGACATTCCATCCCTCTTCTATTCCCATACCTTCCTTCAGATGACTTACCCCGTTACCTTCAAAGAATTCCACAGTCACAAAGTTATTCCTTAGGCATAAGACTCTTTGGCTCCCGGAAAATAGAGAATCTCTGGAAGGAATGGTCTAGGTCTTATCAGAGTCAGGGAGAATTCGTGTATGCAGTCCTCTGCTGGGGGTAAGCTTATATGAGAACAAAAGAGGAGGAAGCCACTGTGAGGATGTTCAGAGGAGAGGGTAGAGAAAATGGGGGTGAAAGGAAACAGTAGGACCAAGGAGCAAAGACAACCAATAATTTGGGGATTTCAGAAACTCTGACTTCTTGTCCTTCATAACTCTGAGGGCACGGCTGAGCCCTGCTGCCTGCTCTAGAGCTTCCTGGCATTCGCTTTGCCTGTTTGCTCATTTACTAAAAGCAAAGTAGCAAGACATTTCACCAATTATCAAGGACTGTCTAGGTCGGGCAGCACCAGGGACTACGGACACACAGACAGCCCCAGCTGCAAGGGCCAGACTTCGTCACTCCAGAGTTGGAGGTCAAGCTCCAAGCTGGCCTCACCCATGGCTGCCTGAAGATCCGGAAATGCACAGGCTTTCTAGTGGGACAAAGCTGAGTTCAAACCTGGCTCTGCTCCTCACTAGCTGCATGGCTGTGGACGTTTATTACCCTTTCTGAAGCATAGCCTCACCGTTTGTAAAGTGAATATCATCACACCCAATCCAGAGGGTTGTTAGGGGAGTAAATGAAGAAAGTGTTGTAGCATACCTAGTGCGGGATCTGGAACGCAGCAATTGCTCAAAAACAGTTGTCCCCTTTCCCTGCCCTCTTGGCTCTGTCTTCCTGCATTTCATTAGTCAGATCTCCATGGTTTTCCTAGAACATGTCTGACTGTAAACCATCAACTCCTGAGAAAACCCTCAAGGAGGGGTAAAATGGATAATAGGAATTTCTAGGGACATAAAAGCAGTACCATGTTTTGTTTTTGTTTTTTTTTTTTGAGATGGAGTTTCGCTCTTGTTACCCAGGCTGGAGTGCAATGGCAAGATCTCGGCTCACCGCAACCTCTGTCTTCTGGGTTCAGGCAATTCTCCTGCCTCAGCCTCCTGAGTAGCTGGGATTACAGGCATGCGCCACCATGCCCAGCTAATGTTTTGTATTTTTAGTAGAGACGGGGTTTCACCATGTTGACCAGGATGGTCTCGATCTCTTGACCTCGTGATCCACCCGCCTCGGCCTCCCAAAGTGCTGGGATTACAGGCTTGAGCCACCGCGCCCGGCCCAGCAGTACCATGTTTGTGTGTGTAACTATCAATCACTTTCAGAGAAAAGCAGCCTTGTATGGCTGAACAGACGCTACCAGCTTTCTTCTGCTTCTGCAGGTGAATTTTATTTTATTAAGAGCAGAACAATGGGTCCGATTTTCCTCTTAGATACTGAAGAAGGCAAATTAGCCAATAGAACATTCTGCTGAAACTGCATTTAGTATTTGAGATCGTTAAGCCTGGAGATGGAGCCTCTGTGTGACCTTAGGACCTGTGTGCATGCTCATTGCTGGATCCCAGCCTGATCCAAGAGCACAGGAGACTCAAGGCCAGCCCAGGGCCTGGTCAACAGAGCAGCACATGCAAAACCCCAGTGACCCAGGGCCTTGACAAGGGACACACTGCCTTCCTGAGCAGCGCATGCTGCATGAGTGTAACTGACTACCACATTTTTAAAAGAATAAAATGAATTTTCTTAACCTTTTTCCTTTTCCCCCACCTACCACTTAGCTCTTTAGGAATGCAATTGTAACCTTTACCTTCTCTCCACCAGACGCTCCCTACACAGCAAGCTTATCTAACTATATGTTTACTTAGAAGTGCCAGAGACTGAACCTTGAAACACAGCAGGCACTTCTGGAGCTCTCTCCCACTGGGTGCCTCAAGATAACAGTTAATTTACAACTTAAATTTTGCCCTAGACAAAATTAAAATTGTCAACTTACAACCTGGCTCTACCCACAATGGTGCTAGCCAGACCACCTCATAGATAAGACACAGGAAGCAAGTCACGTGGACCCCACACCTCCTTCCCTACCTCTTGCATGTGGTTCATGCCAAGTCCCCCATTCAAAGCCCCTGCTTTCTGCCCTGAAAGCTGAAGTGATACCCTTAAGGCAGGAGCCTGTATTTCTTCCTCTCAGCTAAGCTCTGGAATAAAAGTCTCTTTCCACCAGGCCTCCTTCTTATTAACTGGACTCTGCAAGCCATGAGCAGCCGGACCTGTGTTTGGTTACATAGGGACTCACTGTCACAACTGGTTGTGGGGACCGTCCCCCACACTAAGCAAGTTCAAGTCAGCAAACTATGTTATGCAGTGTTAGAGGTGGAGGGTGAAAACGGACTACAACATGATCTCCACCCTCCTGAAATATTCAACATAAGCTAGGTCAGGGATTCTTCACCTTTTTGGTGTTATTGGAAATCAGAAGTGTAGACCCCTCTGCAGAATAATGTTTTTAAATGTGTGAAATGAAATGAGATCACAAAGGAAACCAACTTGATTGGAGCACACGAGGTCTCATGCACACATGGAGGGATGTATTATTGCTAATTCAGAGGTACGAGCAGATCATAATGGTCGGGGGTTGTCTGAAAACTTTATGTTAAAGACTTCTACATACAGAAATGGGCGAAGGCGTTTCATGCGCAGGGAACAGCATGAGCAATCGCTTGGAAACAAGGACGTGCAAATGCATTAAGGGAACAGAATAATCAAGTGAGGCTGGGGCTTTGCAGGAAGCACCCAGTGCTTTTCTCTGGTCCTCTCTCTGTATCTTACAATCCTAGCTGATGTGAAAGGAAAATAAATCTTGGTGCCCCCAAATCATTAAGCTTTGGGAAAATCAAACTGGGAACTGCTTGGGACCAACCTGCTTCCCATTCTATTCCAAGTCACCCTACGCTCACTGAGATAAATGCATCCCAGACTGCCTCTGCCTGGTTTGGAGAGGCTGATCAGAAACTCCAAAGCATGCAACCATTTGTCTCTCATCTACCTATAACCTGGAAACGCTCTCCCCGCCTTTGCTTCAAGTTGCCCCACCTTTCCAGTCAGAACCAGAGTTCATCTTGCATTTGTTGATTGACGATTGATGTCTCTTGTCTTCCTACAATGTATAAAACCAAACTGTGTTCTGACCAGCTTGGCACCTGTCATGAGGACCTCCTGAGGCTGTGTCATGGGCACGTGTCCTCAACTTTGGCAAAATAAACTTTCTAAATTAACTGAGCCACACCTCAGATTTTCAGCGTTCACACCAGTAACAGATGTGGGCAGAGTTTACACTTGAATTTCTCGTGCTTCCGTTGGGCCGCTGGCAACGGAAAAGTGAGGTCTTGACATCTGTCCACTCAGCAGTGATCTGCCAGGAAGGTCAGAAAAGCAGGTGGGGGTGAGGGAGGCAGAGGAGCCCGGGAAGAGGGTGCTTCACGGTAGCTCTGTTCCGCCCCAGGAGGACACCTGCCTTGGGAGGTGGACCGAGGGAGACACCATCAGCCGCTGACAACCCACCTAGGCAATGCTGACTCCTCTGCCGGCCACTCCATTACTCTGTTGGGACAAGTTTCTGGCAAAATTGTCATCAGGAAACAATTTAATTTGACATTTATTCCATGAGCGTGTCGGCCCTGTTTATATTTTAGGTTCTAGAGGAGACCCGGCTCTAGCCCCTGATTAAATTTGTACCTAAATTGGGGCCATCCTAGAATCCAGGACCAGAGTGGCCACAGGCCTGGGGGAGGTGGGCCTTCCAGGGCTCACGGAGCTGGCTGGGGAAAATGTGCCTCAGAGGCAGGAGTCCTACACACCACTTTGGTCCAGACACAATGGCCTAGTCAGCAGGAGAGGGTGGTTTTGAGGTGGGCCTCTGAGACCAGACTGAGGGGTTGCAATCAAAAGAGCAGATGAGAGCAGCCACGGCAATAGCTCACGTTTATGAAGCGCATATGCAGCACTCGGCGCTGCGCTGAGCGGTATTCATGAGCTCAGTCATTAAATCGGTAACCCTGCCAGCTATGGAGTGGTGAGATCTCCGTTTTTCAGATAAGAAGACAAGCTTAGAGGGGTTCAGCTGCTTGTACAGAGCCAGGTCAGTGCCTGCACCCCTCTGCCACAGTCTGAGCGTCAGTAGACATGAGTACTGGGAAATAAAATGTAAAGAAACTGGCCAGGTGCAGTGGCTCATTCCTGTCATTCCAGCAGTTTGGGAGACCAAGGTAGGCAGATCGCTTGAGCCACAGAGTTTGAGACTAGCAACATGGCAAAACCCCGTCTCTACTAAAAATATAAAAATTAGCTGGGTGTGGTGGTACGCACCTATGGTCCTAGCTTCTCAGGAGGCTGATGTAGGAGGATTGTTTAAACCCAAGAGGTCGAGGCTGCAGTGTGCTCTGATCATGACACTGCACTCCAGCCAGGGGGACAGAGCGAGACCCCATCTCAAAAAATAAAAATAATAAAATGTAAAGAAACAAAATACAAAACATGAGTGTCACCGAAGCCAGCAGCTTCTAGCGGTCAGGTTTTGCAGTGAGAGAAGAAGTCAGGACTCTGGTAGCCTTGGTCAAGGCAAAAGTTGACCACCCTGGAGTCTCAGTACTGTAGCAGTAACCAGGTGCTCCCCACCGTGCATCTGGGCATGGAGAAGGGACCGTGCAGATGCCTCACAGCAGCCGAGAGGAAGCATCCGTACCTGCGGTCTGCAGACCATTTGAGACACCACCAGGGGACTTCCAGGACCGCATGGGAACTTGTGCTGTCTAAGCACTCCTATAATCAAAGATGTGTGTATTGGAAAAAGCTTGTCGCTGTAGGGGAAAGGTCAGGCAAGCCTGCTTGAATCAGGTGGGAATGATTTCCAGTAGATCATTGAATCTCTGAGTCTGTTCTCTCACCTATAAAATGAACATAATAACGTTGACTTCACCTGTTGGCCCTAAGGACGAAACAAATTGACATAAATAAAGCAGTCCAGTATGGTGCTTGACAAACCATGGGTGTTCAATAAATATATATTTTTCTCCCTTCTCCTTCAGAAGAATTTTTAGAGGCTGTGTAGGCTTTTTGAAGCTTTATGTAAATTTATGTGAAGTGACATTCAATGAAATCACTCATCTGTATGATCCCTTTAATCCTACCTGCAGCTTCAGTAAAATTGAAATTTAAATCATACATTTTATTTAATGGCACAACTTAGATGCCTGGGAGGGTGGGGAGGGGAAGGAGAGAGAGGAAAGAAAAAACCTGTATTAGGAAGAAAAGAACTTGGCACTAAAAATAACTATTCCAGGGGTGAAAGAGCTTTTGTTAAATGGACTCTTATCTTTTTTTTTTTTTTTTTTTTAAAAAGGTCAAATTTTAATCCAAAGATTTAGATTCAAATCAGGCTTTGAAAAAACAGAAGGCCTCCATGTGAAGTCTGCCATTTCAAATTACAATCCATTCTTTTTGTCTTGTGATTTTCTTTCCCTGCTATTTCTCATGCATCTTATTTTTTTTAGTTGGTCTTGTCTTACTACATGAATATATTAAAGGCTATGTAGAATGATAAATACTACAAAGCAGAATCAGTGGACAATTCTAGAAACATTATTTTGGGCTTTAGATTTTAAGTACTAAAAAAAGATGCCCATCTACATTTTTAAAAAAGGACGTTTTAAAAAACTGACAATGAATTTAATGTATTAAAAATACTTACTGTAAAAAGATAAAAATCATAGAAAACTATAAAAAAGAAAGTAAAATTGTCCCAAATTCTGCTACCCAATGATAGCCAAATTTTCTAAATCTGTAAAAGCTTTTTGTATATTCAGGATATTAAGCATATGCAGGTTATATTTACATATATATGTGTATGTGTACATATATGTATATTCATAATGTGTCCTCTATCATTCACATTTTTAAATGATACATGTTTTTTTGGTGAGAAGATTTAATTTTTATACTGCAAGATGTTACCAATAGTTTCTTTCTCTTCTTCTTTTTTTTTGGAGCCAGAGTCTCACCCTGTTGCCCAGGCTGGAGTGCAGTGGCTCGATCTTGGCTCACTGCAACCTCTGCCTCTCAGGTTCAAGCAATTCTCCTGTCTCAGCCTCCTGAATAGCTGGGATTACAGGCATGCGCCACCATGTCCAGCTAATTTTTTTTGTATTTTTAGTAGAGACGGGGTTTCACCATATTGGCCATGCTGGTCTCTAACTCCTGACCTTGTGATCCACCATCCTCAGCCTCTCAAACTGCTGGGATTATAAGCCTGAGCCACCGTGCCCAGTGGCCCACCAATACTTTCTTTCTTTTCTTTTCTTTTTTTTTTAAAGACAAGGTCTTCCTCTGTCACCCAGGTTGAAGTGCGGCGCCATGATCAGGACTCACTGCAATCTCTGCCTCTCAGTCTCCCAGATCCTCCCACCTCGGTCTTCCTAGTAGCTGGGATTACAGGTGTGTGCCACCATGCCCTACTAATTTTTGTATTTTTAGTAGAGACTGGGTTTTTTGCCATGTTGCCCAGGCTAGTCTTGAACTACTGACCTCAAGTGATCTGCCCACCTCGGCCTCCCAAAGTGCTGGAATTACAGGCATGAGCCACCGCACCCAGCCTTTACCAATACTTTCTATCTAATTTTTTTTTGTTATAAAGGTTTTTCCATCCCAAAATTATGAAAAATTTCACTTATTTTTTCTACCACTTTCACAGTTTCATTTTTACACAAACTTTTGATGATAATTCTGGATTTCACTTTGATGTAAAAAATAAGGCTTAGATCCAGGCTTCCTTCTTCCAAATGGCTAACCAATGTTTTTCACCATCATTGCTTGAATTGCCCATCTTTCTGTATTGGTTTGAAGCGTTACTTCCCCAATGTACCTATACTGGCAATATATGAGTGTTATAGTCTCTTCCATGATCTGTCCATCTAATTTCATTGCTTTAGTGACTGGAACTTTTTAAGACATTTTAAATATCTGGAAAGACAGTTTTGCATACTATTTCTGGGGAAAAATCAACATTTTTTAAGGAACAAAGCACTTTACAAAACAATATTTAAAAAGTCAAAAATAACAGATGCCGGCGAGGTTATAAAGAAAAAGAAATACTTATACACTTACACCCTGTTGGTGGGAGTGTAAATTAGTCCAACCATAGTAGAAAGCAAATCCTTTTGGGATGATACGAACGTTCTAAAATTAGATCAAAGTGATGGGAAAACTGTGTGAATTTACTAAAATTATTGAATTGTACACATAAAAAGGGATAAATCTGTGGTAAGTAAATGTACCTCAATAAAACTGGTTTATAATACCAACACAATATTTAAAAATCAAATACTGGATACAGGAAGAAAGGCGGGGGAGAAAGAGGAAGAAAGGAAGGAAAAGAGGAAGGGAAGGAGGGAGGAAGGTAGAAAAAGGAAGGGAAGAGAGAGGAAGCGAGGAAGAAGGGAAAGAAGAATAAGGAAAGGAGAAAGAATATTTCTTTTTGTATGATTAAAGCAATGAATGTTGAAAAGACTGCCTTTAGCTATTCTTTATCAGAATTACTAACTGAAACTAGCTCAAAGCAAAATCAAAACAGAAGGGAAGAAAGACAGATGTCCTGTACGCTGAAATATAATGTGGAGGAATTACCATAGTTCTTTCCTGAAGAAAATTGTCACCTCTGAAAATGAAGGATCCAGTCTCCCTAAGAGCGGAAGATAAATAAATAAGATTACACCACGAAGGAAAGACACTTAGGAGGTCAGTTACTCTCATGCCCAGGAATCTCTGGACTGATGGCACTTCTGTTGCTCCTTGCCCAGCCCTGGGTGTGTGAACGGAAATCTCATTCTGTGTGCACCTGGCTCATTCTATGTGCAGGGCCCATGTGGAAAGCGTCACCCCCAGCCCACACCATGGAGACCTGAGCTTGCCTGAGCTCCTGGAAGCTAACCTCATCCAGCCCTGATTCCCCGGGGTTTGGGAAACAGCCAACAGTTAAGAGAAGCCTGCAGTGCTGTTAGCCTGGCCAGACAGAATTGAACTCTGCATTTGAATTAACTCAGCAAGCAACCTCCCAAGTCAGCCTTGAATGCTGTTTTATCTTCCCAAATAATGAATGATGATCTTTCTTTTCTAACTCATTTACTGCTAACTCAAAAAATGTCGAAACTGTGCCGGGAGCAATGGCTCACACCTATAATCCCAGCACTTTGGAAGGCTGAGGCAGGCCCATCATGAGGTCAGGAGTTTGAGACCAGCCTGACCAATGTGGTGAAACCCCATCTCTACTAAAAATACAAAAATAGCTGGGTGTGGTGGCGTGCGCCTGCAATCCCAGCTACTCGGGAGGCTGAGGCAGAAGAATCACTTGAACTCGGGAGGCAGAGGTTGCAGTGAGCTGAGATGGTACCACTGCACTCCAGCCTGGGTGAAAGAGTGAGACTCGGTCTCAAGAAAAAAAAATGTCAGAACAAAATACAGAATATTCCCTGTGTGAAATGGAAAGGCTTCATGGGGTGTGTTTGGATCCAAGTGAGGCCTCTGTCTGGGGACATGATTCCCTGGCAGTTGTTAAGAGGAAGATGTGCTTTGATGGAAAGAGCTTCCCATTTGAGCTCTCAAGACCTGTGCTAGAAGAAAGGTGGATGTTAAGTGGGTAACTAGAGATGAGATGGGAGCAGGATTACTGTGGGAGGTACAAGGTCCTGGAAAGCATACAGTTTTATAGAATTCAAAAGCATGCAAATGGAAAAAAGTTCTGCATGAATAGACAACAAACTGTTAACAATAACAAAGGCCTTTAACGTATTATTTTTTGTTTTCATTTTTTGAGATGGAGTTTCCCTCTTGTTGCCCAGGCTGAAGTACAATGATATGATCTTGGCTCACCGCAACCTCCGCCTCCTGGGTTCAAGCGATTCTCCTACCTCAGCCTCCCAAGCAGCTAGGATTACAGGTGTGCACCACCATGCTCGGTTAATTTTTTTTGTATTTTTAGTAGAGATGGGGTTTCACCATGTTGGTCAGGCTGGTCTCAAACTTCTGACCTTGTGATCTGCCTGCCTCAGCCTCTCAAAGTGCTGGGATTACAGGTGTGAGGCACCGCGCCTGGCTTTAACTTTCTATGGTATATATTTATGCATTATTTAAATGTTTTACAACCAGACTATACTACTTTTGTGCTTCTTTAAGAAAATGGCATTAAAAATTAATTTTAAAAAAGTGTTTACAGGTTCTTAAGAATATGAAACTATTGGATGTTTTGCTTTGTTTTTGAGACAGGGTCTTACTCTATTGCCCACGCTGGAGTGTAGTGACACCATCTCTGCTCACTGCAGCCTCGACCTCCTGGGCTCAAGTGATCCTCCCACCTCAGCTTCCCAAGTAGCTGGGATTACAGGCATGCATCACCTCACCTGGATAATTTTTTTTAAATATCTTGTAAAGATGAGGTCTGACCGGATGTGGTAGCTCACGCCTGTAATCCCAGCACTTTGGGAGGCTGAGGTGGGTGGATCACCTGAGGTCAGAAGTTCGAAACCACTCTGACCAACAAGGTGAAAGCCCATCTCTTAAAAAAAAAAAAAAAGAAAAAAAAAGATGAGGTGTATCTTGCCCAGGCTAGTCTCAAACTCTTGAGCTCAAGGGATCCTCCCACCTCGGCCTCCCACATTGCTGAATGACAGGCATAAGCCACAACATCTGGACCAAAACTATTTGATTTTGAACCTGGACTTTCATGCTGTAATTTATTTTTTTGCTGTGGTGACTTAAGGAAGGTAAAGATGAAGCATTTCAGCAGGAACCATGAGTGGGCAGTCCATAGTTTAAGATCTGCTAGTCTGTGACAGCAAACGTGAGTCTTCCCTTATGCGGCAAGGGTAGCCCTGTGGATTGAAGTGTCTGCTGAAAACCTCATGGTATCTTTCCACATAGTCCTGAACCAAGACTGGTGAGGCCCGACACAGCAGGAATAACAAGAAATTAAATAGAGCCAGTAAGGAGAGGGCATTGACGAAGCAGTCAATGGAACACAACTCAAATGGCCGTTTTCCATGGAGAACTGGTGCCAACTTAGAGGAAATGACTTGGAGCCTCCTTCCCTGTTCAGTAAATATCTTTTATTATTGGTAGCAAAGTTCTGCAAGGTCACCGTGTGCAGTGCACAATTGTTGAGTCCTCCGGTCCCAGTCAGCACACACTGCCCACTGTCAGCTTTTGTCAAAGGCGTGGTGGAGTTCGCAAGCCGCAGCTCTTTGTTTAAAATGAGTAAGCCAGGGCTTTCCCCTCCTTCGTTTTCTTTTCCTGGCACTGAATAGGTCTGTTCGTACACAGCAGATGGCTTTCTGACGAGGTCCAAATTCATACAGTCTTTGGGGAAAAAAACTACAGCAAAAAGGACTGTTATTCCAATCTGATAAAGTTTTCTATTTTCAGTTAGAAAAATGAGTCTCCCTAAGTGGAAAAGGAAAAAAAATAAGAGGAAAGTGAAAGGAACAAAAGCAGTTGAGACTTCACATAAGAGATGGATTTGGGGAGTTTTCAATTATGTAGATCTAATCTATCTCCAGACGCCATTCTTGCCTATGGCTCAGAAGCTCCAGGGAAGACACTTCCAAACGGTAAAGGCCTGTGCGTAAAACACACACCAGGAAGTAGGAAGGTCACATGCCAGCTTCCAGACAGCGACTCTTAGGAGAGCTGGAAGGGATCAGAAATACGAAGGGCTTCAAAGAGGACTTCAACTTCTTCTTCTTCTTTTTAAAATTCTGTTTTCTTTAAAAACTAAAAATAAAACCTCATTGAGAAGGTAGTGGGTACCTGGGCATTGTTGGTTGTGAAGAGCAAGGACTATGGAAGCACACTGCTGTAGTCAGGGTACCAGCTCTGCTATTTACAAGATGTATAACCTGAGCAAGTCACCCAACTCTGTGCCTCAGTTTTCTCATCTTTAAAATTTGGTTAATAACAGTAGATACTGTGTGGGGTTATGGTAAAGATCAAATGACCTCACTTATTCGTTCCAAAAGTATTCATGGGGGCCACTATGTACCAGGTGCTGTCCTAGGTGCCAGGGGTACAGCAATGATCAAAGCACACAAAGATCTCTGTTCGGAGAGAGCACATATTCTGGAGAGAGGGCAATAAGAAGCGGGATCATGAAAAACAGCATGTTAGAGATGAACAATAAGGAAAAAAGCAAACAGACAAGATAGGTCAAAGAGGTTGGCATTTTAGGGAGGGTGGCCAGGGAAAACCTCATTGAGAAGGTGACATGATGACATCTCAGTAAATCTCAAAGAGGTAAATATTTACTGCAGAGCTCATAGAAGAGTGCCTGGCATGCAATAAATGTTAGTTGTTTTGTTAAAATTGTCTATAGTTGAACTATATCTTATTTTTTTATTAATAAGAAAACATTTTGAATGACCAAGAAGAAAAAGGGTACATGGGCATATAGAAAGGCCTGGAATCAGCAGCAGGATAACCGCAGCACAGTCTGTTAGAAACACTGGTCGAGGAATGCTTAGTTGTATCAAGAAACCTTGCCACCCAGTGATACAGACCTACAGAGGGACACAAATTCAGCCAAGAGACAAATAATTCAAAAGTAATTTATATTTTAAAGACAAAGGCACAAAAAGACTTTAGTCATCTTTCTTTAAAATTGAGAACAGAAAACAATTGAATACAGTAAGCCTGGGAATGAACAACTGTTCAAGATACAGAGCAAAAATGTAAATGGTAGAAGAATTTTGTGGTCTAGCCTTATGAAGGAGAGAGAAAGTAGGGGAGAAAAACCATGAAAAGGAGGATGAAAGTGATGTAGCAAGTGAACAATAGAAATGGACAAGCTGACGCACATCCAAAAATAGGCACAGAAAGAAAATATAAAAAGACAGAAACACTCACAAAAAGATACGGCAAGGAAAAGACGCTGAGTGAATTTCATGGAATGTCATCCCATCTTTTGGCTTCTGGGATGTTATCATTAAAAAATAAAATTAGCGCTTTGTGTTTTGTGACTTCAGGCATTATGGGGTACAGTATTGATGGTACATTCTTTGCTAGAAAAATAAATGGAATCGAGAAGGGACCCCTGCTCTTGGGAAGGCACTCAGGCCCTTATCTGTAGTCAGGGTATGCCAGAATGTCCTCAGGAATCCGTCATGCTATCTGGAGCTAGGAGAGGGTGAGCCCAAACTGCCCAAGAACCTCCTCCCTCATCGCGAAAATATACCCAAGCCAATAAATTTAGACTGAAAAATGTAGCAGCCTGAAAACTAAGAGTATTTATTGCAAAATGCTGCAAAAAAATCCACAGAGCTTGTTTAGATTTTGAACTCGTCAAGCTCTCTTTTTACTGAGAGCAGACCAGTGAAATCATAGGCAGATTTAGTCATGCAATTGCCTAAGAGGTTCTGAAATACAGACAAGTAAGACTTAAGGCACAAATCTTCACTCTACCAGTAACTAGATGAACAGAGAAAAGATCACAGCCTAAGCGGCAGAGGTAACAGGGCTGAAAAGCAAAGGACTAGCATCCCGATGAAGGTTCCTATTCAGAAGAGCCAAAATGGAAATTCAGGCTAATGAAAAATGCAAAACATTATTGGAAAGGAGCCACGAAGAGTGTTTCAAGAGTACATTTTGATCCTGGTTAGGTGAGCTCAGAGCTAGAAGCTGATTCCCCAAAGCCTAGAGGAGCTGTGTAGGGAACGGCAGCCACAGAGAAGCAAAATCAAACAGAATTGAGGATGACTCTTCAAGGAGAAATGATCTAAAAGGAAGAGGAGCATTGACGGGATGGCAGACTCATGGGGAGTGGGAAGGGTGCACCCCCATAACCATCTGGGGTGACGTAAGATGGGCAACCTTTCAATTTGTACAAGTGCCTACAGTCTTTAAGTTGTTCATATTCTTACGTCCAACAAGTCTGTATTTAATATTTTATCTTAAGGAAATAAATAATCAGGCAAAACATACCTATACAATGAGGCTAGATAAATCAGTTCATGCTGGGCACTGTGGCTCATGCCTGCAATTCTAGTGCTTTTGGAGGCCAAGGTAGGAAGATCGCTTGAACGTAGGTGTTTGGGGTTACAGTGAGCTGTGATTGTGCTACAGCACTCCAGACTGGGTGACACAGCAAGACCCTGTCTCTAAAGAAGAAAGAGGAGGAGGAAGAAAACAAGGAGGAGGAGGAGAGTTACTATACAGTCATTAAGAATATTGTAAAATATTTCAAACAGTGTATGAACAGGTATATGGGCACTCCTTGTTAAAGACCGCAAGTTGAAGATGTATATTTACCACTGCCGGCCTGGAAAACCTGACAGAATTACATTAACAGGATCACAACGGAGAAAGCTCCTAAGGCTTAAAGAACAGGAACACAGACAGCAGCACATTAGACACAATTTTAGAAGCTTGAAAGCAAACAGATGAACATTCACCAGCCTGACACACAAAGATGACTGCTGGCCAGGAGTCATCTATGGTGGCACACGCCTGTCGTCCCAGCTTCTCAAGAGGCTGATGAGGGAAAATCACTTGAGTCCAGGAGTTCAAGTCCAGCCTGAGCCACACAGTGAGACCCCTGAGTCTTTACCAAAAAAAAAAAAAAAAAAAAAAAGAGAGATGACTCTTCAATGCCTGAGGGGCAGAGGGCAGTTGGGGATTTAGGAGGCCAGCCAGTTTGCTCTTCAGAAGCCTAGAAAGTCTCAGCAAGATGAGGGTAGGAACAGGCAAGGCTGAAAACGGTGGATTGCTTGAGAGACTATGAGAAGCACCTAGACCTCAAATTTCCCCAACCATGGGTCCCTTCCTTCCCCACTGTTCCACCCCGCAGGAGCCTGGAGGGGGCCTCTCTGGAGGGGTATGTGGCAGCCACACCACGAAGCGTGGCTCACTAGGTGCTGAAAAGCACAGGAGTGTCTTCTGAGTTTTCTCTTTTTTTTCTTTTTCTTTGTTTTTAAAATTATCTACAATAAACATACACTACTGGCAATCAGAAAAAAATATTTAAAAAATTATGACAGTAACTTATGTTTAAAACAAAATTTTAATAGTGCTGAAGAAAGCAAAGTTAAAGGTTCCCTGCTGCTCACCCCTACCTCCACAGAGATAACCCTAATTTAGAGTTGCCTTTTTTCCTTACAGAAAAAAAGTCACAGAAAATAAAATGAAAGGAAAACAAAAAGAGGTGAGGTGAGGACCAGGAAGTCACAATTTTGCTAAAACTCAGAAAAAGGAGCAGAGATGAACACTCCCCTGGAGAATCCAAGAGCCTCCTAAGCGCAGACAAAGAGTAGGCAGGAGAGGAAAAGGAGAGAGGAAATGAATTGTGTTATCTTTAAAGATGTTGGCTAGCATAAGGGGGCCTAGGGTCTCTTAATTTAACAACATGGTTCTATCATTAAAAAAACAACTTCTGGCACAAAAATAAAATTAAGGAAATAATGAATAGTTCATCTCTTCCCTATGATTCATGTATTTTCCCATTAGGCTCTGACCGCCTCAGATTTTTTGTTTTTTAGAAACAGGGTCTCACTCTGTGACTCAGTGGCAAGATCACAGCTCACTGCATCCTCAAACACCTGGGCTCAACGATCCTCTCGCATCAGCCTCCCAAGCAGCTGATACTACAGGTGTGTGCCACCACTCCTGGCTAATTATTTTATTTTTTGCAGAGATGGGGTCACGCTATGTTGCTCAGGCTCATCCCCAACTCCTGACCTCAAGCGATCCTCTCGTCTCGGCTTCCCAAAGTGCTGGGATTACAGGTGTGAGCCACCACACTGTCTTTTCCTGGGATTTTTAATAAAAACTCTGAATGTTTCAGTAGAACCATGTACTTTGTTAACAATTTGTCTGTGTAACTGGCTAAGGCGACAGTGAGAGTGAGATCCTAACATGCTTTTTTTTTTTTTTTTTTTTTTTTAGCGGGGGTTTCCCTTTTTTTCCCCGGGCTGGGGGGAAGGGGGCCATTCTGGCCCCCGTCACCTCCGCCCCCTGTGTCC